>NC_090375.1:165184673-165506423 GCF_036365525.1 Heterodontus francisci | reverse complement strand
AGACAACTGTCAAACGTTGGGTATGGCATTTCAGTGTTATTTTCTGGTTGTTTTAAATTTTAGTGATTAACAACAATAATAAGAACTGAAATGGGAAAGGAATGAATCAAAAGTATTGAAGAGCAGAAAAAAACATGGATAATAAAACAGAACAAGCTTAACCAATCAAATCACCCCAAAAATTTGTGAATGTAGGTTGAGCTGCCATCTTGGATTTTAACCCAGTTTTAAATTTACAAGTCAAAGTAACATTTATAAAATAACCAGTAAAAATTCTATAATTTTAAATGCTATGTGTATTCTTACTCATATAATTGTCTGTGCTGTGTAAATCCTTGGAAAATATTTCCTCATCGGGATTTTCACTTGACGTGTGAACCTGAGGCTCTTCGTTGGAGGTTGATTTGTTGGATGATTCACTGAGAGCAATGTCACAGGAGTTCTGCTAACTTATATAATTTCTAGACCTAAAAAGTCAGATTTTCTGTAATATGTCATTACTTGTTTGTGTCTTGTCTTCCAGAAACTAGATATGTTTGATATAAAGGAGCCACTTAAGCAAGATAAACAAATGCCGACTCAACATCTGAATGTAAAATCTTTGACAGGAAGGCATTTTTCTGATAAGAAAGGAGCTGAAAAAAGGAAATGTGAAGTAAGCTTTCATCTTTGAAACATTTACTGTTTGACCTTTTAAAAATATTGAGCAGCATATAAGGAGTGGAGGAATGCAAGGAGTATAGCAAATAAAGCAGACGAGCTGAGGACACTGATAGAAACGTGGCAGTATGATATCATTACAGAAACATGGCTTAAAGAGAGACAGGAATGGCAGCGCAGTGTTCCTGGTTACAGGGTTTTCAGACATGATAGAGAGGGGGATAAAAAAGGAGAGGGGGTGGCAATTTTGGTTGCAGAAACAATTACAGCTGTGAAGAGGAGTGATATGTTATGAGGCATGTGGATTGAGCGAAGGAACAAAAAAGGGGCAGTCACACTACTGGGATGTACTGCAGACCCCCAAATGGTCAGAGGAAGATAGAAGAGCAAATATGTTGGCAAATCTCTGAGAAGTGCGAAAACAATAGGACAATAATAACAGGGAATTTTAATTACCCCAATATTAACTGGGATAGTTTTAGTGTGAAAGGAATGAAGGGAACAGAATTCTTGAAGTGCATTCAAGAGAACTTTTTTGACTAGTATGTAGCAAGTCCAACAAGAGAGGATGTCATTCTGGACTTAGTTTTAGGAAATGAAGCTGGGCAGGCAGAAGGAGTGGCAGTGGGAGACTATTTTCGGGGTAATGATCATAATTCTGTTTAAACATAATTATGAAAAAGGACAAAGATAGAATGGGATTTAAAGTTCTAAATTGGAGTAAGGCTGAGGAGTGATTTAGCAAAAGTGGACTGCAACCAGCTACTTGAAGATAAATCATGTTAGAGCAGTGGAAGGCATTCAAAGGGGGGAATTCAAGGGGTTCAGAGTAAACATGTTCCCACACAGAAAAAGGTTGGGGATGGACAAATCTGGAGCCTGCTGGATGCCAAGGAGCATACAGGGTAAGATAAAGCAGAAAAGCAAAGCTCATATTAGACGCAGAGAACTCAATACTGCAGAAAGCCGAGAGGAGTATAGAAAGTGCAGCGGTGAAATCCAAAAAGAAATTAGGAAAGCAAAGAGAGGGCAAGAAAGAATATTGGCAAGTAAAATCAAGGAGAACCCAAAAATGTTTTATCAATACATTAAGAGTAAGAGGATAACTAAGGAAAGAGTACGGCACGTAAATGACCAAAAAGGTAACCTATGTGTAGAGTTAGAAGATGTGGGCTTGGTTCTTAATGAATACTTTGTGTCTGTGGCGCAGTAGTTAGCACCGCAGCCTCACAGCTCCAGCAACCCGGGTTCAATTCTGGGTACTGCCTGTGTGGAGTTTGCAAGTCCTGTGTCTGCGTGGGTTTCCTCCGGGTGCTCCGGTTTCCTCCCACATGCCAAAGACTTGCAGGTTGATCGGTAAATTGGCCATTATAAATTGTCCGTAGTATAAGTAGGTGGTAGGGAAATATAGTGACAGGTGGGGATGTGGTAGGAATATGGAATTAGTGTAGGATTAGTATAAATGGGTGGTTGATGGTCGGCACAGACTTGGTGGGCTGAAGGGCCTGTTTCAGTGCTGTATCTCTAACTAACTAACTAAAAGAGGGGTATATTGCAATCACTGTAGTTAAGGAGGAGGAGTGTGAAATATTTGTTATGATAAACATAGGGAAACAGGAAGTATTAATAAGATTAGCATCCTTGAAAGTGGATAAATCACCAGGGCCGAATGAAATGTACCCCAGGCTGTTAAAAGAAGCTGGGGAGGAAATAGCAAATGCTCTGACCATCATTTTCCAATCCTCACTGGATGCAAGTGTGATGCTGGAGGATTGGAGGACTGCTAACGTTGTACCTTTCTTTAAAAAGGGAGCAAGGGGTAAACTGAATAACTACAGGCCAGTCAGTCTAACCTCGGCAGTGGGCAAATTATTGGAATCAATTCTGAGAGACAGGATAAACTGTCACTTGGAAAGGCACAAAATAATCAAGGACAATCAGCATGGATTTGTTAAGGGAAGATCATGTCTGACTAACTTGATTACATTTTTTGAGGAGGTAACAAGGAGGATTGATGAGGGTAGTGCTGTTGATGTGGTCTGCATGGGTTTTAACAAGGCTGTTGACAAGGTCCCACATGGCAGACTGGTTAAAAAAAAAGTCTGTCGGATCCAGGGGAATGTAGCAAGCTGGATACAAAATTGGCTCAGTGGCAGGAAACAAAGGGTAATGGTTGACGGGTGTTTTTGCGACTGGAAGGTTGTTTCTAGTGGGGTTCTGCAGGGCTCTGTACTAGGTCCCCTGCTGTTTGTGGTATATTTAATGATTTGGACTTAAATGTAGGAGACACGATCAAAAAGTTTGCAGACGACACAAAAATTGGTCGCGTGGTTGATAGTGAGGAGGGAAGCTATAGATTGCAGGAAAATATTTTAAGGACTGGGCAGAAAAGTGGCAAATGGAATTCAACCCAGAGAAGTGTGATGGGGTGATGCATTTGGGGAGGTCAAACAAGGCAAAGGAATACACAATAAATGGAGGATACTGAGAAGTTTAGAGGAAGTGAGGGACCTTGGAGTGCATGTCCACAGATCCCTGAAGCCAGCAGGGCAAGTCGATAAGGTGGTTAAGAAGGCACATGGAATACTTTCATTTATTAGTCGAGGCTTACATTGAATGTAAGAGCAGTGAGGTTATGTTGGAGCTATGTAAAACACTAGTTAGGTCACAACTTGAGTACTGCCTGCAGTTCTGGTCACCTCATTACTAAAAATATGTAATTGCACTAGAAAGGGTACAGAGGAGATTTACGGGGATATTGCCAGGACTCGAAAATTGCACCTATGAGGAAAGATTGGATAGGCTGAGGTTGTTTTCCTTGGAATAGAGGAGGCCGTAGGGAGATTTTATTGAGGTACACAAGGTTGTGAAGGGCCTGGATTGAGTGGATGGGAAGGACCTATTTCCCTTAGCAAAGGGTCAATGACAAGGGGGCATAGATTTAAAGTGATTGGTAGAAGAATTAGAGGGGAGATGAGGAAATATTGTTCACCCTGAGGGTGGTAGGGGTCTGGAGCTCACTGCCTGAAAGGGTGGTAGAGGCAGAAACCCTCACTTCACTCTGGATATGAACCTGAAGTCCCATAACCTCCAGGGATAGGGACCAAATGCTGCAAAATGGGATTAGGATGGGTGGCTTGTTTTTCGGCCAGACACAATGGGCAGATGGCCTCCTTCTGTGCCATAAATGTTTCTAAATATTCTAAATATCTGAAAAAGAGAAATGTGCAAGTATGTGTCGAGGGGGCGGAGGAGTGTCAGTACATGAATTGCTCCTTAGGAGAGCCAGCACGGACATGATGGGTCGAATGGCTGCCTTCTGTGTGTAACAATTCTATGAGAATATCCAGTCCAGGTATTTAGGCTGTGGCACTGATGTGCTGTGAGATTTGTGCTCCCAACAGGTACTGGATCGTGGGGTGACCCCACATTTCATGTGTATGGCAAACTTCTGATAGAAGTTTGCCAAAGAGGACTGGAGTATCTACTATGTTAACAGTTCTTAAAGAGCCTCTCAAAGGCAAATGGATGTGTGGTGGGTCAAAAATTTGTGTCTTTCCAAAGGCCCAAATGAAGTAACTGTCAAAAGCACTGGATGACAAACCAAATATGGATGTGGAAAGTGAGGTCTTTTGGGAACTTTTTGAAACAGTGCAATGCCAAGAGCTCTCTAATGGTTGTTGAAGTGGAGATCCAGCTACATGAGGTGAGTGCAAGGAGGGCTGCCCTGTTTGACATTCCAATGTGCCCTATTCAAAGGACAACACTGTAGCATATTTGGTAGGAGGTGGTGGTCAGTGTCAGTGCTGTGTACAGTGCCTACGAGAGCTGGGGACAGATGGGGAAGAAGATGAGAGACCAAAGGGCCCATCGAGGCACTCGTCACTGCCTCCTTTCGAGTAGCAACTCCAACTGTTCCAACTGTCAGGTTGTCAAAGAAACCTAAAAGTATTTCTTTCTAGCATTGGATGGCATTGCAAGAGAAATTTTCTCCTTTGAAAACTTATTTGTTTTAAATGTTTATTTCATTAATTTAATTTCCATTTATGTCCTCTGTTTCTAATTTATAGATTGACTTATCTATATTAATATTGTATATACATCAATAAGCACATACTTTCTGCACTCAAAAGTTTAGGTTTTTCTAATCATTCCTCCTTTATGCCAGGGATCAGTTTTGTTGCTCTTTTCTAGATCCTTTTCATGTGTACATATTTTGTTGTATTTTGGCCAAAATTGCATACAATACTCCAAGTCAAGTTGCTACATAACTTCTGTAAACTTATATAGCTAGATTTTACAATTAGACCTAATCTGAAGCAGCTGTGTACAATGTCAGAAGGGCATTTTTTTTTATTCGTTCATAGGATGTGGGTGTTGCTGGCTAGACCAGCATTTATTGTCCATCCCTAATTGCTCTTGAGAAGGTGGTGGTGAGTTGCCTTCTTGAACTGCTGCTGTCCATGTGGTGTCAGTACACATACAGTGCTGTTAGGAAGGCAGTTCCAGGATTTTGACCCAGCAACAGTGAAGGAACAGCGATATAGTTCCAAGTCAGGATGGCGTGTGGCTTGGAGGGGAACATGCAGGTGGTGGTGTTCCCATGCATCTGCTGCCCTTGTCCTTCTAGTTAGCAGAGGTTGTGGGTTTGGTAGGTGCTGTCGAAGGAGTCTTGGTGAGTTGCTGCAGTGCATCTTGTAGTTGATACACACTGCTGCCACTGTGCATCAGTGGTGAAGGGAGTGAATGTTGAATGTGGTAGATGGGATGCCAATCAAGCGGGCTGCTTTGTCCTGGATGGTGTTGAGCTTCATGAGTGTTGTTGGAGCTGCACCCATCCAGGCAAGTGGAGAGTATTCCATTACACTCCTGACTTGTGCCTTGTAGATGGTGGACAGGCACTGGGGAGTCAGGAGGTGAGTTACTTGCTGCAGAATTCCCAGCCTCTGACCTGCTTTTGTACCTACAGTATTTATGGGGCTGGGCTTTTCTTGATCTATATAGTGATGACTTGGGGTGTACAGGACACAATTTCAAGATTTGTGGATCAACAAAACTTGAAAGTATTGTGAACTGTGGGGTGGATAGTGATAAACTTCAAGAGAACATAGACAGGCGGGTGAAATGGGCAGACAAGTGGCAGATGAAATTTAATGCAGAGAAGTGTAAAGTGATTTATTTTGGAAGCGAAAACAAGGAGAGGCAATATAAATTAAACGGTACAATTCTAAAAGGGATGTAGGAGCAGAGGGACATGGGGATATATGTGTACCAATCATTGAAGATGGCAGAGCAGGTTGAGAAAGCAGTTAATAAAGCATTCAGGATCCTAGGCATTATAAATAGAGGAATGGAGTACAAGAAAAGAAAGTTATAATAAACCTGTATAAAATACTAGTTTAAAACATGGCCTCAACTGGAGTATTGTGCCCGGTTCTAGGCACTACACTTTAGGAAGGATGTGAAGGCATTAGAAAGGGTGCAGAAAAGCTTCACAAAAATGGTTCCAGGGATGAGGAACTTCAGTTACGTGGATAGGTTGGAGAAACAGGGGCTGTTCTCCTTGGAGGAGATTTGATAGAGCTTTTCAAAATCACAAGGGCTCTGGACAGAGTGGATAAGGAGGAACAGTTCCCATTGGCCAAAGGATCCAGAACCAGAGGACATCAATTTAAGGTGATTTGTGAAAGAAGCAATGGTGACATGAGGAAAAACTTTTTTATGCAGTGAGTGATTAGGATCTGGAATGCACTAGAGTGCGGTGGAGGCAGTTTCAATCAAGGCCTTCAAAAGTGGGACTAGGTGAGTTGCTCTTGCGGAGAGCCAGCACAGACATGACAGGCTGAATTAAAGGCCTGCTCAGGTCGGGAAAAAGAACCCGACCGAAGCACAGCGGACCCAAGCCTGACCCGTTCCGAGTCTCTCCGATTTTGCGCTGACCCCGACTCGACCCGAGCCCGACCCGACCATCCCTTTACTTACCTTCCTGACACCGAACCTGCAGGAAGCTGCAGCGCATGCGTGATGACGTCATAGTGACATCACTGGCTCACTGTGCAGACTCAGGTTTGTCCTGGACTCTCAGCTCAGGTAAGTTTTTTAATTTCAATACTTACCAGCGGAGCACTGACCGTGTGTGTCTGGCCCATCCCGAACCCGGCCCGACCCAATCCGAGCTTGAAAGTCGGACCTGGAAGAGGGACCCGACCTGACCCGAGCCCGACACATGTTGTTGGGTCCCTTTGGGCTTGGGTCGGGTAGCAGGCCTTTAGGCTGAATAGCCTCCTTCTGTGCTGTTACCATTCTATGATTCTTCCAGAAGCAATTTGATAAAGTCCTCATGAAGGACTGTTAGCTGAAATTGAAACTCATGGAATTGAAGGCAAATTATTGACCTGGTTAGAAAATTGGCTGTATGGCAGGAGACAGAAAGTAGTGTCATGCTCATGAGAAGTGCAGTGATGAAAATACAGAAACAAATTAAAAAGTTATAAAAAAATTAGAACAATTTTAAAAGACCAGTATATTTGCTGTCAACAAAATGGAGGATTAATTACATGACCCATACCACCTTCTGCACTAACATCCATGTCTACTAAAACTAAAGCCAGTTAACCCCATCTACATGGAACCAAGACACCTTATCACACATGAATGTGAGCTATACACAAAATGAGCTAAAACAAAGGCATCACTCTTTGTCTCCAGCTACCCTTCACAATAGATTGTGAACAGCCCTCATATTATCAAAAAGGGGCCATCAAAAGCTATTGTATAGCCCATCAGGAACTGAAACCTAAGGTCATATGGGAAAAGCTAACACTTATGAGTTCTCCTTTAAAGGTAATCACTTTGAAGAACAGAGGAGTCTTTCCAGTTCAGAATATCAATTCATCAACTGCAGTCTGGTCTCTCTCCAACTATGTCATCAACATTGAAAGCCATCTTTAATTCCAGCACAAGGCTGAGCGAGAGAGAGAGGGACCAGTTCCAGCTAACCTTTGAACTCTGCTGAGACAAGTTGGCTTAGAAAGCCAACTGCACCAGAGAAAAGAGAGTGCCTTTGAAACAACTCCTCCACCTTTTTTTATACATTCATGGGATGTGGGTGTCACTGGCTATGCCAGCATTTATTGCCCATCCCTAATTGCCCTTGAGAAGGTGATGGTGAGCTGCCTTCTTGAACTGCTGCAGTCAATTTGGGGTAGGTGTACCCACAGTGCTGTTAGGAAGGGAGTTCCTGGATTTTGACCTAGCGTCAGTGAAGGAACGGCGATATAGTTCCAAGTCAGGATGGTGTGTGGCTTGGATGGGAACTTGCAAGTGGTGGTGTTCCCATGTATTTGCTGCCCTTGTCCTTCTAGCTGGTAGAGGTCGCGGGTTTGGAAGGTGCTTTCTAAGGAGCCTTGGTGCATTGCTACAGTGCATCTTGTAGATAGTACACACTGCTGCCACTGTGTGTCGGTGGTGGAGGGAGTGAATGTTTGTAGATGGTGTGCCAATCAAGCGGGCTGCTTTGTCCTGGATGGTGTCGAGCTTGTGTTGTTGGAGCTGCACCCATCCAGGCAAGTGGCAGGTAACATTTGCGCCACACAAGTGCCAGGCAATGACCATCTCCAACAAGATAGAATCTAACCATCTCTCCTTGACAATCAACGGCATTACCATTGCTGAATCCCCCACTATCAACATCCGGGGGGCTTACCATTGACCAGAAACTGAACTGGAGTAGCCATATAAATACCGTGGCTACAAGAGCAGGTCAGAGGCTAGGAATCCTGAGGCGAGTAACTCACCTCCTGACTTGTGCCTTGTAGATGGTGGATAGGCTTTGGGGAGTCAGGAGGTGAGTTACTGCTTCAGTATCTGGGGAGTCATGTATGGTGCTGAACATTGTGCAATCATCAGCGAACATCCCCACTTCTGACCTTATGATTGAATGAAGGTCATTGATGAAGCAGCTGAAGATGGTCGGGCCTAGGACAGTACCTTGAGGAACTCCTGCAGTGATGTCCTGGAGCTCAGATGATTGACCTCCAACAACCACAACCATCTTCCTTTGCGCTAGGTATGACTCCAGCCAGCGGAGGGTTTTTCCCTGATTCCCATTGGCCTCAGTTTTGCTAGGGCTCCTTGATGCCATATTCAGTCAAATGCTGCCTTGATGTCAAGGGCAGTCATTCTCACCTCACCTCTTGAGTTCAGCTCTTTTTATTTATTTATTTAGATATATAGCACTGAAAAGGCCCTTCAGCAGCTCTTTTTATTTATTTATTTAGATATATAGCACTGAAAAGGCCCTTCAGCAGCTCTTTTTATTTATTTATTTAGATATATAGCACTGAAACAGGCCCTTCAGCCCACCGAGTCTGTGCCGACCAACAACCATCCATTTATACTAACCCTACAGTAATCCCATATTCCCTACCACCTACCTACACTAGGAGCAATTTACAAGAGCCAATTTACCTATCACCTGCAAGTCTTTGGCTGTGGGAGGAAACCGGAGCACCCGGCGAAAACCCATGCAGTCACAGGGAGAACTTCCAAACTCCGCACAGGCAGTACCCAGAATGGAACCCAGGTCCCTGGAGCTGTGAGGCTGCGGTGCTAACCACTGCGCCACTGTGCCGCCCTTTTGTCCATGTTTGAACCAGGGCTGTAATGAGGTCAGGAGCTGAGTTGCCCTGGCGGAACCCAAACTGAGCGTCACTGAACAGGTTATTGCTAAGCAAGTGCCGCTTGATGGCACTGTTGATGACACCTTCCATCACTTTACTGATGATTGAGAGTAAGCTGATGGGGCGGTAATTGGCCGGGTTGGACTTGTCCTGCTTTTTGTGTACAGGACATACCTGGGCAATTTTCCACATTGCAGGGTAGATGCCAGTGTTGTAGCTGTACTGGAACAGCTTGGCTAGGGGCGCGGCAAGTTCTGGAGAACAGGTCTTCAGTACTATTGCCGGAATATTGTCAGGGCCCATAGCTTTTGCAGTATCTAGTGCCTTCAGTCGTTTCTTGATATCACGCGGAGTGAATCGAATTGGTTGAAGTCTGGCATCTGTGATGCTGGGGACTTCAGGAGGAGGCCGAGAAAATTGAACTTAGAATATCAGCACCGTCTTCAAACTGAAGTGAACTGCCAGAAATTTTCAGCAACCCAGCAAAGAGATTGGGAAACACTTCTTCATGCAAAGGGTGTTAGAAGTTTGGAACTCTCTTCTCAGTTGTAGAACTGAGATTGATATATTTTTGTTGGCCAAAGGTATTAAGCGAAGGTGAGTATATGGAGTTTGGTCACAGATTAACCATGATCCCATGAATGGCAGAACGGCTTTGAGTGGTTAAATGGTCAAGGTCTGTTCCTATGTTCCTAATCCCACTTCCCTCTTTAAAAAAAAATCTGACCCACCTACAAGGAAGTTTTAGCCCTGGGAGAAAATATTTGCCTCTAGGTAAGTGATGGAGAGCTCAATACTCCTCTCCAGAGAGAATTTGTGAGCTTTCCCTTCCCCCAAGAGGTAATGGAGGTTAAATAACCCCTAGAAACAGTTCTGGGAATCGCAATATGCAATGAACCATCACCTATCCATTGTGTTTCAGGCACCATGTTAAATTTTGTGTTTTCTGCTGTTTTATGTACACCCATGCTATTCATCGGTTCCATGCAACAGATGGGGGGGTGGGGGGGTGGGTGGTGGCGTTCAATATCGTGAGTGGCTAGTGCTACTCCCTCTTCATGGGTAAATACATTATAGCTGCAAGAAGTCATGGGATTCTTTTGAATCTATGCTGTGATACTTTAAGAAAAAGCTGAACATGCACCAAGGTTTTTTGATATTGCACAAGCGGTCTTGGTGCAATATGTGGAGAGAAGGAGAGATATCCTGTATCCACTGGGGTGGGGGGGGGTGGCGGGGGGTGCAGGATGCCCTGGAGACATATGCTTAGGAGGCAGTGGGAAGAAGTAGCGGTGAAGGTCAATGCCACTGTGTAGCTTCAAGGATGTGGATGCAGTACAGGAAGAAATTTAATGATGTGACACGAATCGTCCGGGTGAATGCTAACAACTGCACCACTGGTCTCATCCATTGCTTAATTCATTACATCTCCATCACCTACCTACCAACAATCTCTATCAATCGGTACTCAACCTTTCAATTCATATGCTTTGCTTCACCCTCATGCACTTTAAAAAAAATATTCATTTATGGGATGTGGGCATCACTGGAACGGCCAGCATTTATTGCCCATTCCTAATTACCCTTGAGCAGGTGGTAGTGAGCCACCTTTTTGAACCACTGAGGTTCATAGGGTGAAGATACTCCCACAATGCTGTTAAATATGGTGTTTCAGGTTTTTGAGCTTGTGACAATGAAGTAACAGCAATATATTTCTGAGCCAGAATGGTATATGACTTGGAGGGGAGCTTCAGAGATGGTGACTGAGATTGATAGATGTTTGGGCACTGAGGGAATCCAAGGATTATGGGGATCAGGTGGGAAAGTGGAGTTGATGAAGATCAACCATGGTCTTACTGAACTGTGGAGCAGGCTATAGGGACAGTATAGCCTAATCCTGCTACTATTTCTGATGTGCTTATGTTCTCTTGCTGGACATGGTTATTGCCTGGGGCTGGTGTGATGGAAATGTTACTTGCCATTTATCAGCCCATGTCTGGATATTGCCCATGTCCTGCTGCATGTCAGCATGGACTGCTTCAGTATTGTTGCAAGCCTCATACCCACACTTCACAGCTTGCATTTTTGGCAGCTATTCAACCAAGTCAGCCACTTTGCCCAAACATATTGCAGGGCACTCACTGACACACTTCCTTCTTTCTTGTTGATGAAGGTGGTGCATAACAAGAGGCAGCAAGAAAGAACTGGGGGAGAACATGCACACCTGCATGTTTTAACCTCCATGGAGAAGACAGTGCTGGCCATCCTAGGAAAGGACATTGCGAAGACTGTGGCCACTACTTCACTTGATGGAATGATGATGGGGGTCTCCACATCCCCAATCCTCCTTCTCTGTTCCCACCTCTCCCTCATCCTACAATCCCTTTTCACAAGGTGCAGGTGGTGTAAGCATGTGCTTCTTACATTCTATTCTTCCCTCACCATAACCCAACCCATTGCGCCTTTCGTTTCAGATACCTAACAACTGGAACCTTCCCAGTCAGAGGAGGAAGAGGGAGAAGAAAAGGAAAATGAAGAGACACTGTTAATTGATCTTAAGTTAGCACCAACTACCTGTGCATATTTTAGAGGCTAGGATAGAGGAGGGATCTGCACATTGTGGGACACGGGCACAAGTGTGCAAGAATCATGGCAGGGGGAAAAGATTGTGCAGGTGCCAGCTTGCCAGAGGGTAAGGTCACACTCTAGTTCTGCTGCAGAGGAGTCAGAAGAGAACTTCAATGGGCTAGACTACTGAAGGAGGCTGATGTGTGTACACGACCAAATGCTCAGTGCACTGGAAAGCCTGCCAAAAAGCCAGCACACAATGTCAAGGTGCATGGAGGAATCCAGTTCCAATTTGGCACAGGGCTTTGCACAGAACTTGGAACCCATCCTCTCCAACATGGAATGGGTAGTCACCTCCAACAGCACACCTGTGGAATATACCATGATGCAGCAGCTGATGACTGATATCACAGCTTGCACTATAGCACAAACACCTTCTATGAAAAGTCTACAGCAGATCAGCAGGATTACAGAGGTGCAGGCCAGGGAAATTAGCAGTGGCTCCATGGAACAAGAACCTGCTGTCCTTTCTCACGATGATAGTGTTCCTGCTCTAACCCCTACCACTCTGCCAGTGCCCTTGATATTGCCTGTCAGCCAGCCAGCCAAACTAGTGCAGCCCAGGCTGAGATGGTGCAGTATGAACCCGGACCATCTAGGCCTGGAGTTCAAGATCATCCTGCAAAGCCATCTCCTCAATTGAAGTTCAGCAGCCTTCCAGCACCCATGCTACAGCCACTGAAGAAACACCTCGCAGGTGCATTATGATAAGAAAGGCACACGGAAACAAGGAACTAAGGGAGTGCACAAGTGTGATTAGATTTTGTATGCATTCTTCATGAGTGAATTGACAAAATTATATTTGTGCATTTTCTGGAGATTTTTATTTTTGTGTTGTTGGAAAGAGGACGATATGAATTTGAGTTATAGAAGAATGTTAAGGAGTGCAGGACTGTTAGTGAATCTGTTACTGGTATCACTCATTAATAATATGATCACGTAGAGCCTGGGCAGAAAGAAGCCATCTGCTTTGTAGTCTTCCTGCTCTTCCTGTTCCTTACTTCCTGTTACACTTTCTCGCCCTCCTTGTAAAGGCCGGCTACCCAACCGTACCCGACGGGACCCGACAACGTGTCGGGTTCAGGTTGGATTGGGTTGCACTTCTGGGCCCAGTATTCAGGCCCGGGTCGGGCACGCTCGATCACAGGTAAGTGGCTCCAATGTTAATTTAATTGTTGGAATAGAAAGGTGGTTTTGTTAAGAGTTATTTTAAGCTTGTGCAGATCAGCAACAAAGTGAAAAATGCAAGGTAAGTTAACTGATGGTCTGGTCGGGTCGGGCGCGGGAAAAAAATGGAAGGACTCGGGCCGGGTCGGGCTCGGGTCAGATGTGGTTCTGTCAGGCTCGGGTCGGGTTTTTTTTTGCAGACCCGAGCAGGCCTTTACCTCCTTGTGCTCTTGCTTTTCAGCTTCCTACCTGATAGGTGGCACCAAGGGCTGTTCCTCCATAATTGTCAGGTTGCACAGCTTGCAACACACTACCGCAAATCTTGATACCTGCTCATCTGAGTACCGCAAGGCTCGTCCAGTGCGGTCCAGGCTGCGGAAGTGTTGCTTGATGATGCCTATAGGGTGCTCCATAATGTTCCTTGTTCCAGCATCGCCCTCATTTCAGACTGCTGTACACATTTTCATGGGTTCCTGAGCGAGTCATGAACCATGAATTTAGATTGGGGGCAGCTGTTTGAGGGTAAATCAACATCTGACATGTGGGAGTCTTTCAAACGTCAGTTGATTAGAATGTTCCTGTGAGGAAGAAGGATAAGTTTGACAAGTTTCGGGAACCTTGGATAACAAGGGATATTGTGAGCCTAGTCAAAAAGAAAAAGGAAGCATTCATAAGGGCTAGAAGGCTGGGAACAGACAAAGTCCTTGAGGAATATAAAGACAGTAGGAAGGAACTTAAGCAAGGAGTCAGGAGGGCTAAAAGGGGTCATGAAAAGTCATTGGCAAACAGGATTAAGGAGAATCCCAAGGCTTTTTATACATATCTCAAGAGCAAGAGGGTAATCAGGGAAAGGGTTGGCCCACTCAAGACAGGGGAGGGAATCTATGTGTGGAGCCAGAGGAAATGGGCGAGGTACTAAATGAGTACTTTGCATCAGTATTCACCAAAGAGAAGGACTTCGTGGATGATGAGTCTAGGGAAGGGAGTGTAGATAGTCTGGGTCATGTCGTTATCAAAAAGGAGGAGCTGTTGGGCATCTTGCAAAGTATTAAGGTAGATAAGTCCCCAGGGCCTGATGGGATCTACCCCAAAATACTGAGAGAGGCAAGGGAAGAAATTGCTGGGGCCTTGACAGAAATCTTTGTATCCTATCCTTTGACAAGGTCCCTCATGGCAGACTGGTACAAAAGGTGAAGTCACACGGGATCAGCGGTGAGCTGGCAAGATGGATACAGAACTGGCTCTGTCATAGAAGACAGAGGGTAGCAGTGGAAGGGTGCTTTTCTGAATGGAGGGATGTAACTAGTGGTGTTCCGCAGGGATCAGTGCTGGGACCTTTGCTGTTTGTAGTATATAGAAATGATTTGCAGGAAAATGTAGCTGGTCTGATTAGTAAGTTTGCGGACGACACAAAGGTTGGTGGAGCTGCGGATAGTGATGAGGATTGTCAGATGATACAGCAGGATATAGATCAGTTGGAGACTTGGGTGGAGAAATGGCAGATGGAGTTTAATCCGGACAAATGTGAGGTAATGCATATTGGAAGATCTAATGCAGGTGGGAAGTATACAGTAAATGGCAGAACCCTTAGGTTGTGACAGGCAGAGAGACCTGGGCGTACAGGTGCACAGGTCACTGAAAGTGGCAACGCAGGTGGATAAGGTAGTCAAGATGGCATACGGCATGCTTGCCTTCATTGGTCGGAGTATAGAGTATAAAAATTGGCAAGTCATGCTGCAGCTGTACAGAACTTTAGTTAGGCCACACTTAGAATATTGCGTGCAATTCTGGTCGCCACACTACCAGAAGGACGTGGAGGCTTTGGAGAGGGCACAGAAGAGGTTTACCAGGATGTTGCCTGGTCTGGAGGGCATTAGCTATGAGGAGAGGCTGGATAAACTCAGATTGTTTTCACTGGAACGACGGAGGTGGAGGGGTGACATGATAGAGGTTTACAGAGTTATGAGCGGCATGGACAGAGTGGATAGTCAGAAGCTTTTTCCCAGGGTGGAAGAGTCAGTTACTAGGGGACATAGGTTTAAGGTGAGTGGGGCAAAGTTTAGAGGGGATGTGCGAGGCAAGTTCATTACACAGAGGGTGGTGAGTGCCTGGAACATGCTGCCGGGGGAGGTGGTGGAAGCTGGTACGATAGCGACATTTAAGAGGCATCTTGACAAATACATGAATAGGATGGGAATAGAGGGATACGGTCCCCGGAAGTGCAGAAGGTTTTAGTTTAGGCAGGCATCAAGATCGGCGCAGGCTTGGAGGGCCAAATGGCCTGTTCCTGTGCTGTACTGTTCTTTGTTCTTTGTTTTCATTGGCTACAGGTGAGGTCCCAGAGGACTGGAGAATAACCAATGTTATTCCATTGTTTAAGAAGGGTAGCAAGGATAATCCAGGAAATTATAGGCCGGTGAGCCTTATGTCAGTGGTAGGGAAATTATGAGAGAGGATTCTTCGGGACAGGATTTAATCTCATTTGGAAACAGATGAACTTATTAGCGAGAGGCAACATGGTTTTGTGAAGGGGAGGTCGTGTCTCACTAACTTGATTGAGTTTTTTGAGGAAGTGACGAAGATGATTGATGAAGGAAGGGCAGTGGATGTTGTCTATATGGACTTCAGTAAAGCCTTTGACAAGGTCCCTCATGGCAGACTGGTACAAAAGGTGAAGTCATATGGGATCAGAGGTGAGCTGGCAAGATGGATACAGAACTGGCTCAGTCATAGAAGACAGAGGGTAGTGGTGGAAGGGTGCTTTTCTGAATGGAGGGCTGTGACTGGTGATGTTCCGCAGGGATCAGTGCTGGGACCTTTGCTGTTTGTAGTATATATAAATGATTTGCAGGAAAATGTAGCTGGTCTGATTAGTAAGTTTGTGGACGACACAAAGGTTGGTGGAGATGCGGATGGTGATGAGGATTGTCAGAGGATACAGCAGGATGTAGATCGGTTAGAGACTTGGGTGGAGAAATGGCAGATGGAGTTTAATCTGGACAAATGTGAGGTAATGTATTTTGGAAGATCTAATACAAGTGGGAAGTATACAGTAAATGGCAGAACCCTTAGGAGTATTGACAGGCAGAGAGATCTGGGCGTACAGGTCCACAGGTCACTGAAAGTGGCAACGCAGGTGGATAAGGTAGTCAAGAAGGCATACGGTATGCCTGCCTTCGTCAGTCGGGGCATAGAGTATAAAAATTGGCAAGTCATGCTGCAGCTGTACAGAACCTTAGTTAGGCCACACTTAGAATATTGCGTGCAATTCTGGTCGCCACACTACCAGAAGGACGTGGAGGTTTTGGAGAGGGTACAGAAGAGGTTTACCAGGATGTTGCCTGGTCTGGAGGGCATTAGCTATGAAGAGAGGTTGGATAAACTCAGATTGTTTATACTGGAACGACGGAGGTGGAGTGGCGATATGATAGAGGTTTACAAAGTTATGAGTGGCATGGACAGAGTGGATAGTCAGAAGCTTTTTCCCAGGGTGGAAGAGTCAGTTACTAGGGTACTTAGGTTTAAGGTGCGAGGAGCAAAGGTTAGAGGGGATGTGCGAAGCAAGTTCTTTACACAGAGGGTGGTGAGTGCCTGGAACTTGCTGCCGGGGGAGGTGGTGGAAGCTGGTACGATAGCGACGTTTAAGAGGCATCTTGACAAATACATGAATAGGATGGGAATAGAGGGATACGGTCCCCGGAAGTGCAGAAGGTTTTAGTTTAGGCAGGCATCAAGATCGGCGCAGGCTTGGAGGGCTGAATGGCCTGTTCCTGTGCTGTACTATTCTTTGTTCTTTGTTAATGTCATGCATTATAACCCTTGTCACCCAGTAGCCAACCTTTAACCTGCCATGGTGGTTGAAATCCAGATGGAACATAGGACTGCCACAGAATGAAAGAATCATGACTGCTGCCAGGATAATAGGGATATGCGCTGCCTATGGTCACGCACCAGCTGCTTCACATTGAAGCAGTGGAATCCCTTCCATTTCAGGAAAATGCAGAGTTCATATGAGGTGCACGCAAGGCAGTGTGCATGCAGTCAATGGCACCCTGTACCATGGGGAAACCTGTACTCCATACAAAACCGCATGCTCTCTCCCCCTGCTTGTCTCTGGCAACAAAAACAAGAAATGCCGGATTCACTCAGCAGGTCTGGCAGCATCTGTGGAAAGAGAAGCAGAGTTAACGTTTCGGGTCAGTGACCCTTCTTCGGAACTGACAAATATTAGAAAAGTCACAGATTATAAACAAGTGAGGTGGGGGTTGGGCAAGAGATAACAAAGGAGAAGGTGCAGATTGGACCAGGCCACATAGCTGACCAAAAGGTCACGGAGCAAAGGCAAACAATATGTTAGATGTGGCTGTGAAAACGAGTTTTGGTAGATACCTTATCAAACACCAGGAGGGAAATAGAAAGCAATGAAGGTGAACAAGGTAAAAGAGACAAACGAAAATCCCGTCGGAGAGAAGAGCAGAACTTCTTCAAGGTAGGCATTCCTGGAAGAGAAGTGGCAGTGAATTAAACACTAAAATAAAAGCAAAATACTGCGGATGCTGGAAATCTGAAACAAAAACAAGAAATGCCGGATTCACTCAGCAGGTCTGGCAGCATCTGTGGAAAGAGAAGCAGAGTTAACGTTTCGGGTCAGTGACCCTTCTTCGGAACTGACAAATATTAGAAAAGTCACAGATTATAAACAAGTGAGGTGGGGGTTGGGCAAGAGTTAACAAAGGAGAAGGTGCAGATTGGACCAGGCCACATAGCTGACCAAAAGGTCACGGAGCAAAGGCAAACAATATGTTAGATGTGGCTGTGAAAACGAGTTTTGGTAGATACCTCTGGCAAGTTGGAATGAGATGAATAGGTGTCTTTTTTTTCTTTCATGGGATCTGGGCATCGCTGGCAAGGCCAGCATTTGATGCCCATCCTAAATTGCCCTTGAGAAGGTTGTAGTGAGCACCTGCTTGAACTGCTGCAGTCCATCTGGTACAGATGCTCCAGCAGTATTGTTAGGAAGGGAGTCCAGGATTTTGATCCAGTGACCGTGAAGGAACAGCAAAATATTTCCAAGTCAGGATGATATGTGGCTTAGAGGGGAATTTGCAGGTTGTGGTCTTCTCTTTGTATAGAGAGCCTCACTGACCTCCCTTATACAGCAGTGTACTGCAAACTATGAAATGTTGCTTAAATCTCCAGCAGTAGCCTGAAAGGAGCCAGGTGCATAAAAATTAAGAGCCGTAGTCACAACTATCTTTGCGCTGTTTTGGGGCTGCAGCTGTTGACAGATTGCAGTGTAATCTCTTATGTGAACCGAAGACGCCTCATGCACTGGACATCACTGAAGTTGACGTCAGAAAATTGCTTCCTGAAGACCTCATGGAGATGTAGCCTCCTGCTGAATGCTCTTCCCCCCTCCTCCTATTTCTGTTCTAGCAGCTTGTCCTGCTCTACATGGTCCCCTTCATTATCTCACTCATGTTCAGTTCCCAGAGGAAGCCCTACGAGGAAACCCATGTCTGGAAGCAACCTTTTTTAGCACAATATTCAATATGACAAAAAAAGTACTTGAGCACCAGCCAAATCACTCCCTGTAGAGTTGTTAAACTTTAGCCAAGTATAAAAAACTCCAAAAAGACGTAAAATTGCACCAGCAGCCAGAAGAAATAATCCACCAAATAACCAGCAGGTACTTCATAATCCTTTAAATAGTGCTGCTGAGGCACATTCATTTTAATGTTTATATTTTGTGGTCTCTCAATCACAGGAGAAAGGATCAGATTCAAATCCAAAGAAACCAAAGGCCAAGCCTGTTATCCAGGATGTTGATGTGGCAAAGCATGCAAAAAATAATCAGGTATGTGAAAAATGTTTCCTAACTTAAAATTTACTCTCAAACTTTAATCAAATGTGAAAGCATTTTATTTACAGATATTCACAAGCACTGCAATAATTAGCCAACACTCAATTTTCTAATCACAGTTGGCATCTATTGCATTTAAGCTACCATTGAGAGCCAGGTCCACCAAAAAAAGTTCAAGCTCACCCTAGTGGTGTCATGGTAACTTCATGAGCCAACATGTTAAGTTATCCTCTGAAGACTGCCTGCAATATCATATTTAGAGCAGTAAGCATCATTTCACTGAGCATTATTGCCTTGTCTTGATGGACAAGGATTGGAACTTTACGCACCCCCCCCCCCCCCCCCGGGAGAGGGCTGGGGGGTTGCATAAAATCGTGCAGGAGATGGGAGTGCTGTGCCCATCGCCTACCCGCCCCCCCCCATTGCTATTTTACCAGCGGCGGGACAG
Source organism: Heterodontus francisci (assembly GCF_036365525.1). Classification (NCBI taxonomy): domain Eukaryota; kingdom Metazoa; phylum Chordata; class Chondrichthyes; order Heterodontiformes; family Heterodontidae; genus Heterodontus; species Heterodontus francisci. The sequence goes on along the minus strand of NC_090375.1, from coordinate 165,486,976 downwards.
GTGGCAAATGGCCCATCCGCCCCAGGCCAATTGATGCCCTTAAGTGGCCAACTAATTGCCACTTCAGGGCCTCCTCCTGAGGTCGCTGGTATTTTACCAGTGGCGGACTGGCACTTCAGCACCTGAACAGGCCACCCAGTAATACCTGGCAACCTCCTTGCGGGCTGCAGGGCCTCCTGATTGGGCACCCTGTGCTTCATGGAGGCCCCCCCTAAAGCAGCATGGGCCGCCCCCGCTAAAACTAACCCACTGCCCTGCTCTCCAACCTACCCCCCCCCCTCGGCAGGGCCTAGCGATTGTCCTCGTGAGACCTTACTCCCTCTTACCTGTTCCGAGGCAGGCGCCATTGTGGCTTCTCTCACAGGGGGACACCCCTCAGTGGGCACCACACCCGATGGCGCTGCTGGGACTGAAGAGCCCTCCGATTGGCCCACAGCTCTTGGAGGCAGAACTTCCTGCCACAGAGGGGCAGAAGTCCTGACCGAGGCCAATTAAAGGCCTGAGCAGAGGTGGGTTCCCCCCCCCCCCACCTCCACCCCCCGCTTTTCAGCCAGTGGGCAGGGCCACTGCCTCAATGTTAAATTTCAGCCAAGGTTTTGGGGAGTGGGAGATGCAGCAGGGAGCAATTCTGCCAGCTCCCCAACCTCCAGCACCATCACCTTTGGCATGTTCTGACAAAAGTGATGGCAGATGTCGAATATGTCTGCCCATAGTTAGATAGGCACCTATTCTCCTCCCCTGCACCTGAAAAATCGAGCTTGATAACTGCAAATAGCATACTTAAGTATTGCTGTCCTTAGATTTCCATCTGAAAATGTAGACTCTTGGGCCTCCATCACAGTCTTTTTATTATTTTTATACATTAACATATTGAAAATAACCTGCAATGAATTGTCCTTACATTCCTCAGCACAGTCAGATATTCCCCAAGGTTTCTTTTTTGGCAGTCATCTTTTCCGAATTGGCATGTTGCCTCTCAGGAGCATCAGGCATAGATATAGGATCAGCTTTCACAAACATGCCGATATCTATCACCTTTGACTCCATGAGCACCACTATGCTGTCACCAAATCATGAATAAACTAAAAGTTTGTTCAGTTCAGCATCTGGAAGGCCGAAGACATCAACCTCAATATTAACCTCCCGACAGTCGGAGGGGGTGTGGAGGGGTAGTTAAATAGAAGGATGTATCCCCAACGTGGCATGCACACAGCCACTGCCTTTTCTATGGCAGCAGATGTTGGGGCTTGTTGGACACTTAATTATCATATTCAAATTGGACTTCCACAATGCAGATTGGGAGGCTGTTTTAAAATATACCGCTGCTGCAAGGATATCCCAGGGTTCAAGAAGTCTAGCAATGAAAGGGAGGAGGGATCTGCCGGCTCAAAAAGATCATTGCCATTGTCAGCACGGTTTATGAGCCGGGGCTGGAAAGTACTCCCCCCATGCCTAACAATCACAGACCTCTCTGCCCCACTCCACATTGAGGCCTCTCTTCCTCCCTCTACATCAAGGCCTCTCTCTACCTCCTCCACATTGAGGAATCTTTTCCCCCTCCACATTGCGGCCTCTCTTCGCCGACCACCCCCCCCCCCCACGCCCCCACATCACAGCCTCTCTCCCTCCTGCCACATTGTGGCCTCCCTCCCTCCCTCCCGCCACATATCGCAGCTTCTGACGAAACTCTACACTTTAGGCACTGATCCTATGGCTACTCACTCTGAACTTGAAAGTGTGCAACCTCTGACTTGTATGACACTCTCAAACTTCAGAACCGAGACACTACCAAGAACTCTTATGTCCACTTTTACAATATTGCATAATTCACCTTTAATTCACTTACACCACCATTGAAACCTTGCCTTCATCACCTCAATTTTATTACTCAGGCTTTCCTTGCCATCCTTCTAAGTCCACCATTCATAAAATGCAATCCTTAGTTTAGTTTAGAGATACGGCACTGAAACAGGCCCTTTGGCCCACCGAGTCTGTGCCGACCATCAACCACCCATTGATACTAATCCTACACTAATTCCATATTCCTACCGCATCCCCACCTGTCCCTATATTTCCCTACCACCTACCTATACTTGGGGCAATTTATAATGACCAATTAACCTATCAACCAGCAAGTCTTTTGGCTGTGGGAGGAAACCGGAGTACCCGGAGGAAACCCACGCAGACACAGGGAGAACTTGCAAACTCCACACAGGCAGTACCCAGAATTGAACCCGGGTCACCAGAGCTGTGAGGCTGCGGTGCTAACCACTGCGCCACTGTGCCGCCCATCCTATTCTGCATTGCGGCCTGCTCCTTAATTAGCTCTGTCCTTGTCAATCTCTCTTAATGCATCAAATTCAGGATCCTTGTCCTGATCTACATGCCATTCTATGGCTTTGCTTCTCCTCACCCCTACAACTTTCTTGAGTCCTAGTGCCAGAGCATATCCTCTACTCTTCCAACTTCGTCATCCTTTGCATGCAGCCTCTCATTTGATCACAGACCCTTGCACTCTATCATGCTCTTCATGTAACATTTTTCCTCTGAGCCAGAAGTTGTGGATTCAACCCCAGTTAAGCACATGATCTCAGCTGACAGTTCAGTGTGGTATTGAGGGAGCACTGCACTGTCAGAGATTCCATCTTGTAGATGATACATTAAGCCGAGACCCCGTGTGCCTTCTCAGGTGGATGAAATAGATCCCTTGGCATTTTCAGAAAAGAGCAGGGGGCTTCTTCCAACGTCTTGGTGAACATTTATCCCTCAATCAACAATGCTAAACTAAATTATCAGTTCATTTTTGTCAGTGCTGTTTGTGGGATCCTTCTGTGCATAAATTGGCTGCCAACTTCCCCTACTTTATAGCAGTGACTACTCTTCAAAAGAACTTCATTGACTGTGAAGCACCTTGAAATGTCCTGAGCTAGATAAATGGAAGTTTTTTGTTTTGTCTTTCTATTTTTCTTCAAATGAAGCCCACTTCTTCAGTCATCTTCCCTAGTTCTTTTCTCATCACTGCTTTGTGTCAGACTGTCTCTGCTATGAAGGACTTTGGAACATTTTATTGATTAGAAGTGCTATGAAAATGCAAGCTGTCATTTTTGTTGTTGACTGCATGAGTGGCCTTTCACAGAGCACGCAGGAACGTTGGAACAGGAGGAGGTATTACAACCCATCAAGCCTGTTCCACCATTCAGTTGAATCATGGCTGATGTGTACCTCAACTCCATTAACCCACCCTTGCTCCATATCCCTGAATACCTTTAATAAAAATCTGTTGATCTCGGTCTTAAAAATTTAAATTGGCCAAGCATCCACAGATTTTTGTGGGACAGAATTATAGATTTCCACTATCCATTGTGTGAAAAAGTGCTTCCTGATTTCACTCCTTAATGACCTACTCTAATTTTAAGATTTTGCCATCTTGTTCTGGATTTCCCCACTAGAGGAAATGGCATTTCTGTATCTACCCTAATGAATATGAATTTGATTACTCCTCAACCTTCTAACTCAAGGGAATGCAAGCCAAGTTCATGCAACCTCCCCTCATGCTTTAACCTTTAAGTCCTGGTATCCAGCCAATGACTTGCTATTTGCATGTCTTTGTTTCCCTATCTCAGTCCAACAGTGAAAAGGCCTATGCAATGACCGTATTAAAAGCAAGGAAACAGATTTTATAGGACTGTGAAGCTAACTGATTTTCTTTTTGTTTGCATGAAAACATTAAAGGAAAGCATGAATTTGTGTACTTTATCTGAAGTAACTGATAGGAAAAGCTGACTAATTATAAGCAGGAAGTTCTTTATTTACACAGAGATTTATTTTTGCAGCTGCGTAATGTAGGACAACAAGATTGAGGGGAAATATGATTTAGTTTGATGTAAGAACTGAGATGGATAACAACGCCAGGAGCAGGTTATTTATAGTAAGAGCAAAGAACTAGAGAAGTTAGGTATAAAGTGAACAAGCCCTGAGGAAGTCCTAGGCATGAAAAGTATGTTCACATCTGAAGTAGTTGATGTTGGATCAATTAACAACAACAGCTTGCATCTTTATAACATCTGGAATGTAGAGAAACATCCAAGGTACTTCACAGAGGTGTGCAGGTGTCTGGTGAGGATTGGGATTGAGGATTCTAAGAATAAATAGAGATAGATGATTGAATGCAGTTTGGAACATATGTTTCTGAGCCACTGGGTCATTGAAAATCTCATGCTAAGGATGGCAGCTGCTGAAAGATGTGTAGCTAAGGATGTATAGTTAGATAGATAAACTCGATATGCCTAGGAGGAGCAGGAAAGAGACAGGAAGAAATTTTGTAGAACTTTTCCTCAGTTCAGCAGATTGTGAATGACCTATAGATGAATTAGTTTGGTGGGGAAATTCATCTTTATGTTTTCTTTTTCACATTATACTCAAAACTGTAAGAAATTAGTAGGATAAGCTGATGACTGTTTACATAATTACTCGATTAAATATTACTCCAGAAGAGTAATACACCATGGCACTAGTAACTTAATATCTGTGCTCTTTAGATGGACTTATCTGTCCTTCCATTTCAGTACTCTTCTGTATGGGAAGATTTCTATTTGCCACATCTATAGTGAAATTTTATGCTTATCATGATTTTACAATCCAAAGATGTGAAATCTCTGCAGGATAGGGTGGAGGTACAAACTGCAGGTTTATTTATTCGGGATAACTACCCTTTCCCAGCTGTTAAATTGGTTCATTGTATCATGTGAGGAAACCTGATGTTAAATTACTAAAGTATAGGGCGGAATTTCCACTGTAACTTCAACGAAAGATCGGTGGAATCTCTGGAAAATGGCACAAATCGTAGTTTTTTTCTATTTCCTCATGAGTTCTGCCAAGGTTTGATGGTGGATTAGGAGAATCCTTGTGGAAGTTACTGGCACTAATGAATAGATGAGGGTCGGTAGTGATCTATCCAGATATATCAGTAAAGTAAAATTGGTTTTTAAAACAAGCTATCTGAGGGCCTGTCAGTGAAGTATATGAGGAAGGGACGAGCAAGTGAGTTGTTATAGGTTATGTTGGTTAGTAGAATAGGGGGGGAGAAAGATCTTTAGTTACCTTATATTACTGAACAAAAAATACAATTTAGAGCCTCGGTAAATAATTCTAAAAATATATATTTTCTTTCTCTGCAGCTGTCTAAACTGAATAGTGTTACTCTTCAATCTTGGCTGAAATGTCGTGGTATTTCAGTGAAAAAAAGAGATAAGAAGGAGCAGCTAGTTTCCAAAATCATGGAATTCATCAAAGGTCCTACAGAATGAATTTGAAAATATTCATCTAGAAGGATGTCTACATAGAGTAGAATTGTCTCACCTGCAAGCAAAGATATGTTCCAAGTATTTTAATGTAAGTTGTATGTTCTTTGTGCATCTCCTACTCTCTGGAATGTTTAGCACATGCTACCTGTGTCTTGATTGTTATCCTTGATTATTACTTGTTTACTAATGCCATCTAATTTATTCAGAATCAAATATATTGAATAATGCAGAATTGACTCACATTATCCAACAGTAATGATGATAACAATTTCTGTCAAAGAGCTATTCAGTGGCATTATTGTGCTCGCTATTAATTAGCTATAGTAACTATTGTGTAAATCATAAACAATCTTTCTCTAATTAATTTCAGAGTTATTGAATTTTGGTAATGTGGAAGTTGTTAAACCAAAGAAAACGTTGATATGTTATATTTTTCATGAAAGAACACATCTATTTATCATTGTGATAGGTGAAGTGATGTGTATAGTTAACTGTTATAAATGTAGCTTGTTATACTACTCCAATGTAGTTTAAAATTAAATTTTATTTACATACTTGTCCAGTTACTGCCCAGTAGGATTAATGTTTTAGGCAACTGAAAATAAACAAAATGACATGGTTAAAATTACAATTAAAACTCATTTAAAACATGGGGATTGAATTTAACTGTTCCTGTTGGGTGAGAAACAGGCAGCAGCAGGGTGGTTGGTCGTTTTATACTCAGTTTGATTTTCCTTTTCATTGACATCAATGACAGCTGATCTTCTGACACCTGTTTTCCCCCAGTAGGAACAGTTAAAATCAATCAGATAGTTTAAATAGTGTTCTGATGGCTCATTGAAGTCATCTACTGAGTAGCTAAACCCTACAAACATGAAGGTCCAAGGTTCTATACATGATCTGTGCTGAGTTGGCTGACCTCAATTTAGGCAATGGTTGGCCTCAACACCTTTGAGGTACGGAGTGCAAAGTCACCCAAAGTCCCTGCTCCTTATTGCTATCCAGACACTGCTGCAGGATGTGAACACCTTGAATGTTAGGTGTGATGCCCTTTGAGGTCAAAGAATTTACCAGCAGTGAATGTCAAAGTTCCCACAAACACATGAACAATGACACAAGCATGAATAATCAACATTTAAAATCAAGCTTCTCTCTAAGATACCATTGCCCACTCCTTTATGTAGGTGGCTAATAACCATTACTGGCTGATAGTAGGTAGTGGAGCAGAAACTGTTACACTACAAAGCACTGTCTATAGGTAAACAGTTGTGAAATACAATTCAGTCCAAAGTGATGAACTAAATATTTGCTACTATTTTGGATAAAATTAGAGCCCTTTGGGTTATTGATGTTTCATAGTGCCTTCAGCTCCAAGCATACTGGTGGTAATTTCGGCTTTGTGCAATAGTGTAAACTGGGTGATAGCAAATTAGCGGCCCATTTTACAACACTCACAATTTTCACTTCCATTAAAATGATTGGAACCAAAAATCAGGAGAATTGTAAAATGGGCTGCCGATTCAATATCACCCGTTGTACGCTGTCGCACAAGGACAAAATCTGCCCCCTCAGAGTCACTCTGCAATCCTAGTTAATTTTACTGTTCTGTCAATTGCACCTCTGGAAGATTTTGTCTGTGTACTGTGTGTGGTGCCATTAAATGATTTCATAAAGAGTGTAATTCCAATTTTTCTGCATGTTGAACACATAGATGATCTTGTCCCATAGGTATTACATTCAAAAATTGAGCAATCTGATTACTAAATATTTAGTAACAGATCATTGCAGTGAAATTCCATGGGGCTACCACCAATTGCCCTTCATTATTCCAGTGGAAACCAGGGAAATGGTGTAAACAGCTGAAAATGGCAGTTCATCCCATTTCCCTCGCGTTTCCAATAAAGTTACAATAAGAGAGCAATGGTAGCCCCATGGAATTTCAGGGCCAGTATATGTGCTTTTACAGACTACCTTGTTGTATCAATCTGAATTGAACCTAAACAATTCTCACTTTCATGTTCTTGTTATCTTTGGAATCTGTTGAATTTAAGCATATTTTTAAATAGAAGAACTTCAAATAATGCTTTAGTTGGAATTATATTTTGTAGCATACATCTAAATTAGGTGATAAACTGGTTACTAACTAATTGAATATTTATTTAATTACACAGCTATTCAGGCATATTCAATATTAAAATTAGATTTGTTTATTGGATCACAGTTGTTAGCGTGTGCATTTATGACATATATTTTGGCAAGACCTGAACTAACTACTGTTCACTTTCAAGTATAAATCAATTATTACCTGTTTTATCGCATCTTTCTCTAGTTTCTTTCTGATCTCCTATTATGCCCTTTACGAGCTCATCTTGCTCATGAGACCTACCTCCTGTTCCTGCGACCCTATTCCCACCAAACTGCTGATCACCCAACTTCCCCTCCAAGTCCCCATGTTAGTTGATACTGTTAACGGTTCTCCCTCTTTGGGTGCTTTCCCTCTCCTTTAAATCTTCCGTCATCACCCCTCTCCTCAGAAAAACAACCATTGACCCCACTGTCTTTGCAAATTACTGCCCCATCTCCAACCTCCCTTTCCTCTCCAAAGTCCTCGATGGGCTGTCACCTCCTGAATCCATGCCCATCTTTCTGGAACTCCATGTTTGAATCCCTCCAATCAGGTTTCCACCGTGGCACTTAACAAAATCACAAATGACATCCTATGTGACTGTGACAAAGGTAAACTATCCATCCTTGTCCTTCCAGACCTGTCTGCAGCCTTTGAAACGATTGACCACACCACCGTCTTCCAACACCTCTCCACTGTTGTCCAGATGGGTGGAACTGCACTCACCTGTTTCCATTCTTATCTACACACTCATAGACAGCGTATCACTTGCAATGCCCTCTGTTCCTGCCCCCACATCGTTACCTCTGGTGTCTCAGACAATTCAGTCTTCCCGATATTTAATTAGAGGAAATTTCTGCTCATCCATTACTGAATGTCAGATTATCAGTCTGATAACTTAGCAACAGTGGAGGAGTCGAGGGAAGTGGTGATGAAGTAGAGCTGGATGTCCACTGCATATATGTGAAAATTAACGCTGTGATTTCGAATGATGTCGCTGAGCAGCAGTATGTAGATGAGAAATAGGAGGGGGTCAAGGATAGGCCTTTGAGAGACACCAGAGGTAACGATGTGGGGGCAGGAAGAGAGGGCATTGCAAGTGATACGCAGGCTATGAGTGCATAGGTAAGAATGGAAAGCATTGCCTTCAGTCCCTGCTCCAAACTCCGTTCCCTAGCTACTGACTCCATCGCTCCAGCTGGCAACTGCCTGAGATTAAACCAGGATGTTTGCAACCTTGGTATTATATTTGACCCCAAGATGAGCTTCCAGCCACATATTTGTGCCATCACTAAGACTGGCTATTTCCACTTCCATAATATTGCCAGCCTTCACCCCGCCTTATCTCATCTGCTGCTGAAACCCTCATTCATGCCTTTGTTACTGCAAGACCTGACTATTCCAAAACACTCCTGGCCAGCCTCCCATTTTCTATCTTCCGTAAACTTGAGAGCATCCAAAACACTGCTGCCCATGTCCTTATTCGCACCAAGTCCCATTCACCTATCTCCCCTGTGTTCAATGACCAACATTGGACATATAGGAACTTTAAGTAGGTAATTTCCATATAATAGAATTTTTGCTGGTAGGAATGCCAAGAAGATCAGCCTGTGCTAATAAATAAAAACAGAAAATGCTGGAAACACTCACAAGATCAGGCAGCATCTGTGGAAAGAGAAACATAACATTAATATTTTAGTTTGATGACGTTTTGTTAGAACTGTAATAAAGATCCTTGAACACTATTCAAGGTGCTAACCAGCATTTACCTGCTATATAAATAACAAAAATTCCTGAATCTGGCTATGAAATGTTCTGCACTTTATGAAATGGACTGGCCTTGTGTACTGCAATGGAGAAACATCAGCACATTTCTGGGGGACAGCTTCCAAACAAGATGCCAACACAAGCTGCATGGAGGTACACTGATAACAGATCTTCTGAACTTAGAGAACTCATGGAGACATAAAACAAGAATAGAAGTGTGTGAACTGAAAACACAAAGAGCTTATATAGCAAATTATCCCAGGCAGTGGATCTACAACAACACTTACATCGAGCCTTTAACATTATAAAACATCCCAAGGCACTTCACAGGCGCATTATAAAACAAAATATGACACCAAAAAACATAAGGAGATAGTAGATCAGATGACCAAAAGCTTGATCAAAGAAGTAGGTTTTAAGGAGTGTCTTAAAAGAAGAAAGCGAGGTAGAGAGGCAGAGGGCTGCAGGGAGGGAATTCCTGAGCTCGGGGTTGAGGCAACTGAAGGCTTGGCCACCAATGGTGGAGCAATTAAAATTGGGGATGCTAAAGGCCAGAATTAGGTGAGCACAGCTATCTCGGAAGGTCGTGGAGCTGGAGGAGATTACAGAGATAGGGAGGGGTGAGGCATGGAGGGATTTGAAAATAAGAATGAGAATTGTAAAATCAAGACGGTGCTTGACCGGGAGCCAATATAGGTCAGCGAGCACAGGGATGATAGGTGAATGGGACTTGGTACAAGTTAAGACCTGGGCAACAGAGTTTTGGATGACAGGGTAGAATGTAGGAGCCAGGAGTGCATTGCAATAGTCAAGACAAGAGGTAACAAAGGCACGAATGAGGGTTTCAGCAGCTTATGAGCTGAGGAAGGGGCAAAGTTGGGCGAGGTGAGGAGGTGGAAATCATCAGTCTTAGTAATGGCGTGAACATGAGATTGGAAGCACATCTCGAGGTCAAGTATAGACCAAGGTTGTAAACAGCCTGGTTTAGTCGCAAACTGTTGCCAGGAAGAGGGATGGAGTCGGTAGCTAGGGAACAGAGTTTGGAGTGGGGGCTGAGTGGCTTCAGTCTTCCCAATATTTAATTGGAGGAAGTTTGTGCACATCCAGTACTAGAAGTCGGATAAGCAATCTGATAATTTAGCAACAGTGGGGGAGCTGAGATTGTGAGGTAGAGCTGGGTGTCTTCAGCATACATGTGAAAACTACCACTGTGCTTTTGGATTATGTCTTCGAGGGCTGCATGTAGATGTGAAATAGGAGGGGCCAAGGATAAATCCTTGGGGGACAACCGAGGTAACGATGTGGGAGCAGGGAGAGAAGGCATTACAAGTGATACTCTGGCTATGATTAAATAGATAAGGATGGAACCAGGTGAGAGCTGTCCCACCCATCTGAACAACAGTGGAGAGATGTTGGAGGAGGATGATGTGGTCAACTGTGTCAAAAGCTGCAGACAGGTCTGGAAGGCGGGAAAGTTTACCTTTGTCACAGTCACATAGGATATCATTTGTGACTTTGATAAGAGCTGTTTCTATACTGTGGGAGGGGAGAAACTTGATTGGAGGGATTCAAACATGGAATTCCAGGTAAGATGAGAACCAATTTGGGAGGCAACAACGTTCAAGGACTTTGAAGAGGAAAGGATGGTTGGAGATAGGGCAGTAGTTTGCAAGGACGGAGGGGCAAAAGTTGTTTTTTTGAGGAGAGGGGTGATGACAGCAGATTTAAAGGAGAGGGGACAACACCTGAAGAGAGAAAACCGTTAACAACATTGGCTAACATGGGAACCAGGAGGGGAAGTTGGGTAGTCAGCAGTTTAGTGGGAATAGGATCGAGGGAGCAGGAGGTGAGTCTCATGGGCAAGATGAGCTCGGAGAGGACATGAGGGAAGGCAGGAGAGAAACTCAAGAAAAGATGCAAGTTCAGGGCTAAGGGGGAGCTAAAAAGGAAGCTTGGCTAGGTGGGCTAGTTGAAGGGAGGGACAGATCATTGGATGGTCTTGATCTTAGTGACAAAGAAGTCTATGAACTTTTCGTACTTATAATTGTTGGAGGTGAGGATAGAAGAAACAGGAGAGAGGGGTTTGAGAAGACGGTTTGCAGTAGAGAAAAGAAGCTGGGGGTTTTCTTTGGATTCTAGGACGATTCTGGAATAGTGAGCAGTTTTAGCAGACGAGAGCTACTGCAACTGAGCAAGCTCTTCAGGTTGGTAAAAGAACAGTGTGGGCAAGTGTTCTACTTTTCAAAACAGACAGTCATAGACAACTAAACAGGCAAGAGACAAATTAGAAATAATAGAAAAAGCTTAGAAAATGCAAATAGTTACACAGATCCCACCAAATGGGAAAGATACAAAGAGCAGTAAAGAGTGACAAAGTAGATAGAGCTGCAAAAAGGGAGTATGAAAAGAAACTTGCAAGGGATATCAACATCAACATAAAAAAACTTTTACAATTAGGAAAGGAGGTGGTCAGTAGCAATTTAGGCCCCACAAAAAGTGATAATGGTGATGTTGTCAATGAAAATAAGGAAATGGTGGACATGCTGAATTATTCCTTTGCCTCAGTATTTACAGCATGCAAGTGGTCAGCATGCTAAACATCCCAAGGAAACTATTATTGAATTAGGGACAGGGACTCAACAAAATTAGAAAGCAAGATAACAGTCATGAAGAAAGTAATGGTACTAAAGACCAACAAATCTCTAGAACCAGATGGTTTCTATCCCAGGATTTTAAAAAGTGTAGGTTATAACATTGCAGATGCCCTAACTATAATCTTCCAAAGTTCTCTCAATTCAGGAACAGTTCCTTTAGATTGGAAAACTTTACATGCCACACCATTGTTTAAGAAGTGTGATAGAGGGAAACACGGGAATTAAAGCCTAGTTATCCTCACCTCTTTTGTTGGGAAATTGCTAGAGTCTGTAATTAAAGATAGGATGACTGAAAATATTGAAAATGTTCAGCTGATCAGACAGCCAGCATAGATTTGTAAAGCGGCCTGAAAAATCTGATTGAATGTTTTGAAGAGGTGACTAAAGCAGTAGATGGGGAATGTCTATGGATGTTATTTATATGTACTCCCAGAAGGCATTTGATAAAGTCCCTCCTTAGAGCCTGTTAGCTAAAGTTGAAGTCCATGGAATTAAAGGCAAATTATTGCTCTGGTTAGGTAATTGGCTGAGCGGCAGCAGACAGAGAGTTGGGATAATGGGCAGGTACTCTAAGTGGCAGGATGTGACTCGTGGTGTTCGGCAAGGATCTGTGTTGGGGCCTCAACTATTCGCAGTATTCATTACCAACTTAGATGATGGGATTGAAAACCACATATCTAAGTTTACCACTGACACAAAGGTAGGAGACATTGTAGGCAATGTAGATGGAAGTATAAAATTACAAAGACATTGATAGAGTAAATGAATAGGCAAAACTGTGGCAAATGGATTTCATTGTAGGCAGATACAAGGTCATCTTCTTTGGACCTAAAAAGGATGGAACAGGGCACTTTCTAAATGGGGAAATGCTAGAAACAGCAGCGGTCCAAAGATACTTTGGGGTCCAGGTACACGTATCACTAAAATGTCATGAACAGGTACAGAAAATAATCAAAAAGGCTAATGGAATGCAGGCCCTTATATACAAGGGGTAGAAGTTATGCTTCAGCCTTACAAAACCCTAGTCAGACCACACCTGGAGTACTGCGAGGAGTTCTGGGCACCACACTTTAGGAAGAATATATTGCCCTTGGAGGGAATGCAGCATAAATTCACCACAATGATACCTGGACTCCAAGGGTTAAATTACGAGGAGAGATTACACAAACTAGGGTTGTATTCTCTGGAACTTAGAAGGCAAAGGGGTGATTTGTTCAAAATTTTCAAGATATGAAGGGGAACAGTTAGGATAGATTGGGAGAAATTAGTTCCACTAGTTGGGGAGTACAGGAGTGAAATTAGAAAATACTTCCTTGTGCAAAGAGTGTTAGAAGTTTATAACTCTCTCCCACAAATGACAATTGATGCTAGATGGATTGTTAATTTTAAAACTGAGATTGATAGATTTTTTTTCACCAATGGTATCAAAGGATATGGGGCAAAGGCCCTTAAAGTCGGAGAACAGCCAGGATCTCACTGAATGGTGGAACAGGCTTGAGGAGCTAAATTACCTATTCCCGTTCCGATGAGCCTATGAATGATAAAGTTCAGGCTCAACTACAACAGATGCATCATCTGTCGGTGAAGATCTGAAGGGATAGTCAACCATCTGGACAGCATGAGCACTGGCAGTGAAGGTTCCCACTGTCTTCAATTTTGATGCCATGGGATCGTTCCAAAAATCCTCAAGTAGCATCACAAGAGTGAGCTAGGGCCTCTATACTGCCAAGGGGAGTGAATAAGCAAGATGGCTAGAAATGCTGTTTTTTCTTTGACAGTGATTAAAATGACCTTCTGAACCAAGACACCATCCATGCTTGCACGGACATATGTAAAATTAAACATTATACTTGTTACCAATGATCTATTCTGATCCTCCTGCATCAGATTCTTGTATTCAATCAAAGCATAGGTAACACTGAAGGACTCCATTCTGCCTATTTGTCTGCCTTTGTCTGTCAGCTGTGTTTCACTTGGTAGCGTTCTTACCTCCGAGTCACAAGGTTGTGGCTTTAAGTCCTACTCCAGCACTTAAGCACAACAATTTAGGCTGACACTCCAGTGCAGTACTGAGGTAGTGCTGCACTCTCTGCGATGCTGTGTTTTGGATGAGACGTTAAAAACCAAGACCTCATCTCCCCTCTCAGGTGGACATAAAAGATTCAATGGCACTATTTAAAAGAAGACCAGGGTGTTATCCCCGGTGTCCTGGCCAATATTTATCCCTCAATCAACATCACAAAAATCAGATTATCTGGCCATTATCACATTGCTGTTTGTGGGAGTTTGCTGTGCACAAATTAGTTGCTGCATTTCCTACATTACAACAGTGACTATACTTTCAAAGTACTTCATTGACTATAAAGTGTTTTGGGATATTTGGTGGTTGTAAAAAGTGTTAGTTGTTCATTTTTTATTTATCTTTAGAACAAATGTTAAATGATAATATTAGAACAGTTCTGCGTACAGTTCTGGTTGCTACATTACAGGAAGGACATAGTTGCTCTGAAGAGAGTGCAGAGGAGATTTACAAGAATGTTGCCAGGGCTTGAAAGTTGCAGCAAGGAAGAAAGATTGGATCGGCTAGGGTTGTTTTCCTTAGAACAGAGGAGGCTGAGGGGTGACTTATTTGAGGTCTACAAAATTATGAGGGACATAGAGTAGACGGGAAGGATCTGTTTCTGCTGGCAGAGCGGTCAATTACCAGGGGGCACAGATTTAAGGTGATTGATAGAAGGATTGGAGGAGACATGAGGAAAAACGTTTTCACCCAGAGGGTGGTGAGTGTCTGGAATTCACTGCCAGGAATGGTGGTGGAGGCAGAGACCCTCTATTCTTTTAAAAGGTACCTGGACATGCACCTGAACTGCTATAACCTGCAAGGTTATGGACCAGGTGCTGGAAGGTGGAAATAGATTGGGCGGCCGGTTTTTTCAGCCGGTACAGACACGATGGGCTCAATGGCCTCCTTCTGTGCTGAAATGTTTCTATGGTTCTAACTGTTCCTCTTGCATGTATAAACATTTTTCTACTGTTAATCCAGAAGATCTTTTGCAAGTAGAATGGAGCTTTCCTATTCAAAAGGTCCATCAGTTTAAAATCAGCGAAGCGTATCAGAAGGACTACAATCATGGAATAACAGAATGGTTATAGCACAGAAAGAGGCCATTTAGCCCATGATGTCCATGCCAGTTCTCTGTAAGAGCTACTCAGCTTGTCCCACTCCCCTATTTTCACTGTAGTTCTGCCAATGTTTTCTTGATAAAAAAAATTATCCAATTCCCTTTTGAAAGCCATGATTGAATCTGCCTTCATCATGCTTTCAGCCAGTGCATTTCAGAACCACTCACTGCTAAAAATGTTTTTCCTCATGTCACCTTAAATTGGTATCCTCTGGTTCTTGACCTCTCTGCTAGTGGGAACAATTTCTCTCTATCTACTCTGTCCAGACCCCTTATGATTTTGAACATCTCTATCAAATCTTCTAGCAACGTTCTCTTCTGTAAAGAGAACAGCCCAACTTTGCCAATCTATCCTCGTAAGTAGCACAGAGTCCACTTCAATGGAGTATGCATCTACAGAGTACTTAATTTGGGAATTTGTATGAATTCAGGAGGCTTTTGCCACTGCAAGGAGTAAGTAGCATGGTGTCCACTTCGATGGAGTACGCATCTACAGAGTACTTAACTCGGGAATTTGGTGAATGAGGGAATTCAGCAGAGTGGAGAGTAGTGGGGCTGTTCTGATCTTTTTAAAAACAAGGAGTGTTCCAAGATAGGGAGAGAGACCTGAGAGCTGAGGTCTTGAGGCATTATTTAAGTAAGCAGGTAAGGTCATAAGAACTAGGAGCAGGAGTAGGCAATTCAGCCCCTCGAGCCTGCTCTGCCATTCAATACGATCATGGCAGATCTCATCTCGGCCTCAACTCCACCTTCCTGCCCGTTCTCCATAACCTTCAACCCATTACTTATTAAAAATCTGCCTCTCTCCTCCTTAAATTTACTCAATGTCCCAGCATCCACCGCACTCTGGGATAGTGAATTCCACAGACTCACGACCGTTTGAGAGAAGTAATTTCTCCTCATCTCTGTTTTAAATCTGCTACCCCTTATCCTAAAACTATGACCTCTTGTTCTAGATTGCCCCACAAGAGGAAACATCCTCTCTACGTCTACTTTGTCAATCCCCTTAATCATCTTATATACCTCAATTAGATCTCCTCTCATTCTTCTAAACTCTAGAGAGTAAAGGTCTAAACTGGTAGGTGATTGGTTGGTGAGTTTTACATTTATTTTCTCTAAACTAGGTCAGTAATTTAAACTAGGACTGGGGAGATATAACTACTGTATTAAATTTGAAGCTTAACTAGTTAAACTACTTAATATAATCTCAATAATGATTAAGTGACATTTCAAAACTTGAAACCCGAATTAGTTAAATAAAATACAATAGACATGGCAGGGCAGGTAATCTGTTGCAGTTGTAGCATGTGGGAGCTGGTGGACATGAGTGTGATCCACTGCAATCACATCTGCAGCAAGTTTCTGCAGCTCAAGGAACTTCGGCTCTGAGTTGATGAGCTGGACTCTGAGCTTCGGACACTGTGATGCATCAGGAAGGGAGAAAGTTACCTGGATAATTTGTTCCAGGAGGCAGTCACACTCCTTAGATTAAATACTCCAGATTTGATCCATAATCAGGATCAGGAGGGTGTGACTGCAAGTGAGGCAGGTATGGGGATCATAAGATAGCAATGGAAGAGCCTCAGCTCTTGCTCTTGTCCCACAGGTATGAGGTTTTTGCAGCCTGTGTGGATGAGAGCAAGGACTACAAGATGAGCAAACTGACCACATCACCATGGTGCAGGGGCCATTCAAGTTGGGAGAGTGAAAAACAAAGTAGTAAAAGTAGTAGGGGAAAGTGTAGTTAGGGAGTTAGAAACTGTTCTTTGCAGCCGAGAATGTGATTCCCGAAGGCTGTGTTGCCTGCCCGGTGCCAGGGTAAAGCACATCTCCTCGGGGCCGGAAAGGAACTTGGAGTGGAAGGGGAAGGATCCAATTGTCGTGGTCCATGTGGGTACGAACAACATAGGTAGGACTAGGAGAGAGGTTGAGCTAAGGGATTATGAGCAGCTAGGGGCTAAATTAAAAAGCAGAACCACAAAGATAATAATCTCTGGATTTTTACCTAAGCCACAAGGAAATTAGCATAGGGTTTCTAAAAATCAGAGCGTTGAATGCATAGCTCAAAGATTGGTGTCGGAGAAATGGGTTTCAATTCATGGGGCACTGGCAACAGTATTGGGGAAAAAGGGAGCTGTTCTGAATCGAGCTGGGACTAGTGTCCTGGCGAATCGAATAACTCGGGCTGTATAGAGGGCTTTAAATTAAATAGTGGGGGAAGGGTTCAGGTGGGGGGAAATTTAGAAAGTTTAAGAGAAAGAACAATGCAACGGTGCAAGGTTGTGATATGGGTAATGATAACTAGAGTGTGACAGGAAGGGACAGAATGCACAAACATAAAAGTGAACCAGCAAATAGGGTCAGAGTAGGAATAAAAGGGTAAAAAAGAAATAGCATTAAAGGCTCTTTATCTGAATGCATGCAACTTTTGTAACAAGATAGTTGAATTGATGGCACAAATAGAAATAAATGGGTATGATATGATAGCCATTACAGTGACTTGGGTGCAAGGTGACCAAGGCTGGGAACTGAATATTCAAGGTTATTTGACATTTCGGAGGATAGGAAGAAAGGAAAAGGAGTTGGGGTAGCTCTGTTAATAAAGGATGAGATCAGTATAGTAGTGAGAAGTGATCCTGGATCAGAAGATCAAGATGTCGAATCCGTTTGGGTGGAGATAAGAAATATCAAGGTAAAGAAGTCACTGCTGGGAGTAGTTTATAGGCCCATAACAGTAGCCACACTGTAAGACTGAGTATAAATCAAGAAAGATACTCCAATAAGCATGGGTAATTTTAATCATATAGACTGGACAAATTAAGTTGGCAAAGGTAGGCTTGAGGACGACTTTGTAGGCCGGAATTTTATGGGCCTTGGGAGACAGGATAGGAGCCATAAAATAGCGATAGAAGGTGATAGATGAAGTGCCCATTGCCTTCCCGTCGCCATGCAATTTTGTTGATGGCGAGAAAGGCCGAAGACAGCCTTCTGGCCCAAAGGCCAATTGATGCCCTTAAGTGTTACTCTACCAGTGGTGGGGAAGTCACCCAGTAAAACAAGGCAGCCTTCCTCCGTGCTGTGTTGGGGGGAGGCCCTCCTCCATGGGCAGACTGTGGCGCACAGAGGGGATCCAGTGGCAAAGGCCACCCCTCCGCGAACACGCCCCATGCCCTCAACAACCACCCTCCCCCACCTCCCTTGCTGGGGCCTGCAGGACTAGCCCACCACACTTACAGGGGTCCGGGGCTCCAAAGCTGGTCCTGGTCTCTGGCCTCCTACCGGCAGTACCACTGCTCCCAGCGGCACTGCCGATATTACCGAGGTGCTGACCCTCTGATTGGCTGGCAGATCTTGGAGGCGGTATCCCTGTCCTTAAAGGGATGGGTAACCAGGCCCTGGGCTGTTAATTGCCTGAGTGCTATTAAATATAGCCAGCCAGGGGTGTCTCCAAAGGACCAAGGGGGTGTTTCCCTTGCCTTTTAGGCCCAGTGTAGGGACCCCATGCCCCCCACCGGTTCCATAAAATTCAGCCCAAAGAGTTCATTCAGGACAGTTTCTTAGAATGATACCTTGCAGAACCAACCAGGGAACAGGGTATTTCAGACTTGGTAATATGGATTGAGACAGGATTCATTAATGATCTCAGTAAGGTATCTTCTCAGGAAGAATGACCATAACATGATATAATTTCACATTCAGTTTGAAGGTCAGAAACCTGGGTCTGAAACTAGTGTCTTAAACATAAATAAGGGCAATTACAAAGGTATGATCACAGAGCTGCCTACACTGCGCTGGGAAAATAGGTTTAAAGGTAAAATGGTAGATAAGCAGTGGTAGACATTTAAGGAGATATTTCACAACTTTCAACAAAGATATATTCAATTGAGACAGAAAGACTCTACAAGAAGGATGAACCATCCATGACTAACTAAAGAAGTTAAGGATGGTATAAAATTGAGAGAAAAGTCATATAATTCTGTGAAGATTAATACTAGGCCCCAAGATTGGGAAAATTTTAGAAACCAGCAAAGGAATGACGAATAAAAGGGAGAAATTAGGATATGAGAGTAAACCAGAAAGAAATATAAAAACAAACATAAGAGCTTCTACAAGTATATAAAAAGGAAGAGAATACCTAAAGTAAACGTTAGTTCCTTAGAGGATGAGACTTAATAATGGGAAACAAGGAAATGGCAAGCACTTTGAACAAATATTTTGTATCTGTTTTCACAGTAGAAGACACAAAACAGCATCCCAAGAATAATAGAAAATCAAGGGGCAAAAGAGAGGGAGGAACTTAAAACAATCGCTATCACTAGAGAAAAAATACCAGGAAAACTAATGAGACGAAAGGTTGACAAGTCCCCTGGACCTGAGGGCCTGCAATCTAGGGTCTTAAAAGAGGTGGCTACAGATATAGTGCATGCTTTGGTTGTAATCTTCCAAAATTTCCTAGGTTCTGGAAAGGTTCCAGCAGATTGGAAAACCACAAATGTAATGCCCCTATTCAAGAAATGAGGGAGACAGCAGGGAATTATAGCCTAACATTTAGTTTAGAGATACAGTTTAGAGATACAGCACTGAAACAGGCCCTTCGGCCCACCGAGTCTGTGCCGACCATCAACCACCCATTTATACTAATCCTACACTAATCCCATATTCCTATCACATCCCCACCTGTCCCTATATATTTCCCTACCACCTACCTATACTAGGAGCAATTTATAATGGCCAATTAACCTATCAACCTGCATGTGGGAGGAAACCGGAGCACCCGGAGGAAACCCACGCAGACACAGGGAGAACTTGCAAACTCCGCACAGGCAGTACCCAGAATCGAACCCGGGTCCCTGGAGCTGTGAGGCTGCGGTGCTAACCACTGCGCCACTGTGCCGCCCCAGATTTGTGTTACAATCTGGTGAGGAGGCTCCCCCCTTGTCCCTTTCCCTGTTTGACCGCACCAGGGTTTATTTCTGAAGGAACTGCAAGTTTCACACAGCTGGAGGGTCTGTCACATGATGGCCCAGTTTCTCTCTTTTGTATCTTAATTACATTGGGTCTAAGAATTCCCAAACTCTCAGCTCCCATTGTTCCAGGATTACCCTTTGAATGGCTCATCTCCACCAGTGTTAATGTTCCTAGGTTGCCTTCAATGTCTTGTTAATGAAGGCATGGAAGGAAACTCATTCAAAATTTG
Organism: Heterodontus francisci; assembly: GCF_036365525.1. Taxonomy (NCBI): domain Eukaryota; kingdom Metazoa; phylum Chordata; class Chondrichthyes; order Heterodontiformes; family Heterodontidae; genus Heterodontus; species Heterodontus francisci. The sequence goes on along the minus strand of NC_090375.1, from coordinate 165,466,748 downwards.
CAAGCCATTGCTCTGGTGCGAGATTTACCTAAGTCTCCACCTCAATACAGTGGTATGTAGGGTATTTAGAGGCAAATTGTGATGGCCATTTTAGCTGCTGGCAGTGGCCTTTTATCAGTTCTCTCTCTTGCTTTCTTTTTAAAGTTTAATTCAAGTTCTTTGTCTCCTGCTTTCTTTTTACAGCTTAATTCAGGTTTCCAACAAATAGATAAAAAAAAAAAATAATTGTTTGGCATAGCACGAGTTCGTGCCAACTGTCATTGGGAAAATACTGGAATCTATCATTAAGGAAGCAGGAGGAGGACATTTACAAAATTATAATACAATCAAGTTAGGTCAATAAGGTTTTATGAAAGGGAAATCGTGCTTGACAAATTTATTCTAGTTCTTTGAGGATGTAATGAGCAGGGTGGTTAAAGGGGTATCAGTAGATGTAGTGGGCTGAATTTTATGGAGAAAAAGTGGACGGGTATGGAGGCATGGGGGAACATAAAATCAGGACGGGACACGTTGGACAGGAAGTTGTGACGTCCCACCCTGATTTTCTGCATGGCGGCAATCATGGCAGGAGGAGATTCAACGTCGATGCAGCGGGCAGGTAATTAAGATACTTTAGATGCCACTTGAAAGCAATTTTATGCAGTGAATGCAATTTTATTAACAGTGCATGGGTCTCATGGGGCCTCAGAATCTCGCCTCATTCAAGAGGGCAACATCAAGGCATCAGAGCATGGCTGGCTGGAAGGGGAGGCTATCGGAAGGGCAACCATCAAGGGCCTGGAAGGGCCCCAAAGGGAGGGCTGTCCTTAGGGTTTCATGCGTGATGGGATGATAATGGGCAAGTGACACCTGGTCAAAGATCACAACTGGGGGCATCAAGAAGGGGACACTGGCAGGGAAGGACTGGCTTTCAGGGTAAGGCCACTTATCATGGTGCTCATTCACCCAGGCTTCAGAACTCCAGTGAAGACGCGATGCTCCTGATTGGGAAGGAGGGGCAGGCACCTGCAGTGTATTAGCCCATAAGAGGGTCCTCAGCTGGCTCCAGACACGCAAGAAGGGCAAAGAGAGAGAGATCTGCTCCAAGCAGAAGGAGGTACCCTCCACAGAGAGTGTATAGGTCGAGGCTCAACTGCTGAAGGTGTCTGAGAGGCAGTGCCAATGAAGACTCCACCTCTCCAGAGAGGCTGTGACAGACCTGTGTGCCATGGTGCAGGATGAATTTTGCCAAAGGGGACTTGGTTGGAATACAATGCCAGTGGCCCTGAAGGTCACCATGTCGCTGAAGTTTTACGCCACTGAATCATTCCAGGGATGCACAGGGATGTGTGAAATTTCACAGTCTGTGCTTCATGGAGGTCACCAATGTCCTTTTCAGGAGGGCTGGAGATTATGTACACCTCACAATGGATCCCAACTCTCAAGCTTAGCGGGCCATAGGTTTCAGAGCCATCACTGGATTCCCCAGGTGCAGGGGGGTCATTGATCGCACACATATGGTCATCAAAGCACAAGAACACTAGCCAGAGGCCTTCATCAACAAGAAGTGCTTCCGCTCCCTCAATGTACAACTGGTCTGTGACCACTGTAAACAGATCCTCTAGGTCTGTGCACACTTCCCGGGAAGTTACCACACCGCCTACATTTTGAGGCAGTCCCAGGTGTCTGAACTTTTCTGACCTCCCTCCAGCCTTCAGGGATGGATCCTTGGAGACAATGGCTACCTACTGAGGACATGTCTGCTGACTTCTCTGAGGAACCCACACATGGATATAGAGGTGAAGTACAATGCCTGCCACGGGACAATGCAAGTTACCATTGAGCAGGCCATTGGTCTGCTGAAGATGAGATTCAGGTGCCTGAATTGGTCCGGTGGAGCCCTTCAGTGAGGGTGTCCTATATCATCGTGGTTTGCAGCGCGCTGCTAAACCTTGTCTGGCAGAGGGGGAAGCCAATGAGCAACGGTGAAAGTGACGAGTGGGATGCCTCCTCAGACAATGATGATGTGGAGCAGGAATATGGGCACACTTGGCCAGCTGAAAGGCCCCAGGGGCAACACGAGATTGGACATGAGTGGCACGCAAGGGAGGCTCGTGATGTCCTTATACATTTGCATTTCATTTGATCCATTATGGCTCTTGTACCTTTTCCAATAAAGCCCTTCCTTGATGCAGGCATCTTTCAGCCTTCCTTCCTTAATGAAGCAATGCCTTATTCACTCAGAGCAGATCTGGTGAGGCTTCACGCTGAATCCTCACAGCATCTTCGATCAACTGCAGCCTCTTCATAGAGTCTAGGATGCAAAGAAGGGCCAAGTCCATGTTGCAGGGGAAAGGGAGAGAGTCCATATCTAGCAGCAAACATTTATTTACATGTGTTAGATAGATTGACAATGTGATCAAATCAAGCGAACATCCACGAGGACTCAGTGATTCTATGTGCACTACTTTATTCTCTTAGGTCTGCTCTTACGCAGTGCTGCCCCTGCACTGCCGGCTGAGGAAGAGGCTGCCTGCTGACCTTGTTGCCCCATGGCTAGGGATGACCTTGGCAGTCGTCCTCAGGATACCTTGGGCCTGGAGAGCTTCGACATGCTGTGTTCCTCCTGCATAGAAGCAGTATTGCCTTCTTTCGGCAGGCATGTTGGAGGAGCTGGCAACACTGGCAGAGGGACTGAGGAGCAGGTGCCTGCACCAAGAGCACCCTGAGGGGAGCCCCCAGCTGTGGGAGGAGCACACTCCTCCTTCCTATCAAAGCAGACCTCTGCCTGCCTGATGACCTGAGAGGTCAGAGGACCAAGTGGTGACCAGAGGTTCCCTGTCCTCCTTTCACCTCGCCACTGTTGCCTTGCGGCCTGAGTGAAGTTGAGGGTATGGAGGTCTGCATGAATGTCCTGCAGACACTGAGTGCTCTGCTGGATGTGGCTCTCCATCACAGCTGCCAATCTGTCAATGGAGGAGGCTGCTCGTGCACTAGTCAGAGACAATGTCGAGGTCAAGGATTGGATGGACTCCTCCTTTGTCCACGCTTGTGTACGCATAGCCTCTGCCATCTCTGCCAGATGTTGCTGCACCTTTTGCTGCAGCTCCAGCATTTCCTTTGTAGCTGTCGATATTGTAATATAATGTACATAAGCTGTTGCTGCGTAGATTATGTATGTCGACCTTAAGCATCATCACAGGATGTGAATCCACAAATCTGTACCTCATGCTGATCAGTGCTAATGTAGATACCCTAGTAAGAAGACCCTAGTAAATAAACTCCTGTTAATTTGACCCAGAGTCTGCTTTCCTCATTTTGATACTAATAGCACATTGACAAGCTAGTATATGGTGGCAGTGGTAAAAATGACTTTTCCAGCATAAAAGCAGAAGAGATTGAAGACTTCAAAGAAACATGGAAAAATCAATTCCATTACCAGAAAGCTTCGAGTGAGCGGCAGGGACTAACCAGGCCGTAGTGTGGCAGAGATGGATTTGGAAATTCGACAGGTACCATTCCGCATCAGGTTGAACAGCACGATCGGACAAAGAACAGATTAGTGTTTTGCTTTGCGCCATGGGTGACAGTGTGGACAATCAACGAAAAAGAAACCCTATATGATGAGGTGATTAAAGCAATAGAAAGTTACTTTTAGATCAAGAAAAATGTAATTGTCGAGTGAGCTAAGTTCAACAGGCGCACTCAGAAAGTCAGTGAAAGTATTGATTCGAATTAATGATTTGTATAAAGTAGAGGAGGATTGAGACTGCAGGAGTCTGTGAGAGGAAATGATTTGGGACAGAATAGTAGTTGGGGTTAAAGACAAAACGCTGTCAGACACACTTCCATCGAAGGAAAACTTGACTTTGAAAAAAGCCATTTTATTAAGCACACAGGCAGAAGTACGAAAGAGAAATCAACTACTAGTTTGGGGGGCGGTGGGAGAGTCCAGCTTCGAAACTTCTGGAATCAGTCGGATCCATTCAGAAAGCAGAGAATAATGGCGCCAGAAAGCTCGAGAGATGGGAAAAACGCCTACAGGCAGCAACACGGAATTGCAGTAGGTGTGGCTGGGAGTGGCACCAGTGGGAAAACTGCCCAGCTGAACGTTTCTGGTGCAAGAGAAAGGGACACTTTCAGCAGGTCTGTCACAGCAGAAAATAAACGCAGCAGATTGGAAAAAAAAGATAGAGGAAATAAAGGAGGGTCAAACAATTAATACTCCCTTCCAAGAAAAAAAGTACAGGGAAAAAATTAAGATTGCTGGGAAGCAGAAATTATAGTGGGAGAAAATAAAGCGGCTTTTAAATTAGATATGGGAGCAACGGTTTCTATCCTGTCTGATCAAACACCTTGGCTGAGGGAAGAAAGGCTTCGGAAAAGACTTGCAGGTTGATAGGTTAATTGGCCAATATAAATTGCCCCTAGTATAGGTAGATGGGAGGGACAGGTGGGAATGTGGTAGGGATATGGAATTAGTGTAGGATTAGTATAAGTGGGTGGTTGATGGTCGGCACAGACTCGGTGGGCCGAAGGGCCTGTTTCAGTGCTGTATCTCTAAACTAAACTAAACTAAACTAAACTAAAACTAACAAAAAATTATACGGGCCAGGATAAATCCAGCTGAAAGTTCTAGGAGAAATACAGAAAACCTTATCACACAAAAATAACATGATCCTGGAAACCCTATATATCATTAGGAACCAAGCCTATTCACTCCTTAGTAAAAAAGTATACCTAACCTTACAGATGTTACACAGGATGGAAGCAGATCGGCCCCACAAAACTGTTCATTGGTGGGCTGAATACCAAGACAAATGAAAAGGCATTTGAAGCAGTGTTTGGCAAATATGGAAGAATAGTAAAAGTCCCGCTCTTGAAAGATCGTGAATCAAATAAGTGAATCAAATAAGTCAAATAAGGGTTTGCTTTCGTTACCTTCGAAGGTTCAGGAGATGCGAGGGATACAGCCTGGGAGATAAATGGGAAGCCTTTGGACGGGAAACCCATTAAAGTACAGCAAGCTATTAGACCAATAGTTGAAAATAGTAGATGACGTAGGCCTCCTCTACCCCCAAGAAGCCATGGTCTTCCTCGGAGGATTTAAGGAGGAATGAGAGGTACCCCTCAGAAAGGTAGGTACGGTGAGTGGATTCAGGAGAAGGAACAGTGCTACCTAAAGAGGGATGTGCCATCACCTAAAAGGCCCCTTCCTTCAAGGGCAATGCGAAGTGGAGGAATGGGGAGGAAGAGAAAGTGGCTCAAGGGGACCTCTCTCACGCGAGAGGGACGGTTATGTTTCACCTCCATTTTGCAAACAGATGATACCATCCAGAAGAATTCATGAAAGATCAAGAGAACCAGCTACCAGAGAGAGCTGATGAACCGATGATACAATCAACAACAGATAACCCAAACGACAGTGAAGACAGAGACCATGAGTCATCCAATAGTTCCACTCACACGCAAGAAAGTGAGGAAGAAGAACTGAAAGACTCAATACTCCAAACAAATAAAAGAAGAACAAGTTATGGCAGAGTGTTGGGAAATCCCACAGTGTTACAGACCTGCTGAGTGAAGTCAGAGACATGGGGGCGATGTAGTGTAATGTACTTAAGCTGTTGCTGGGCAGTTTATGTTTATAGACCTTAAGCATCATCACAGGATGTGATGTCATGAGTCTGTACCTCATGCTGCTCAGTGTTCATGTAGATACCCGAGTAAGAACAAATAAGAAGACCCCTGTAAATAGACTCCCGTTAATATGGCCCAGGCTTTCCTCATTCGATACTAATAGCACATTGACAAGATAGTACAGATACCAGTGGCATGTCATGAGCCTGGGGCTCAAGATGGATCTGCCCTTCCACAGGTCTCCGACTGTGAGAGGCCTGAGTTGCCACAGCCTCCATTAGCCGCTCGGGCACGTGTGTGCTGTGTTCACCAGGTTCTGTGCCCACATCTAAAGTCATGCAAAAACCCACTGGGGTGCATGTATCTGCGCTGGTAGAGGGTCCAGTGGGATGAGGTGCCGCTGGACACTCTGAGGTGGAGAAAGGAGCCTCAGAGGTGGCAGGTGATGCTGCAGATTCCAATGTTCTCTGCTGTGTCACAGTTTGACCTGCATGACAGAACAAAGACATGTAAAGGTCAAGGGCCTGCCCTGCCTCAATAGCAAGCATCCCAATGATACAGACCCATGTGTGCACTGTATGCCTTATGAGCAACATGGCTCCATTGTGGTTGATTCTGCAGTGTACTCTATGGAAACCTTAATTACTGCCTTGGAAAGGTGCCCTGTCTCCCTGTCCACAATGCTATGCCCATCATTTGGGCCAGTCAGCTCCATGCCCTCCTCATTCATCGGCGTGAGCAGCTGAAGTAAGGTGATCCCACCACTGCTTTACACATGCCCCTGCCAGTATGTGCCACCTTCTCCTGCAGACAGAGGGAAGGGGGTGAGATCAATCTCAACAAAATAAGCTGCTCACAGTCTAGTTGCCAATAGCAAGCCCCAGGCTCAGGGGGCACACAGACCCCTCCTGCATGTGGTCCCTTTCCAGGGTTCTCACTACATTGCACTAAAGCAGGGGGCCTCATTTATTGGCCAACATGACAGGCCACTGACTGTCATGTGGCAGCCCTTGTCCTTTTTCCCATGTCTAGGAGAGGGGAGGGGCATGCCCATTGCTCTCCTCCCAGGGCACCCTCCTACTTCGCCAGATGCAAAGCTCAAGAGGATGAAGGCATTAAATGATACTCAATTTTGCAGCCCGGATGAGGTCATTGAGCCACTTGCTGCACTGTAGCCATGTGCCCACAGTAACACTGCGGCTGCTGACCTCCTCAGCTATCTGCAGCCATGGCTGCCTGGTTTGAGTGTTATGTCTCTTCTTCCCGTCACTCGGAAACAGGATGTCCATCCGATCCCTAACACCCTGAAGGAGCTCCTGGAAGGAGGCATCAGCAAAGTGTGGGGCCACACGTGGTCTCTGTTAGCCATTTATTGAAAATTGCTGCTACCTCCCCCTCTTCCCAGCTTTGCGAGTACAGAGTGCACTGTAGGCCTGGCAGCCTTTAATAATGGCTGCTTTAACAGTCGAGGCACCATGCCTTGCTCCCCGCCTCTGGGCCTGACCCCAACAATTCAATTGCACGTGGGGCCCATCTCATTAGGGTTAATTGGCTGGCCGCAGCTGGATCACATGGGTTCGTCTGCTACTGCCCCCGACACAGATTGGTGTCCAGCTTCAGCCCTGATGGTAGAAGTGGCATCCCAAAAATAAAATCCAGCCCAGTGTATTTGGATTTCCTGAAGGCATTCGATAAGGTGCCACTTAAAAGGTTACTACACAAGATAAGAGTTCATGGCGTTGGGGTAATATATTAGCTTGGATAGAGGATTGGCTAACTAACAGGAAACAGAGAGTCGGGATAAATGGGACATTTTTAGGTTGGCAAACTGTAACTAGTGGAGTGTCACATGGATCAGTGCTGGGGACTCAACTACTTATGACCTATATTAATGACTTATTGATGAAGGGACCGACTGTATTGTAGCCATATTTGGGGATGATACAAAGATAGGTAGAAAAGCAAGTTGTGAGGAGGACACAGGGAGTCTGAAAAAGGATACAGATAGGTTAAGTGAGTGGGCAAACAATTTAGCAGATGGATTTTAATATGAGAAAAAGTGAGGTTCTCCACTTTGGCGGAAAGAATAGAAAAGCAGAATATTATTTACATGGAGAGAATCTGCTAAATGTTGTGTACATGAATCACAAAAAGTTGGCATGCAGGTACAGCAAATAATTGGGAAGGCAAAGGGAATGGAGTATAAAAGTAGGTAAGTCTTGCTACAACTGTAGAGGGCATTGGTGAGACTGCACCTACAGTACTGCGTACAGTTTTGGTCTCCTTATTTAAGGAGGGATATACCTGCATCAGAGGCAGTTCAGGGAAGGTTCACTAGGTTGATTCCTGGGATGAAGGGGTTGCCTTATATGGAAAGGTTGAACAGGTTGGGCCTATCCTCACTGGAGTTTAGAAGAGTGACCAGTGATCTTACTGAAAAATACAAGATTCTGAGGGGGCTTGACAGGGTAGATGCTGAGAGGATGTTTCTCCTCATGGGGTAATTTATAACTAGAGGACACAGTTTTACGTTGTAGCAAGCCACTAGATGTACCAAACCACTACCGAAAAGTCAAAAAGAACAAAATAGGATGGACCACTTGGTATCGATATAGGCACCAGAAACAACAACGGCACACCCTGCTCAGTCAACCCTGCAAACTCCTACTTACTAACATCCGGGGAATTGTGCCAGAATTGGGAAAGCTGCCCCACAGACTAGTCAAGCAACGGCCTGACATAGTCATACTCACTGGGTCATACCTCACAGCTAATATCCCTGACACCACCATCACCATCCCTAGTTATGTCATGTCCCACCGGCAGGACAGACCCACCAGAGGTGGCGGCACACAGTGGTATACAGTTGCAAGAGAGTTGCCCTGGGAGTCCTCAACGTTGAATCTGGACTTCTTGAAGTCTCAGGTCAAACATGGGCAAGGAAACCTCCTGCTGATTGCCACCTATCTCCCTCTCTCAGCTGATGATCAAAAGATTGCTCTATGTTGAACACCACTTGGAAGAAGCACTGAGGGTAGCAAGGGCACAAAATGTACTCTGGGTGGCGGACTTAAATGCATATCACCAAGAGTGGCTCAGTAGCACCACTACTGACCAAGCTGGCCAAGTCTTGAAGGACATATCTGCCAGACTGGGCCTGGCAGGTGGTGAGGGAACCAATAAGAGAGAAAAATCTGCTTGTCCTGACCCTCATCAATCTACCTGTTGCACATGCATCTGTCCATGAGAGTATTGGTAGGAGTGACCACCACACTGTCCTTGTGGAGATGAAGTCCCGCCTTCACACTGAGGATATGGTCCATTGTGCTAAATGGGATAGATTCAGAACAGATCTAGCAGCTCAAAACTGGGCATCCATGAGGCACTGTGGGCCATCAGCAGTAGCAGAATTGTATTCAATCACAATATGTAACCCTTTGGCCCGGCATGTCCTTCACTTTACCACTACTATCAAGCAGTGGGGTGCGGTCAATCTTGGTTCACTTCAGATGATATCAAAAAACAGCTGAAGGCACTGAATGCAGCAAAGGCCAGGAGAATTTCCCGGCAATTGTACTTTAAACTTGTGTTCCAGAGATAGCAGCACCCCTAGCTAAGCTGTTCCAGTACAGCTACAACACTGGCATCTACCCGGCAATGAGGAATCACTGATATGTGGGAGCAAGAGGCAGAGAAGGGCAGGTTGATATTAGCCAGAAGCCTGCAACAGCAACTAACTGTGTGGCATCACTACAACAATCAAAGGGCTAGCTTTCAAACAAACAATGCTACATGAGCATTGAAATGCAACCAAATCACTCCAACCTATTGGCTCAAGGTAGTTTACCTACATTGGGGGTGATACTTGAAGGGCTACATGGGTTCAGACTATGGTGTCCTCACCCTAGGGAAGCCATAATCCCAGTTTCATTACTAAAGTCTGTGAATTTACAAGTAAACTAGACTTTTCATCACCTGCTTGATGCAGCACTGCACAGAAAGCTGCCTGTTCCTGCATGTCTCCCCTAAGTTACCTAGAATAAATTGAAACATTGCCATATTTAGTGCATTGCTACAGGTAGACTGTGCCTTCAGCTTTGGTCCAATTAGCTCACATATGTATGGCTTCTCAACTGTGGCATTGTATCCTCAGGCAGAGGTTCCTTATGAGCTGCAGGTTCCTTGCTCTCTGATGCTACACACATGCCATGCCAGCAGGTTCTGCAGGTGCAGTTCCAAAGCTCCCTCATCTCCCTGGCTGGCCTTTTACATTAATCTGTTTTTCTTAGTCCTAGTCATCCATAAATACAGCACCATATGCTGTACCCATGCTGTTGAACAAGTAGAATAAGAATGCCTTGTATAACATCTTGGCTCTTCTCTTGCCTTTTCACATTCTGACAACTCTTTCCAAAGCTCAACTGTCAGTTTTTCAGGCATAATGTTCAGACAATTGGATAGATCTTGATTGATGCAATAGAGCAAAATGAGCAAATCAGTTTTACATCTCTCCTGATTTTTATTCCCTTTGAATTCAATGGCTTTACACTATCACACAAAGTCAAGATCTGCCTTAATTTGGGGGAAGTGAAAGACTGAACATTTGTATAAGGAAGTTTTAATTGGCTTTAAATGAAGACTTAAGTGAAACCTCACTCGCACGTGAAACTGTACTAAGATATGTAAAAGGCAATAGCAGCAGGGAGTAATCTTCTATTGGACACCTGTAGTACACAAGCACATTGAAGTTCAGATTGTGTGTATAGTAACCAATGCAGAAATTTCAGTCCATGATGAGTGTGATAACCTTGATTTATTACTTGAGATTCCATTTTCAGCTGCTGTTGTTGCACCTCCTTTATCATGAGAACAGCTGGAATTTTACACTGGGCGGAAGGCTGGCCAAAAGTCAGGGGCAAGCCTGCCTCCGCTGGGCCTGGGGAGCCACGCTAGGATTTTGCGTTCCCCAGGCCCTTAATTGGACTTGGGCGGGACTTCTACCTGCTTGAGGCAGGAGGTACTGCCTCCAAGAGCTGCCGGCCAATCACCAGGAGCTGTGGCCACTGCTGGGACTGTACCCAGCATCGACAGCAAGAAGGACATCAGCCCCGGAAGTCAGGTAAATTTTGGGGCCTCACTGGGGACAATCGGGCGTGCCCCGGCGAGGCAAAGGGAGTTGGTTGGTAGTGGGGGGAGTCTTTATTTTAGTGGGGCGGTTGGGGCTTCGGGGGAGCCCTCCATGGGGCACAGGGTGCCCGATGAGGAGGGCCACCCCTACCCCCTGCCCACCCCCCACCCCGCCGAAGGAGGCCACATGGTTTTACCTGGAGGCATTCTGGGAACCTGAGGTGCCCACCGGCCATTGGTAATATACCAGCAGCGGCAGAAGAAGGCCCTTAAATAGCAGTTAATTGGCCACTTAAGGGCCTTGATTGGCCTGGGGCAGGTGGGCCATTTCTCGCCACCGCCACCCCTGGTAAAATTGCAGCGGGGGCGGGTAGGCGCCGGGAACCGTCCCCCCCCCCCCCCCCCACCTCCGCCACCAGCCCGCTGCTGTCGTGAGGAGGGAGGGTATGTAAAATTCCGGCCAATCATTTTTCTCACCAACTGTAAACCAGCTTTTCCTTGCCTGGAACCATTTGGGATCAATTGCTTGTCCTCTCATTTTAATTTCATGACATTTATCTGAGTCATTGTTGTCTTTGTAACGCAAAATAATTCAATGCATTAAAAAAAATCAGTTGATTTTTTTCTAATTATCTTCTTTAAATTCACAAATGAAAGTAAGATACTTTCACGATTTATTAGTGCGATGGATAGGACATATTGTCAGAATGCCCAAGTTAAGACTGCCCAAACAGGTGCTTACTCAGAGCTACACCAGGGAGCCCGTTCTCACAGGAGCCAAAGGAAACGTTTCCAAGACAATCTCAAAGTCTCCATGAAGGTCTTCGCTATTAACATCTAAACATGGGAAGCAGATGCCAGTCACGACCAAAATGGCAATCCATCAACAAAAATGGTGTCATGACCTTCTAATCAACAAGAGCAACCACTGAGAAAGAATGGCGAGAGAGACAGAAAGAGAGCACAGCAGCTTGAGCCAATAATCTGCCGTACGTCAACCAATGTCCTCACTATGGGAGAGCCTGCAAGGCTAAGATAGGTCTCTTCAGCCATCTGCGTATCCACAGCCAACTCTGGCATCTCACTTCCACCCAGCCATCCATCAAATCATCCTCAACATGAGGAATTTCCAATAATGTGCACTATGGATAAGGACAATGTGCCCCATGAGAAGGAACTGAAATACAAGAGCACATGTAATAGGAGCAGAAGTAGACCATATGGCCCATTGAGCCTGCTCTGCCATTCAATATGATCATGGCTGATCTTGGGCTTCAATTCCACTTTCCTGTCCGCTCCCCATATCCCTTGATTCACTGCGAGCCCAAATATCTATCTATCCCAGCCTTAAATGTATTCAATGATGGAGAATTCCAAAGATTCACAACCCTTTGTGTGTAGTAATTTCTCCTCATCTCAGTCCTGAATGATTGGCCCCTTATCCTGAGACTGTGCCCCCGCGTTCTAGATTCCACAACCAGTGGAAACAATCCCTCAGCTTCTACCCTATCAAGCCCTTTCAGAATCTTGCATGTCTCAAATAGATTGTCCCACATTCTTCTGAACTCCTGTACAATTTTAGTAAGACTTCTTTATTTCTGTACTCCAATCCCCTTGCAATAAAGGCCAACATGCCATTTGCCTTCCTAATAGCCTGCTGCATCTGCATGTTAACTTTATGCATTTCAAGTCTGTCTGAACATCAACACTTACACCAGTTTCACACCTTTTAAAAAATATTCTGCTTTTCTATTTTTATGACAGAATGAACAACTTCACACTTCCCTACATTATACTCCATTTGTCATCTTGTTGCCCACTCACTCGCCTGTCTATATCTCTTTACAGCCTCTCTATGTCCTCCCTGTAGCTTACCTTTCCACCGAGCTTTGTATCATCAGAAAACTTAGATACATTACTCTCTGTCTCTTCATCCAAGTCATCAATCTCGAGTGTAAATAGCTGAGGCCCCAGCACTGATTTTTGCGACACTGCACTATTCACAGCCTGCCAACTTGAAAATGCTCCATTTATGCTCACTCTCTGCTTCCAGTCTGTTAACCAATCCTCTATCCACACTAATATATTACCCCCAACACCATGAGCCCTTATTTGTCTATTAATCTTTTATATGGCACCTTATCAAATGCCTTTTGGAAATCCAGGTATACTACATCTACTGGTTCCCCTTTCTAGTTACATCCTCAAAAAACTCTAATAAATTTGTCAAACTACATCTCCCTTTAGTAAAACCATTCTGACTTTTTCTAATCATACTATGCTTTGCCAAGTGCAATGTTAAGTCTTCTTTAATAATAGTTTCCAGCATCTTCCCAATGACTGATGTTAGGCTAACTGGCCTGTCGTTCCCTGTTTTCTCTCTACCTCCTTTCTTGAAAAGCGGTGTAACATTTGCCAATTTCCAATCTAATGGGACCATTCCTGAATCTAAGGAATTCTGGAAAATCATAGCCAGTGCATCCACTATCTCTTCAGCTATCTCTTTTAGAACCCTAGGATGTAGGTCATCTGGTCCCAGGGACTTGTCAGATTTTAGTCCCTCAAGTTTCTCCAATACTTTTTCTCAGCTGATATCAATATACTTGATTTCCTCACTCTTTCTAGCCCCTAGGTTACTGCCTATTTCTGGTACAGAACTAATGTCTTCTACTGTGAAGACGGACACAAAATATTTGTTCAATGCCTCTGCCATTTTCTCATTTCCCACGATGATTTCTCCTGTTTCTGCACTAAGGGACCAATGTCTACTTTAGCTACTTTCTTCCTTTTTAGGTACTTATAAAAGCTCTTACAATCTGTTTTTATATTGCAGGCTAGTTTACTCTCATTCTATTTTTTTCCCCTTTTTATTAGCTTTTTGGTGGCCCTTTGCTGGTTTCTAAAACACTCCCAAGTCTCAGACTTGCTACTATTTTTTGCAACATTGTAAGTCTCTTCTTTTAATCTAATATTCTCCTTAACTTTCTAAGTGAGCCATGGATGGGTCTTTCTTGATGAGTTTTTGTTTTTGAATGGAATGTATTTTTGCTGAACCCTTTGAATTGTTTCTTTAAATGTTTCCCACTGTTCATTTACCGCCGTACCTTCCAGCCTATTTACCCAATTAACCTTAGCCAGTTCTCCAAACATACCATAGTAATTGGCTTTGTTTAAGTTTAAGATTCTTGTTTGTGATTGAAATGTGTCACTTTCAAACTTAACATGAAATTCAATGGTATTGTGATCACTATTTCCCAGTGGATATTAACCCTGCTTTATTACACAGTATGAGATCTAAGAAAGCTTTATCCCTGGTCGGTTCTACAATGTATTGCTCCAAGAAACTGTCACAAAAACATTCTACAAACTCATCTTCTAGACCAATGTTGCCAATTTGATTGCCCCAGTCTATCGGCAGATTAAAGTCCACCACAATAAATTCATTACCTTTTTTACACACTCCAATAATTTCCCATTTAATGTTCTGTCCAATCATATAACTATTGTTAGGAGGCCTGTAAACTACTCCCACCAGTGTTTTCTGACTCCTGCTATTCCTATTTCCACCCGAACTGATTCTACTTTATGATCTTCTGAGGCCAGATCCCTTCTTATTAATGTCCTTATGTTGTCCTTTACTATCAGGGCTACACCTCCTCCTTTGCCATTCTGTCTGTCTCTCCGAAATATTAAACACCAAGCTCATTGCTCTTTGTGCAATCTCTCAGTTTGGTCCAGGTCGACCTGTACTGGCCAGTTTTGACATGTGAAGAGCAAGTACAGATCAACTCAGTACTGGTCAGAATTGCTCCTTTACATGGAACCAGAGTGCAAACCAAAGTCCAAGGAGATAGGGAGAGAGGCTGGGCCGATTAAAAGTGGCATTGACTGGGGAGCCTGAGCACAGCTTCTGCAGTGTACAACCGGATTGTAGTTATGGAGTGAACACCAGCAGGTTATGAAATTATACTTGCCACAGGTAGAGTACAGGTCGTTACACGTATTACTACTGATTACATATAGACAATCGGTGAGTTGTTTTATTACTGTTGGTTATGAGGGAAAGCTAAGTGTTACCAGTATTACTATCAGTTATCAATGCAATTTCAGTGAGCTACCATAAGATATTAGTGGAATGAAAGTTCCTCCCATTTCTGGTTTACCCCCTCTGAATTCCTCCCCCATCCTCAGCTTCCCCTCTTCCCCACCCTAAGTTTCCCCCTTTGTCTGCTAGATGGCTTCCTGATTCCCAAAACTTCTTGCACAACAGCATCTGCTGTAAAACTGGAATCAAAGATGCTCAACTACAGGAGACCCAACTTTTATGACATAAATGCAATAAACATGCGCGGGTGTTGCCTGATTATACAATCCCATGATTGGTTGTCATGTGATTGGATGTCATGCGATCAGATATCACATGATTAAATGTCCAGGACTATCTCTAACCAGTGATGACTCCCTAATTCACAATTCTGATAACTATGCAGTGACCCCCTGCAGAAAGTCTGCATGGATGGACATTGAATTTAGACAGGACAGGGCTCAGTTATAAGGTCTTGTGTGATCACAAAGCTAGCTGCCACTCACTGCTAAAGGTCATACACTTTGGAGAATTGCTGCTTGGCATCTAGTTCAGCAACAATAGCTTGGACTTTTCAGTTGAGTAATCTCTTCACAGAGAAAACTGAATGCCTAGCCAGGGAAGGTGTGATTAGGAGTTCTGATGAAACTGTACACTAAGAAGGAGTCAACACTGTTGGGAGAGGTGAAGCAGAGAAAAAAAAATTGGCAGTATTCATGTATGTATTTATATACATGTGTCCAATTAAGAGAGGTTACCAATATGCATGCTGGACCAAAAATGAGAATATTATTTAGAATTTAAACAGCAGGATGGCAAAGGGAATTTACTGTAACTTTTACACACTGACCTTTAGCACTTGAAAACTAATCCAAAGAAGGCAATAGAATATACCTTTGGTACAGGGAAGAGCTAGTTGGTCGGATATGGAGAAATCTCAATAAGTTACAAAGAATCGTGTATAAAAACATGAACAGAAAAAGAAACAATTAAAAAAATTAGAGCTTGGAGCAGGGGAGGGGGGGTGGGGGTGGATGGCTGCGACAGCACGTGAGAAACCTGGAAGCAAGTGAAGTGTGTCTGTCAGTGACTTTTTAACACAGCTATTTCATTAACATTTGATTTCCGGATTATATTGGATTATATACATCCATTACTGTGGAAATTGCTTTACTGAAATGAATTCACTTTTGGAATATTGTAATTCCAATTTGGACACTTTATTGTCAAAAGTTAATACAATTATCCGATATTGACAGAGGTAATTGAAGTTGCAATTAGCGTCAGAGCCTCTTTGAACAATTCCAAGGAAGAAGAGGAGCAGGCAGATGCGGAAATGTGAAAAATAGGGATGCTTCATTGTTAGCAAGACTGGTTTGGATGGGAATGGGGTTGGGTAGTAAAAGTGTCTCTTGCATGAGGTTGTAAGGTGGGTGCACTGGTGGAACCTCATAATAATCAGGGCATCCCAGTCAATAATGTGCATCGCTGGTAGTGCATTGCCTTCATCTTCTTCCGCCTCCTCATCTTCTTCGTTGGAATCGTTCAAAGAGGCTCTGTACTCTGCGACTTGGTCCTCCTCCAACGCCAAACCTCACTGCTGGGCAATGGCATGCAGAACGCAGTACATCACACCCATTGTGGACACTCTGGCTGGTGCATAGCGAAGGGCACCTCCAGATCTTTCCAAGCACCTGAAGCATATCTTCAGCATGCTGATGGCTTGTTCATTGACAAATCTGGTGTGAAGAGAGACTGGATAGGCTAGGGTTGTTTGCCTTAGAGCAGAGAAGGCTGAGGGGGACCTGATTGAGGTATGAGGGGCATAGATAGGGTAGATAGGAAGAAACATTTTCCCTTAGCGGAGGTGTCAATAACCAGGGGGCATCGATTTAAGGTAAGGGGCAGGAGGTTTAGAGGGGATTTGAGGAAAAACTTTTCACCCAGAGGGTGGTTGGAATCTGGAACACACTGCTTGAAGGGGTGGTGAAGAAGAGAACCCTCACAACATTTGGGAAGTATTTAGATGAGCACTTGAAACGCCATAGCATACAAGGCTACGGGCCAAGTGCTGGAAAATGGGATTAGAATAGATAGGCTTGAGAGCCAATGCGAACACGGTGGGCCAAAGGGCCTGTTTCTGTGCCTTATAACTCTATGACTCTATGGTGGTCATACAGCATTCATTGTAGTGTGCCTGGGCCTCATTCCTCACATTTCCAAGAGGTGTCATGAGCACTGTTTTTCAGGGGTATGCTTTGCCTTTGAGCAGCCAGCTGGTAACTCTGTTTCCAGAGCGAAGACATTTGGGACTGTGTACTGCTTCAACATGAAAGCATCATGACAGCTGGCCAGGAATCATGCACACATCTGCATATTTTTTGTTGTGGTAGCACACTAACAACAACAACAACTTAGATTTATATAGTGCCTTTAACATAATAAAATGTCCCAAGGGCTTCTTAGGACTATTATAAAACAAACTATGACACCGAGCCACAAAAGGAGATATTAGGTCAGATGACCAAAAGCTTGGTCAAAGAGATGGGTTTTAAAGAGTGTCGTAAAGGAGGAAAACAAGGTGGAGAGGCAGACAGGTGTGGCGAGGGTATTCCAGAGCTTGAAGTCTAGGCAAATGAAGGCATGGCCATCAATGGTGGAGCACTTAAAATCAGGGATGCATAAGAGGCCAGAATTAGAGGAGTGCAGATAGCTTGGAGGGTTGTGGGGCTGGAGGAGATTACAGAACATAGGGAAGGGAGAGGCCATGGAGGGATTTGAAAGCAAGGATGAGAATTTTAAAATCAAGATGTCGCTTGACTGGGAGCCAATGTAGGTCAGCGAGCACAGGGATGATAGGGGAATGGGGGTGGATTTGCATTAGGACAGGGGCTGCAGTGTTTTTTAATGACCTCAAGCTTATCAAGAATAGAATGTGGGCGATGAGCCAGCAGTGCATTGGAATAGTCTTGTCTCGAGGTAATAAAGGCATGAATGAGGGTTTTGGGTGAGCCGAGACAGGCATGAAGTAGGGCCATGTTAAGGAGCTGGAACATTGGAACATAGGAAATAGGAGCAGGAGTAGGCCATTCGGCCCCACGAATCTGCTCTAACATTCAACTATATCACGGCTGATCTTCTACCTCAACACCATTTTCCAGTGCTATCCGCATATCCCTTGATATCTTTAATGTCTATAAATCTTTTGATCTCTATCTTGAACATACTCAATGACTGAGCCTCCACAGCCCTCTGGAGTAGAGAATTCCACAGATTCACCACCCTCTGAGTGAAGAAATTCCTTCTCATCTCAGTCCTAAATGGCCTACCTCTTATTCCAAGACTGTGTCTCCTGGATTTAGATCCCCCCAGTCAGGAGGAACATCCTTCCTGCATCAACCCTGTCGAGCCCTGTAAGAATTTTGTATGCTTCAATGAGATCACCTCTCATTCTTCGAAATCCTAGAGAATACAGGCCCAGTCTCCTCAATCTCTCCTCATAGGACAATCCCGCCATCTCAGGAATCAGTCTGGTGAATCTTTGCTGCACTCCCTCTTTGGCAAGTATATCTTTCCTTAGGTAAGGGCACCAAAACTGTACACAATACTCCAGGTGCAGTCTCTCGAAGGCTATACACAATTGCAGCAAGACTTCTTTATTCCTATACTCAAATCCTCTTACAATAAAGGACAGCATGCCATTTGCCTTCCTAATTGCTTACTGCATTTGCATACTAGCTTTCAGTGACTTATGGACAAGGACATCCAGATCCCTTTGGACATCAACACTTCCCAATCTCTCACCATTTAAGAAATACTCTGTATTTCTCTTTTTCCTACCAATGTGGATAGCTTCACATTTTTCCACATTATATTCCATCTGCCATGTTCTTGCCCACTCACTTAGCCTGTCTAAATCCTCTTGAAGCCTCTTTGCATCCTCCTTACAACTCACAGCAAACTTGGAAATATTACATTTGGTCCCCGCATCCAAATCATTGATATAGATTGTGAATAGCTGGAGCTGAAACACTGATCCTTGTGTACACCACTAGTCACAGTCTGCCAACCTGAAAATACCCGTTTATTCCTACTGTCTATTTTCTGACCGGTAAACAATTCTCAATCCATGCCAGTATGTTGCATTCAATTCCATGTGCTCTAATTTTGCTTACTAATCTCTTGTATGGAACCTTATCGAAAGCCTTCTGAAAATCCAAATACACCACATCCACTGGTTCCCCCTTATCTATTCTGCTAGTTATATCCTCAAAAAACTCCAACAGGTTTGTCAAACATGATTTCCACTTTCATAAGTCCATGTTTACTCTGCCCAATCCTACCATTATTTTTTAAATGCCCAATTATCACATCCTTGAGAATAGATTCTACATTTTCTTTACTACTGATGTTAGGCTAACAGATCTGTAGTTGCCCATTTTCTCTCTCTCTCTCTTCTGAAATTGTGGGGCTACATTTGCTACCTTCCAATCTGCAGGAACTGCTCCAGAATCTAAAGCATTTTGGAAGATCATCATCCACTATCTCTCCAGCCACTTCTTTCAACACTCCAGGATGTAGATCATCAGGTCCAGGGGATTTGGCAACTTTCAGTTCCATTAATTTCTCCAGTACTACTTTTTTACTAATACTAATTTCTTTCAGTCCCTCCTTTTCACTAGTCCTTTGGTTCTCTAGTATTTCTGGAAGGTTTTTTTGTATCTTCCTCTGTGAAGACAGACACAAAGTATTTGTTTAGTTTCTCTGCCATTTCCTCATTCCCATTATAAATTCCTCTGTCTCTGCCTGTAATGAGCCCACATTTGTCTTTGCTAATCTTTTCCTTTTTACATACCTATGGAAACTTTTACAGTCCGTTCTTATGTTTCTTGCTAGTTTACTTTCATATTCTATTTTTTCTTTCTTTATCAGTTTCTTGGTCCTTCTTTGCTGAATTCTAAAATTCTCCCAATCCTCAGGCTTACTACTTTTTGGGCAACTATATAAGCCTCTTCCTTTGATCTAATACAATCTTTAACTTCACTTGTTAGCTATGGTTGGATCACTTTTCCTGCTAGGTTTTTGTGCCTCAAAGGCATGTAAATTTGTTGTAAATCGTGTATTAATTCTTTAAATTCTAGCCATTGCCTGTCTATTGTCATACCTTCTAATGTAGTTTCCCAATCTATCACAGCCAGCCAGCCCCTCATACCTTCATGGTTCCTTTGTTTAGATTAAAGACCCTAGTTTCGGATTGAACTACATCACTTTCAAATTTAATGTAAAATTCTATCAAATTATGGTGACTCTTCTCTAAAGTCTCCATTCCAATGAGATTATTAATTAGCCCTTTTCCATTGCACGATACCCGATCTAAAATAGCCTGTTCTCTCATTGGTTCCTCAACATACTGTTCCAGAAAACTATCCCGTATACATTCCAGGAATTCATCCTCCATAGCATTAGTGCTAATTAGATTTACCCAGTCGATATGTAGATTGAAAACCCCCATGATTACTGTATTCCCCTTGTTACATGCAGCTCTAATTTCATGATATAAAAGAGGTGGAAATAGGCAGTCTTAGTGATGGCAGGAATATAAGGTGGGAAGCTCATCTCAGGGTCAAAAATGACACCAGTGTTGCAAAAAGACTGATTTAATCTCAGACTATTGCCAGGGAAAGGGATGGACTCAGTAAGGGTAGCTAGGGAATGCAGTTTGGAGCAGGGAATGAAAACAATGGCTTCAGTCTTCCCAATAGTTCTGAAGAAGGGTCACTGACCTGAAACGTTAACTCTGCTTCTCCCTCCACAGATGCTGCCAGACCTGCTGAGTATTTCCAGCATTTCTTGTTTCTATTTCAGATTTCCAGCATCCGCAGTATTTTGCTTTTACTACACTAGAGGGAGCTCTCTACCAGCCAGCCTGTCCTCCCAGATCATCGAAGAACTCATGGGGCAGATTACATTAACAGCAGCTTGCAGGATAGAAATACTCCACTTGACCTGCACAAATTAGGATCTCAACATGACTTTGGCCTTATGAAAGAAAGAAAGAACTCGCATTTATATATGCTTTTCACAATCTCGGGATGTTCCAAAGTGCTCTGCAGCCAATAAAGTACTTCTGAAATGTCATCACTGTTGTAATGTAAAAAAGTCCAGCTGTAAATTTGCACTCCACGTGGTCCCACAAACATTAATGAAATAAATGGCCTGATCATCTGTTTTTTTAGGTGTTAGTTGAGAGATAAATATTAGGACACCAGGACAACTCCCCTGCTCTTCTTCAAAATAGTGCCAAGGGATCTTTTACGCCAAACTAAGAAGGCAGACAGGGTCTCGGTTTAACATCTCAGCCAAAAGATGACACCTCTAACAAGGCAGCACTCTCTCAGTACTGCACTAAAGTGTCAGCCAAGATTTTGTACTTAAGTTGTCCGAGTTGGGCATGACCCCACAACCACTGACTCAGAGGCAAGAGTGATGCCACTAAGCCACAGCTAACATCATTGAATGGATATGGCACCATGGCAACAACATTGAGCAGATTTGCTACTGCAGGGGCTTTATCTACTATATATAATAAGCAATGAGATGAATAAACAGTTAACCTGTTATAATTTGCTTGCATCAGCTGAGAAAGAAATATCAACTAGAACACCAAGCCAACTGGCTGCTGCCTCTAATGGTAAAGGAGTGAGTAATTTATATTAGATTCAGTCTTTGATACTCGAGGCAGTCTTCTTCCAAAGTTTATGTTTATTACAGTTATAAAAGAAGCTACGGTACAAATAAAGACATTAAAATACAAATGTTATACTTGTAACATTATAAATAAGATGTTGAGACACAACCTGTGAAACATCAACAAGTTTTGGAGCAATCTCGAATGGCCTTATTGCAGCATTTGAGTGATCCAGCCTCGCTTTGAGTAACATTCTAATGTTCTGTACTTTAAGTCTGCCTTAGGTACATTAATCGCGTGTAATATTGTAGGATCTTGAAGTAAAACATAAAGTGCTGGAAATACTGAGCAGGTCTGGCAGCATCTGTGGAGAGAGAAGCAGAGTTAACGTTTCAGGTCTGTGACCTTTCATCAGAACATTTCATAGGATCTTGAGCCTGCTTTTTCAATCTTTTCGAACAACTCCCTCACATTCTACAATAAGGAGAAACAGTCAACTAATGGTTCCCATGCTATGATCACATAAACATAAATGAACTACGGAAGACAGTATAGCCCTGATATTAATGGGCATACAAGGGAGGGAGCTGGGGGGCAGTTTTGCGCTCAGGAGATCTGGAAGAATGGTCCTGTCTTATTAACATATTTAAATGGATGACCAACCTCCTGGGAGCGGGTTGGTCACCCACCTCCGACCCACCTCCACTAAAACTGGATGTGGATGGTTTCAAGGTGAGTTGAGTTCAGCTTTGAAATGTTTTATGTTTTGCTTCCCACCTGACCCAAACCCGTATTGGTGGGTTAAAATTCCCCCCATGTGCTTCTATGTAGGTTTATCAAGGGCACCTAAACAAAATGCTGACAATAACAGCCTTATATCTAGTACAAAACTTAAAAGATTAACGGCATAGAAAGAGGCCATCGTGTCTGGGCTGGCTGAAAAAAAGTTATTCAGCCTAACCCCATTTTCTAGCTCTTGGTCCGTAGCCTGTAGTTACGGCACTTCAAGTGCATATCCAAGCATTTTTAAAATGTGATGGGGGTTTCTGCCTCCATCACCCTTTCAGGCAGTGAGTTACAGACCCCCACCCGCCCCGTCTCTGGATGAAAATATTTTTCCTCAACTGCCTTCTAATCCTTCTGTCAACTAATTTAAAAAGATGCCTCCTGGTTATTGGCCTCTCTGCTAAGGAAGATAAATCCTACCTATCCAGTCTTTGTAGGCCCCTCATAACTTTGTAGACCCAATTAATCTCCCCTTAGCCTCCTCTGTTCCTCAGGAAACAATACCAGCCTATCTAATCCTTCCTCGAAGTCAAAATTCTCCATTCCTGGGAACATCCTTGTAAATCTCCTCTGTACTCTCTTTAGAGAAATCACGTCCTTCCTGTAATGCGGTGACCAGAACTGTATGCTGTATGCTAGCTGTGACCTAACTATTACACTTCTAGCATAACCTCCTTGCTCTTACATTTTAAAGGAAAATATCCCTTATGTCTGCTAAGAACCTTATGTACCTCCTGCTACCTTCAGGGATCTGTGAACATGCACTCCAAGCTCTCTCTGTTCCTCTACACTTTTCAGTATCCTACCATTTATTGTGTATTCCTTCACCTTGTTTGTCCTCTGCAAATGCATTACCTCATATTTTTCTGCCCATCTGATCAGTCCATCGATGCCTTCCCGCAGCCTACAGCTTTCTTCCTCACTATCAACCACACAGCCAACTTTCGGATCATTTGCAAATTTCTTAACCATGCTCACTATATGTAAGTCAAAATCATTGATGTATACTAGGATAAGCACGTGACCTAATACTGAACCCTGCAGAACCCCATTGACAACCGCCTTCCAGTCACAAAATTATCTGTTGACCATTAACCTTTGCTTTCTGCCACTAAGCCAATTTTCTATCTAACTTGCCCTTGGATCCCATGGGCTTTTACTTTTCTGACCAGTCTTCCCTGTGAGGCCGAAAATCTAAAAGGACTATTCTAGAGAAAAGCCTGCAAAAAGTACTTTTCTCACAGAGGCCATAAGATCTTTACCATCCACCTGAGCAGGCATACAGAAGCTATATTTAACATCAGATCAGAGAACATCACCTACAATTATGCAGCAATCCCTCAGTACTGCACTGAAGTGTCAGCCTGGATTGTGTGATACAATTCTGAAGTGGGGCCTGTGCTCACTGGGCTGGATTTTATGTTCATGTTGCAGGTCCCAACAGTGGACCTGAAAGTGGGCAGCATTGCCGCTCATCATGTGTGTGGCCGGCCCACTGCAATCACGCGGCAGGTGGCCCATTATAATAATGGAGGAGCGGGGCCCGGCCAATTACGCAACAGGGGCGTGACTCAAGATGCTGAATGCAGCATCAGATGACTCCGGAGAAGGTGCTGGCACCATATTTAAAGCTCTGCCAGCATTGATTTCTTTGCTGCATTGGAGTAATCTGCTGTTTACTGCTGAAACTGGTGTTGGATTGACTCCTGGACCCCTCCAACCCTGACAAGGAAACCGCAGTATGGCAGAGGCAAGACACCGGGTGGCCCCAGGGTTTAGCGATGCCTCCCTTGAGATTCTCCTCCAGGCTGCAAAGGAACGGTGGGAGGTTCTCTTCTCCAGGGATGGCAAGAAGAGGTCCTCTCGCCTGATCAAGCAAGCCTGGATGGAGATTGTAGACGAGGTCAGCAGAGTGGGGTCACCCCCCAAACATGGTTCAATGCAGGAAGAGAGTTGATGACTTCCTTCAGTCTACCAAGATGACTGCCCCACATCTCTCTCCTCTTTGGGGATTTAATGTGGATATACAGAAGGCAGCACAACATGGGGAGGGAGTGACCACAAAGGTAATAACAAAGAGGGTTACACATCACCACGTCCTGCCAGATGCATGGCTGCATCTCGGCCACAAGCCACTATCTTACAAAGCTCACCCCTATTAATGCCCCTGAGAGCTGACATGGGGATGAGCCACATAGGAAACCCCAGCAGCAGGCCACGAGCACAACTGTCCTCTTGCTCTTCCTGTGAAGTATCTCCTTCTTTCCACTTGCAGGATAAGCGGGCCCATAACAACAGGGAGACTTCAAGGACTGGCAGAGGAATTGCAGACATACAGCTTCTCTCAGCAACAGAGAATGAGGCACTGGAGTTAGTGGGGACCTAGGGCAGCTGTTCAGTAGCGGATTGTGAGACTGGAGTTTCCGCGCAAGAGAGTGAGGATTATCATCAATCAACATCCAACACACTTCTGGAGATCCACATAATGACAGCCCCTCATTCCCACTGGAGTTTCCTATATGACTCATCCCCATGTCAGCTCTCAGGGGAGTTAATGGGGGTGAGCTGTGAAAGAAGTTAACATTCATTGTGGAAAATGCTTATTCCTTCATGTCTTAATTGTGAGATGCTGACTTCACCCTTCTCCCTCGCTGGGCAACCAGTGTAGGCCCTCCTTTGGTAAGCATCTCCTCTGGGCCAGAGCACATGGTTAAGCTATGCACTAGTCACAGAACCCAAATGGAAAGATGGCAACAGACTGACTGCTTTTAAGTGAGGCTTTATGGCTTTCACACTGAGAGGCCATTATGGTGGCTGGAAGTATGAGATTGTCTCTTGCCTCCTTCGCCTGTCGCTCGGTGTGCCTGGCCTCTTAATTCATATGTTCGTATGTTCATAGGTACTTCATAGTTCTTTTCCCTTTATTGTTAACACTGGAGGTAATTTTAACCCCCAAGAACGGGTGGGTTTGTGTCAGGTGGGAACAAAATATTTTTAAATTTCGAAGCTTCCCACTTTTTATCTTAACTGAGGCGGTTCTGAGGCAGCCATCGAATCCGCTCTCAAAGACCTATCGGTCAGCGAAATCTTTTAAGCTGTTGCATGCCTCCATTTTTTTAAACCAATGTTGGTTTCCAGGGGCTTGGGAATCCAGGCAGATAAAAGGAGACGAGAAGGACTGGGTCCATAAGCATTAATAGCACTGCTTGTAGGCAGGAAGAGCAGGAGTGCTTTCCCCAGCAAGTTAACTTCTGCAGCCCCCTGCCATCTCTGAACCCCCACTGCCCCCGCAATCTGGCACCACTCCACTCCCGTGATCTGATTCCCACCCACACAATCTCTGATTTCCCCCCCCCCCCCACCTAATTACCGATCCCCCATGATGTTTGACTCCCCCCACTTACCTGGCATCTGCTCCAGGACTGCTTTCTTGCCTGACAGGCAGCCAGACTGTTAATCGGGCTGGCTGTCAGGCAGGAAACCTGCTGAAAAAATGTAAAACTACTGCAGTTAAATTCTGCAGGATGTCTCGAAAACCCTTACTTCTGGATATCGCCCCCCCCACCCCTCCCCCCATCCCCGTGCTGCCTTCATGGCCCCGAGTAAACATTGGGGCCAATAAGTCTACAATCTGGTGTACATTTTTTAAAAAAAGCTCTCGAATTTAAATAATCTCCACTCTCATTGGTGACTGCCAGATAACTTAGCTTGTTTGGAGCTAGAGGGCCTTGGGCTTGAATCCTTGGAGTGTTCACTCAATTTGTAGTCTTGCCGAGTATAAGAAATGAATAACATGTTTTACGATGTAAATGGAGAGCAAGAGACTGCAGGATCTGTGCAAACGGTCCAAAAATATTGCCATTGGACTGTCCTAGCTGCTGGCACTTAGATCAATATTCCCTCATATGGAGTTGATAACTCACCATTAATAGGCATGGCCAGGCTATGCAATATTCCACAGTGTGTGCCATTTTCCCTTTCCGCTGAGAGCTCTGGTGCATGTGTTCTGTTTTTTTACTCTAATAAACTGGTTTGGTTAATGTATATGGTTACAAATGGTGAACTAACTACCCTAAACAACAAACAGACAGTATATTGAAATAACCAGCAGCATTGATATTGCTGTGGCATGCCCCTCTTGTTTATTGCTCAATTAGATAGACTTACTGGCAGTGGCTGTAGTCAGCTTATTACAGGATCTTCAATACTGCAAT
Source organism: Heterodontus francisci (assembly GCF_036365525.1). Classification (NCBI taxonomy): domain Eukaryota; kingdom Metazoa; phylum Chordata; class Chondrichthyes; order Heterodontiformes; family Heterodontidae; genus Heterodontus; species Heterodontus francisci. Next base: position 165,440,233 of record NC_090375.1, on the reverse strand, counting down.
GTGCCTGATTTCTAGATTCAGTACTGTCTTCAATCGACTGCAGCAATTTCCAGAAGCCAATCAACTACATGGTTACAAGCGAAATCAGTCTTGGTTATTAGCAATACTTATCAGTTAAAATGTTGCGACAGACAACACACCTGCCAAAATGAGACATGTTAATTTTGTCATAAGGAACATTATTTTTGAGCTGTTACTGGATATTGAAGTGACATGGAAGTCATGGGAAATCGTGAGAGTTCAGAGTCAACATGTTCCTGTTAAGGTGAAGGGTAGGACCAATAGGTCCAGGGAACCATGGATGTCAAGGGATATAGAGGATTGGATAAGGAAAAAATAGGAGGCTTATGGCAGATTCGGAGTGCTGAAAACAACTGAGGCACTAGTGGAATATAGGAAGTGTAGGGCGGGTACTTAAAAAAGTAATTAGGTGAGCGAAGAGGGGGCATGAAAAAACACTGGCGGGCAAGATAACGGAAAATCCCAAGGCGTTTTATAAGTATATTAAGGGCAAGAGGATAACCAGGGAAAGAGTAGGGCCCATTAAGGGCCAAAGTGGCAATCTGTGTGTGGAGCCGGAGGACGTAGGTGAGGTTTTAAATGATTACTTTTCATCTGTGTTCACTATGGAGAAGGGTGATGTAGGTGTAAAGATCAGGAAGGGGGATTGTGATATACTTGAACAAATTAGCATTGAAATGGAGAAGGGATTAGTGGTTTTAGCAGGCTTAAAAGTGGATAAATCCCCAGGCCCAGATGAGATGTATCCCAGGCTGCTATGTGAGGCAAGGGAGGAGATTGCAGGGGCTCTGATTAGAACCAGGCCACTGAGTCTAACATCAGTGGTAGGGAAATTATTGGAAAAAATTCTGAGGGACAGGATTAATCTCCACTTGGAGAGGCAGGAATTAATCAAGGGTAATCTGCATGGCTTTGTCAGGGGGAGATCATGTCTAACCAATTTGATTGAATTTTTCGAGGAGGTGACTAGGTGTGTAGATGGGTAAAGCAGTTGATGTAGTCTACATGGACTTCACTAAAGCTTTTGATAAGTTCCCGCATGGGAGATTGGTCAAGAAGGTAGGAGCCCATGGGATCCAGGGCAATTTGGCAAATTGGATCCAAAATTGGCTTTGTGGCAGGAGTCAGAGGGTGATGGTTGAGGGATGTTTTTGCGATTGGAAGCCTGCGACCAGTAGCGTACCGCAGGGATCAGTGTTGGGACCCTTGCTGTTTGTAGTGTATATTAATGATTTAGACGTGAACATCAGAGGTATGACCAGTAAGTTCATAGATGACACGAAAATTGGTGGTGGTGTTAGTGGGAATGAATCTGAAAGAATCACTTGACACTCGCGTCTGCTCCAAACGTCAAACAGTTTATTAGGTTACGCCGGTGTGGAGCAGGTCACTGGGCAATCCAGATTTCTCTCCACCGAACAAAGGAAAATCATCAATACTTATACAGTTTCAAACAGTTACTCAGCCCATCCCGGCTGGACACGGTCCAATCATAGTGATTATAGATTATATACATTGATTAGTAGAACCAATGAAATGGGTTACTAGAGATTGGGGGACTGTGTGGTCAGCTCATGCTCTTGGACAGCTAGGGGTTACTCATGCATACATGATGTCTTCCAGATACCCTGATTCACCGTCCTTGGGCCTTATGTATACATAACATCTTATCTTAACCTCATTACAGGCTGGTATCTTTGTCAGCATTCTACCTTTGTCGACATTTCATAAGGGCATCTGCTAGAGGCCACTTGATTAGACTCTGAATTTGATGGACTCTGATGAGCCACCTGAATTTATGTGAATCATCCCTTGTAAGGAATGTGATCAAGTTAGCTGAGTCCCATGGTGCCTTGAAAACATTTCATTGCTAGCTAGAATTATATGTTATTAGTTATTCACATAATATTTATTGCAGGTGCCTCTGCCCTGGGAGTACACTTCACCAATGTCATAAATAGTGAGGAGGAAAGCTTTAGATTACAGGACGGTATAGATGGGCTGGTAAGATGGGCGGAGCAGTGGCAAATGGAATTTAATCCTGAGAAGTGTGAGGTGATGAATTTTGGGAGGGCTAACAAGGCAAGGGAATATACAATGGAAGGTAGGACCATCAGAGGGTCAGAAGGATCTTGGTGTACCCGTCCATAGATCACTGAAGGCAGCAGCGCAGGTAGATAAGGTGGTTAGGAAGGCATTTGGGACACTTATATTCTACGCCTCGGCTAATAAATGCAACAGCAGAGGGGTTATGATGGAGCTGTACAAAACACTAGTTAGGCCACAGCTGAGGTACTGTGTACCGTTCTGCTCACTGCGCTGTAGGAAGGAGGTGATTGCATTGGACAGGGTGCAGAGGAGATTCACCAGGATGTTGCCTGGGATGGAGCATTTCAGCTATGAAGAGAGACTAGATAGGCAAGGGTTTTCTTCCTTAGAGCAGAGAAGGCTGAGGGGGGACCTGATTGAGGTAGACAAAATTATGAGGGGCATAGATAGGAAGAAACATTTTCCCTTAGCAGAGGTGTCAATAACCATGGGGAAGAGATTAAAGGTAAGGGGCAGGAGGTTTAGAGGGGATTTGAGGAAATTTTGTTTCACACAGAGGATGGTTGGAATCTGGAACACACTGCCTGAAGGGCTGGTAGAGGCAGGAACCCTCACAACATTTAACAAGTATTTAGATGCGCACTTGAAATACCATAGCATACAAGGCTATGGGCCAAATGCTGGAAAATGGGATTCAAATAGATAGGCTTGATGGCCTGCACGGACACAGTGGGCCAAAGGGCCTGCCTCTGTGCTATATAACTCTATGACTATTGACTTAACTTGTTTAAAAAGACCACAGGACTGAATGGCTGAAAACATGGTTGCACATTTGCATTCTGAGAGACAGTTGAATGGAGAGACAATGGGAGTGCCTCCCTGATTCAATTAGCCAGATGAATTTTGTCAATAGTGATGATCAAAAGACAGTGAGAGTATTTAAGCCAGCATTCCACCACCCCACTGAGAGTGTCTGGTAAGCTTGGAGGAATCTACAAATCTATAATTGCGCTGTCATGATCTGCACTATCCTGTGTTTGTACCTTTTCTCAATGTCAGCACTAACTCATGTCTGTGATCACTCACAGGGCCATCAAAGGTGCTGGAGCAGCTGATGATAGGCCAGGCTGAGAAGACCTCAGAGGAGGGTGAGCACTCTGAGGATGCACCGTCACATGTCTCATGTGCACCCTCCACCAGTGCAGATGCACACAGCTCGGTGGGTATTGCAGTAGGGATAGCTAGGTTGCCACATGTCACATGTGAACAGGAGCAGCTGCTGCAGACAGGGACAGCAGTGGAGAGTCCCAGTCGGAGGGTGCAGGACACTCAAAGTTCTGCTCAGCTGGACACGTGCTAAATGTTGAGGGTCATTCACGAGGAGGAAACCTGTGGAAATGCAGCTGGAAATGTCTGTGGTTCTGTCCCTTGAAGAGAGATTGAAGTCTGTCTCAAACATGAGTGCCATGATGTCTCAGGCATTCATGCTCATGTCCACCTACCTGGAAAGAGTGGCCACCCTCATGATGCAACAGTTCACTGAGTGCATGCTGTCCCAGACCAACAGCCTGCACTCTCTGTCTGCCACTTTACACAGGATGGAGCAAAGCCTCACCATGGTCGCTCAACGCATCAGTGACAATCAGCAAAGTATTCTCCCGCTCATGGCTAGCAGGGAAGTGCAAGTGGGCTACAAGAGGGAGAATAAAGAAAGGGCAAACGGAAGTGGGGATTCTTCTCAAGAAGCTTCCACTTCTCATCCCTGCCTCAATCTGCCTCAGACAGAGTCCCACATGCTGCCTCCTGCCCCGATGACCGAGTCTGCCCTGCACAGGTGCAGGTGGGACAGTCTTTGGCAGGGCCCTCACGGGTTCCAAAACCCAGAGGACTTCCTCCACGGGCATCTCATGTGTCAAAGCAAGGGAACAAGTAGCCTGCCTCCAGCTTTGCTAAAGCCACAGGGGTGGCACCATGTAGAGGTGATAGAAAATGGAAGAGGAAGACTTCTTAGTTACACAAGGGAATTCACTTGGGTGTTTGTAACTATGTAAATGCTGTTTCATTCATGAAATACTAAATGGGGGACGTTTTTTATACGTCCTGCTCCCTCCATTGCTGTATTCTCCAGTGGACAAAAGGCTTAATCAGAATGGCACACCCAGAGTGGAGTACATCACTGGTCTATATGGTTGTGATGGTGCGAATTATGATGGTGGGAATTCGTTTTACTGGGGTGAGGCGCGGTGGGGGAGGTGGTGTGGTGCCCAGAGCGTTCAGGGTTATAGTGCCCTATGGCTTTGGCTTGCATCTTATCTGAACTGTGTCATCATGGGCTTCTCTGTCAGCTTGATGTGTGTCTGCAGCCACGCTACCCACATCCTTCCGCTCCTCTTCCTCCTCCTCCTCGGAAGAAGTCGAGTGGTTTGCAGCTTCCTCCGCCTGCACTTCCACTCCTCTCTGCAGTGCCATCTTGTGCAAGACACAGCAGACTGCTACCATTCTGGAGACCATTCCTGGTGCATACTGAAGGGCACCCGCAGATCAGTCAAACATCTGTGGTAGACTTGACTGGCGCAGGATGTAGGAGTCATAGCAGCTTCCAGGAAATCTTGATGATGAACTTACAGTGATCACACATGATCTGCACAATGAGGTAGTGGAATCCCTTCTGGTTGAAGAACATTCCAGGAATACCTGATGGCACCTTGATTGTCACGTGGATGCAGTCTATGAATGCCTGAACCTGTGGGAATCCAGTCACTGCAGCAAATCTGACAGCTCTCTGTGTCTGATTGGCTTCATCAGTATCAAAGTGCACATATTGGGCAACCTTGGCAAACATGGAAGCGGTGAATTGGGATTTGGACTTGTGGGATGCAAATTGTGAGATCCTGCAGATGTCCCCAGCTGATGCCTGAAAGGAGCCAGAGGCAAAGAAATTCAGGGCTGTGGTGATCTTGATGGCCACTGGCAGCACATGCCCATGTGGCCCTCTTGGAAGGAGGTCTTGTTCCAAGATGCTGCAGATATCAGCAATGAACTACTGCGAGAACCTAAGCCTCGGGAGATGCTGTTGTTCCATCATGTTGAGGAAGCTGATCCTCTGTCTGCAGACCCTGGTTGGGGAATACTGCCTCCTTTGAGCTGAAGCTCTGTGTCCATCTCTTCTGTCCTGTAGAACAGCATGTGGCTGCGGAGAAGGCAGCTGCTGTTGACATTGGCACTGCTCCTGCTGCTGCTGGTGTTGATGTTGCTGGTCCTCCTGCCCCTTTCCAGAGGTTGATATAATAGCTGCATAAGCTGTCCCATTCTGCAGCGAAGGATGAGGCCAGATAAGTTTAGACCAAGGTAAGCAAGGTGCAAGGTAAGGCACGTGGTATCCAAAAACGTTGTTACTGTCCCATGAATGTGGGAAATCACACTCTCAAGACAAGTGCTGAGAGTACAAGCCTTTCCCATTGGCATTGCTGCAGCTGTCCAGTTTCACTATTTAAATACTTTCGAGCATGGCTTCCCATTCTGCTCTTGTCTTGGGCATTCTGGAGAGATTCATGCAGCTTGTGTGCTGGCTGTTAAAGCCAGAATGGTAGGTTAAATAGTCAGTTAATTGCTAATTAAGATATTTAAATGTCTGATCCGACACCTTCAAGAGGGTTTTCCACTCACTTCCAAACATGCCCCTGTTTAGTGTGGAACAGAGCGGGTTCCCTACATGCTGTTATTTTTTGTGGCGCACATTTCCCTGAGCCCACCCCACCTTGGCAGGTAAAATTCAATATTTTTGTTCCTAGGTTTGGTATCAGCTTGGCTCAGTGGTAGCATTTTCATCAGTGAGCCAGAAGGTCCTGTGTTCAAGCTCCACTCCAGGGACTTTAGCACACTATCTAGACTGACACTTCAGTGCTGTTACTGAGTGCGTGCTATGCAGTTAGAGGTGCTGACTTTCAGATAAGATGTTAACCCCAGGTCCTTTCTGCCTTCTCAAGATGCAACAGGTCCCATGACACTATTTGAAGATGAACAAGTGAGTTCTTCTAGCCTCCTAACCAATTTTTATCCTTGCAGCCAAGATCACTAAAGTAGACTATCTGGTCATTTATCTCATTGCTGTTTGTTGAATCTTGCTGTGCACAAATTGGCTGCAGCATTTCCTACATTATAACAGTGACTGCACTTCACTAATTCTTAATTGGATATGAAGCGCTTTGGGACATCCTAAATTCATGAAAGGTGCTATATAAATTCAATTTCTTTCTAATAGTACAGTTCTGTCTTTTTTTTTGAAGTGATTCATAAAACCTAACAATTCAGTAATATCTGGCACTTTTGTCTCAAAGTCAATTGTTATAAATGTACTATGGGGGTGAGAATGGGCTGGCAGCAAACCAAAAGATTTTTGTGATGCTGAGAAAACTACCCTAGCCTTTCCTGGCTCCACAAGAAGCAAACAATTTATCTTTTGGGTGATCCCTAAAGATTTCATAGCAGAGGAGAAATTTTAGGCCTCTCATCACATTGAGAAACACAGACTGACACGCACCGTGCAGGCTCCACCCATTTCTCCTTGAAAGGTATGCCGGGGGCCCTACAACAAGTATAGGGCCCCCGTTTAATATTTAAACAGCCTCCTACCAGTTTTGGGTAGAAGTGCTAGGTGCCCATTTAAACACCTGCCTGAAAGTTGATTCAAGCAAGCAAATGGGTGCATAAAAATCCCTGCTAGGTTTTCAACTGCTGGTCGCCCAGTTTTCAGGTGAGAAACAGGCAGCTAACAGATGAAGGTTTCTCCCATTACCTCCTCTTTCCTTCTCCCCTCTCTCCCTTCCTCTGCCCTCCTTTCCCCATTGTTACCTCTCCTCCACTCCCCTTCCCCTTTTCTCCTCTGCCTTTAACTTCCAATTCTCGCCCCTCCACTTACTCTATCTCACTTCCATCTGCCTCCTCCACATTTCCTTGCCTCTTCATCCTTTTGATTCCATTTATATTCTTTTCCCCAATGATCACCAACCCTGCTTGACCTGAATACTATATTTGGTTTTGACTCTGCTATGTGCAACAGCGCAGAAGATTGACTAGTATTGTATAAAAATAGACACTCTGCTCACAACTGGTGCTACATGGCTTGGATATGGTTCTAGACAGCTCCTATTTATCTATGTTCTGATATTGTATTTCTTTTAAGCAGCAGAAGCAAATTTTCACAGAATCACAGAACTGTTATAGCACAGAAGAAGGCTATTCGGCCCATCATGTCTGCACTGGCTCTCCGAAGGAACAATTCACCTAATGCCACTCCCCAGCCTTCTCTCTGTAGGCCTGAAGATTCTTCCTTTTCAGATAATAATCCAATTCCCTCTTGACTGCTTCAATTGAACCTCCCTCCACCACTCTCAGGCAGTGCATTTCAGATCCTAACCACTTGCTGCGTGAAAAGGTTTTTCTTCATGTCGCCATTTCCTCTTTTGCCAAATACCCTAAATCTGTGCTGGCTTGTTCTCAATTCTTCCACCAGAGGGAACAGTTTTCCCCTATCTACTCTGTCTAGTCCCTTCATGATTTAGAATACCTCTATCAAATCTCCTCTCAACCTTCTCTTCTCTGAGGAAAACAGTCCTAACATCTCCAATTTATCCATGTAACTGATGTTCCTCATCCCTGGATCCATTCTTGTGGGGCGGCACAGTGGCGCAGTGGTTAGCACCGCAGCCTCACAGCTCCAGGGACCCAGGTTCGATTCCGGGTACTGCCAGTGTGGAGTTTGCAAGTTCTCCCTGTGGCTGCGTGGGTTTTCTCCGGGTGCTCCGGTTTCCTCCCACAAGCCAAAAGACTTGCAGGTTGATAGGTAAATTGGCCATTATAAATTGTCACTAGTATAGGTAGGTGGTAGGGAAATATAGGGACAGGTGGGGATGTTTGGTGGGAATATGGGATTAGTGTAGGATTAGACTAAATGGGTGGTTGATGTTCGGCACAGACTCGGTGGGCCGAAGGGCCTGTTTCAGTGCTGTATCTCTAATCAAAAAAAAAATTAATCAAAACCATTTCTGCACTCTCTCTAATTCCTTCACATCTTTCCTTAAGTGCAGTGCCCAGGACTGGACACAATATTCCAGTTGAGGCCAAACCAGTGTTTCATACAGGTTTAACATAATTTCCTTGCTTCTGTACTCTATGCCCCTATTAATAAAGCCCAGGATGTTGTATGCTTTATTAACCATGCTCACAACCTGTCCTGCCACCTTCACTGATTTATGCACCTATGCATAAGGTCCCTCTGCTCCTGCTCCACCTTTAGAATTGTACCCTTTATATTGTCTTTCTGCATTCTTCCCACCAAAATGAATCACTTCACACTTCTCTGCATTAAATTTCATCTGCCACTTGCCGCCCATTCCACCAACCTGTCTATGTCCTTTTTAAGTTCTACACTATCCTCCTCACAGTTCACAATGCTTCCAAGTTTTGTATCATCTGCAAATCTTGAAATTATGCCCTGTACACCAAGGTCTAGGTCATTCATATACATTAGGACGAGCAAGGGTCCTAACACTTACCCTTGGGGAACTCCACTACAAACTTTCCTCCAGTCCAAAAACAAGCATTCACAACTACTCTCTGTTTCCTTTCACTCAGCCAATTTTGTATCCATATAGCTACTGTCCCTTTTATTCCATGAGCTTTAACATTGCTCACAAGTCTGTTGTGCAGCATTTTATCAAATGTCTTTTGGAAGTCCGTGTACACTACATCAACAGCATTATTCTCATCAATCCCCTCTGTCACTGCTTCAAAAAACTCCAGTAAGTTAATTAAACATAATTTGCCCTTAACAAATCCATGCTGGCTTTTCTTAATTTACCTGCATCCACCTAAGTGACCATTAATTTTGTCCCGAATTATCGTTTCAAGAAGCTTCCCCACCACTGAGGTTAAATTGACTGGCCTGTAGTTGCTGGGCTTATTTTTACATCTTTTTTGAACAAGGGTTTAACATTTTCAATTCTCCAGTCCTCTGGAACCAGCCCTAAGTCTAAGGAAGGCTGGAAAAGTGCCTCCGCAATTTCCACTCTCACTTCCCTCAGTATCCTTGGATGCATCTCATCCGGTCCTGGTGCCTTATCAACTTTTAAGTACAGACAGCCTATCCAATACCTCCTCCTTATCAATTCTAAACCCTTAAAGTTTCTGAATTACCTCCTCTTCCACCATGACCTGTGCAGCATCTACTTCCTTGGTAAAGATAGATGCAAGTATTCATTTAACACCTCAGCTATCCCCCCTGCCTCCATGCATAAATCCCCTGTCGGTCCCCAAATCGGCCCCACTCCTCCTTTTACCACTCTTTTATTATTTATATGCCTATATCAGACTTTTGGATTCCCTTTTATATGAGCTGCCAGTCTCTTTTCAGAACTTCTGTTTGCTTCTCTTATTTGCTTCTTCATTTCCCCCCTGAACCTTCTTTATTCAGCCTGGTTCTCAGTTGTATTATTTTGAGAACAGACATAAGGTGCTGGTGGAGTATCAGATATTTGTTTTCTAATGTTCAGATAGCACAGCAGCGGTAAAATAGGCCAGCACTTCTTTAGGTTCAGGGGTAACTTGATGGCAATGAGCTCAGTGCAATTTTGATTAACAAATGCAACATATTAGCATCTCAAGCAGACAGCCTCACATTGCTTCAGCTTGCCACTGATGGTGGTTATAATTGCAAATGATAAGAAAAGAATTTTAAACATTTACATTTTCTTTTTTCAAAGTTTCACTAATTTTGATCTATTGAAAAACTGATGCCTTCAACCTAAATTGTCATATCTTTTGTTTTCTTAATGTATATTTTCCACCTTATATTGATTTTTAAAAATATTCACATGTATCTTATGAAGCTATTATACAGTTTGATTGTACTGCGCTTTCAGAAGAAGTGCATTGATCCATTAAGATTTATTAATTGGCATCAATGGACTTACTAACTAAATTCTTCAATATTGTAATATTCGCAAAACTTGTTTATTTACTAACATTACAACATAGCCACAGTACTTAATGTTCTTATACATTTGCTCTATAGGCTTTCTCAAGGCAGAGGGGTGGTGATCTAGCATGGATCAGAAACAAAGGGGTAAAATTTCTACAGACAATCTCCCGATCCCCTTAAGTAACTTTGGTGGAATTCCCAAAGAAAGAACATTAGCAGCCATATTACCAAGATTTCCACTGATCTTCCATCAAGGTTATAGCAGGAGATCTGGTGAACCAGAACAAGGGGCATAACTATAAGATAACCACTTACAGATCAAATAAAGAATTTAGGAGGAATGTTGGTGAGAATGTGGAACTTGCCTGCCACATGGACTGGTTGAAGTGGATAGCATTTATGCATTTAAGGAGAGGTTTGATGCATATATGAGGGAGAAGGGAATAACTAAACGTGGGGGCAGGGTGGGAAGAGCTAATTGTCTGAGGAGGTGCGTGTGTAAAGCACTTGGAATGAATGGCCTGTTTCTGTATTGTGGATTCTATGTGCTTCTACATATGAACACCCACAGAAATTCTAATCTAAAGTATCTTTTAAATGAGAATGAAGGAAACTTTAACCCTGATCTCACTTTGGAAGTTCATGTTGGTTGAACACAGAGTGTCTCCCTGTAAGAGCTCTTAATGAAGACAATGGAGATAAAATACAATGGCTTCCTTGGTGTCTCATTGGGTAAATATACCAAATTATATGCTTCTGAACCATACAGACCTACTTCAATGTCAGCTGTGCTGAGTTAGTTGATCTCACTCAGTAAATATTTATGTGTCAGGATTGGCCCCAGTGCCTGTGGGATAAAAGAAGGAAAAAAAATCAGGAAAGGTTCCCACTTCCAACCACTATCAGAACTATCAACTAGAAAGTGAGCGTGTATAATGATATTGGGTGAGGGCAGGACATACTTTAGTGTGACATGTGCATACTGCAAGGCTTATTATCACTGCTGTTTTAAGCTCCCAGACTTATAATGGCTTCCATCTTTCAGATGAGATGTTAAACTAAGGCCCCGTCTGCCCTCTCAGGTGTACATTTTGAAGAAGAGCAGGGGACTTATCCCTGGTGTCCTGGCCAGTATTTATCCCTCAATGAACATCACACAAAAAAAAATCAATGTTGTCACATTGAGTTTGTGGGAGTTTGTTTTGTGCAAATTGCCTGCAGCTTTTTCTACATTACAACAGGAATTACACTTCAAAAGTACCTCATTGGCTGTTAAGCACTTTAGGACATCTAATGGTTGTGAAAGACACTACATAAATGCAAGTCTTTTATTTTCCTTTGGCAAAGTTTTAGAGAGCTTACACTGCCTGTGGAACTTCATAACAAAAGCTCATGGTGTAGGGGTAACATATTGGCATGAATAGAAGATTTGCTAGCTAACAGGAAACAAGAGAGTAGGCATAAATGGATCATTTTCTGGTTGTCAAGATGTAACAAATGGTGTGCCACAGGGATCTGTGCTGGGGCCTCAACATTTTACAATTTATATAAATGACTTGGATGAAGGGACCGAAGGTATGGTTGCTAAATTTGCTGATGATACGAAGATAGGTAGGAAAGTAACTTGTGAAGAGGACATAAGGGGGCTACAAAGGAATATAGATAGGTTAAGTGAGCGGGCAAAGACCTGGAAAATGGAATATAATGTGGGAAAGTGTGAAGTTGTCCACTTTGGCAGGATGAATAAAAAAGAAACATATTATCTAAATGGTAGGAGATTGCAGAGCTCTGAGATGCAGAGGGATCTGGATGTCCTAGTGCATGAATCGCAAAAGGTTAGTTTGCAGGTACAGCACGTAATTAGGAAAGCTAATAGAATGTTATCATTTATCGCGAGGGGAATTGAATACAAAAATAGGGAAGTTATGCTTCAGCTATACAGGGCATTGGTGAGACCACATCCGGAGTACTGTGTACAGTACTGGTCTCCTTATTTAAGGAAGGAAGTAATGCATTGGAGGCAGTACAGAGAAGGTTTACTAGACTAATACCTGGAATGGGCAGGCTGTCTTACGAGGAAAGATTGGACAGGCTAGGCTTGGAATTTAGAAGACTAATAGGCAATTTTATTGAAACATAAGATCCTGAGGGATCTTGACAGGGTGGATGTGGAAAGGCTGTTTCCTCTTGTGGGAGATTCTAGAACTAGGGGTCACTGTTTAAAAATAAGGGGTCGCCCATTTAAGACAGAGATGAGGAAAATGTTTTCTCTCAGAAGGTCGTTAGTCTTTGGAATTCTCTTCCTCAAAAGGCGGGGGAAGCAGAGTCTTTGAATATTTTTAAGGCAGACATAGATAGATTCTTGATAAGCAAGGGGGTAAAAGGTTATCAGGGTAGGTGGGAATGTGGAGTAATCAGTTCAGCCATGACCTTATTGAATGGCAGAGCAGGCTCAAGGGGCCGAGTGGCCTACTCCTGCTCCTAATTCGTATGTTCATATGTTCATTTCTTCAGTTCTTCATTTCTGCATGAGTCAGTCCTTTCAGGAGAAGAGGAAGAAACAGAAGAAAATTGGGGTGCGAAGGGAATGATATTGCATTAATAGTAAATATAATACAATCAGATAGAAAATACTTTCAGAAAAGAATGTTTGTTTTATTAATTAGTCTTGAAATGTCAATGCTTGTCAGGAAAAAAAGGTAGTAATGTTTAGTCTTATTAGAACTGAAAATTAGGCCCACAGCATTTGTTTCACTCATGGTGGAATTGGCTTCTGACCAGAAATAAGGGAGCAGTTAGTACCAATACTGACACATTGTTGGTAAAGAAAAAAAAATATGTTCCAGCAGCTTTTAGTGGTAGAAGTGCAGTCAAGTCAACAGGTGGAGTCATTTTCTATCAGCTGTTACTCTTGGACATACCAGTTAATATGGACTGCTGTACACTTTGCAGGTAATCAAGTCAAGTGTGGCCTGAGGACAATAATGAAAGAATGATGAACAAGACAGGATATTTGATAGAACATAATAAGCCACCAGGTGGCCAAATGTGCAGGTATGAGTGTATCTTCCCAGAAATGTAAGCAAAGATTACATTCTTTTAGTATGGTTAACAAAACACTATTGTTTTTCTTGTGATTTTTAAAAAACTTTTTTTAGAATCAACCTCCAGGGCCCCTCTGAAATGAGGATTTATGAGGAACTATCAAACACTTAAAATATCTTCAATATTTTTCAGAAAAGGGGACACTTCTCACTGTTTAAAAGGTGGTGAAAATAATTTACAGAAGAACATGGTACTGAGCTGGTGTATCTTTGAAACTGTTCAACGACATTGCTAAAATAATTTACTGATGCAGAGATATTAACAAAGCAATCAGTAAGCAATCAAAATTATACATGAACATGTACTCTAAACTTCCAAACTATTGCTTAAATTGTAGATAAAACTTTATTGATCCAAAACCTCTCAGTTAAGCTAGTTTCAACATCCAAATATTGGAAATATTTATTTCATTATTTTTGTACAATAAATGTCAAGAAAATTAAGTCGATTTGTAATGAAAAATGCATCTAAATGAAAAGATCAGTGGTACCATACAGTGAAAGTTTGCTTAATTAACAGTTCCACTGTATGGGGTAGAGTTTTCACCATTTACGGCAGTAATATCAATGCAATCTGGGTGGAATTCGCTGAACAGGAGAAAAATTAAAGGAGGGTATAATAGAGGAACTGGATAGGATAAAAATAGATAGAGAGGATGTAACTAAAATGTTGACAGCGCTCAGAGTAGAAAAATCACCTGGTTCGAGCGGGATGGTTACCGAGGGAAGTAAGAGTGGCGATAGAACCATAGAAAAATTATGGCACAGAAGAAGGCCATTCAGCCCCATGTCTGTGCCGGCCAAAAAAAACTAGCCATCCAATCACACGGCCAGTAGCTCAGGAGTATCAACAGCGGTTAATAACTTTACACCTTTCCTGTTTAAACCTGAGAAGACCTGTCTGGTTGATTCCTTTACAATTACAATTAGAGAGCAGTGAGCAAGGACTCACTGAGGGGAAGCTAAAAACACTGTTTTAAAAAGTTAAACCCTGTTACAGTCAAACCAGGAAAAGGCCAAGAGGGGAGCCCTAGACCCCTTCCTCACCTGGTCATAACACAGAGAACTCAACCCTGGATTCAAAGTTATTCATAACTTTGTGAAGATCATCCAGTGCTTTTTGTATATGGTTTTTCCCGTGCTCATCCAGCCTGGCCCACAATTCCTCCTCAGTTAGGATACTTGACTTGCAGTCACCATCACCACCCTCCAAATCTGCCACAAAAACCTTTTTGGTCTTCGGGTTTTCCTTTGGCTTCTGAGCTTTTCTGTGTCTCCCTTCAGAATTTAAATCTTTAATTTCCAGGTCTTCAGTCTGAATTTTCTCCTGAACCTGGGTCAGTTTCCTGGGACTTAGGGGATATGGATTTTGTTTTATGGGAGGGATCTCTCCTACATCTACATCATGTAGGGTAAGGGTTGTGCACCCTGGTTTTTCCCTGCAGATCCCTTTAAATGCTGTGAGCAGCCTTGTTAGGTCTCCTCTCTGTTCTGCGTTTAAATAGGGGTGTACGGTATCTAATTTCCTTAACATTTCAGTGTTAGTTACCCGGACAGTAGGGGGTTCAATTTGAGAATCCTCTAGGCCTTCCTATAACTCGTCCTCAGTGCCCTTTTCACCCTCGTTCCTCATTGCCTGACAGACCTGTGCTTGTTTGTACCCTTTCCGGTTGTGATACCGTTTTAACATATTGATTTGGCACAGCCTTTGCTTTTTTCTACGATCTGGGGTGCCAATTATATAATTCACCTGGCTAATTCTCCTTACTACTCTGTACGGGCCACTGAACCGGGCTTTCAATACTCTCTGTGTATTGATAATAGCACTAACACATGGGGCTGAATTTTACCAGCAGGGCCCCTTTTCCTGCACTGGGCTGGTGTACCCTGACTAAACCTATGGGTTTTCCCCATAACTTCCAACAGTCAACTTGAAGGTGACCTTGAAGTGATTTATGACCTTAACCCCTTATAGGGACTAAACCAAATCAAGTGTAGTACTGTGAATCTCTTTCAACTAAGTTCAAACCAAACAGATTCCCACAGACACTTGTTTGGGTCCGAAGAACTGAACTAGTTCCGCCTCTAAGAAAGAAACTAACAGAGAATATTACCATCTTTCGGATAGCCTATCTTTTAATAATTATGGCTAAGTCATAAATATTCCAGATATTATCAGCGTCTGGGAAACTCTCTTCAATACGTATCTCCCTACTTATGGAGATACAGAGAGGGGGTTCTTGTATACAGAATGCTACATCAGATGATTTATTAACTTGCACAAATTTATTAAAGAATTGAACAGTTCCAAAGAAGGGTCACTGACCCGAAACGTTAACTCTGCTTCTCTTTCCACAGATGCTGCCAGACCTGCTGAGTGGTTCCCGCATTTCTTGTTTTTATTTCAAAGCTACAAGGTGATTGGTTGGTGAGTAACTGCTGTTAGGGACTAACTCTAAATAGCTGGGTAAGTAACTAAAAGTAAGGAGAAAGGTAAGGTCTACAGTTTTTTTTAATATAGTAGGTTTTTTTTTAGGGAATCAAGGTCCCTAGTGTAAATAATCTAATTTTTGGGTAATTTAAGGGGATAAATTAAGGGTAAGTCATGGCAGGGCAGCTCGGCAATGTGGAATGCTCCTCCTGTACAATGTGGGAAGTCAGGGACACTTCCAGTGTCCAGGGCAAACACATGTGCAGGAAGTGTCTACAGCTGCAGCTGTTCGAAATCCCGCATTTCAGAAAGGACCGGCGGCTGGAGACACTGTGGGGCATCCATGAGGCTGAGATCATTGTGGATAGCCCGTACAGGGAGGTAAAGACTGCTCAGGCAGAAAGGGAATGGGTGACCGCCAGGCAGAGTAGAAGAACTAGGCAGGTAGTGCAGGAGTCCCTGGGTCCATCTCCCTATCTAACAGATTTTCCACTTTGGATACTGTTGGGGGAGATAGCTTCTCAGGGGAATCCAGCAAGAGCCAAGACTTTGGCACCACAGGTGGCTCAGCTGCACAGCAGGGGAGGAAAAGGAGTGGAAGAGCTATAATGATAGGGGATTCTATTGTAAGGGGTGCAGATAGGCATTTCTGTGGCCGCAAACGTGACTCCAGGATGGTATGTTGCCACCCTGTTGCTAGGGTCAAGGATGTCACAGAGCGGCTGCAGGACATTCTGAAGGGGGAGGGTGAACAGTCAGAAGTCATGGTACACATTGGTACCAACAACATAGCTAGAAAGAGGGATGAGGTCCTGCAACAAGAATTTAGGGAGCTAGGTAGCAGATTAAAAAGCAGGACCTCAAAGGTTGTAATGTCTGGATTACTCCCAGTGCCACATGCTAGTGAGTATAGAAATAGGAGGATAGAGTAGATGAATGCATGTCTGAAGAGATGGTGCAGGAGGAAGACCTTTAGTTTCCTGGATCACTGGGTCTGCTTCTGGCAAAAGTGGGACCTGTACAAGTTGGACGGGTTGCACCTGGACCGGAACAGGATCAACATCCTTGCTGGGAAGTTTGCCACTGCTTTTGGGAGAGGTTTAAACTAATTTGGCAGGGGGATGGGATACAGAGTGGAGGTACAGGAGGGGGTGATGCACAGCCAAATATAGAAGAGAAACTGAATCAGTCTGGAAGGCAGAGCAAATATAGACCCGTTAAGGCACAAGTGAAAAATGCAAGGCTGGATTGCATCTATTTTTATGTAAGGAGTCTTACTAGTAAGGCAGATGAATCGAGGGCGTTGATTAGCACATAGGATTATGATATTATTGCTATCACAGAGACATGGTTGAGGGAGGGGCTCAATATTCCAGGGTATAGAATCTTCAGGCGAGAAAGGAGAGGGGGCACTATTGATTAAGGAGTCAATTACTGCAGTAAGGAGAGATGATATCTTAGAAGGTATCTCAAATGAGGCCATATGGGTAGAACTCATACCTTGGGACCTTGGGGTCCAGTGCAGCACAGTGGCACATTGGTTAGCACCGCAGCCTCACAGCTCCAGCGACCTGGGTTCAATTCTGGGTACTGCCTGTGTGGAGTTTGCAAGTTCTCCCTGTGACTGCGTGGGTTTTCGCCAAGTGTTTCGGTTTCCTCCCACAGCCAAAGACTTGCAGGTTGATAGGTAAATTGGCCATTATAAATTGCCCCTAGTATAGGTAGGTGGTAGGGGAATTGAGGGAAGGTGGGGATGTAGTAGGAATGTGGTATTAATGTAGGATTAGTATAAATGGGTGGTTGATGGTTGGCACAGACTCGGTGGGCTGAAGGGCCTGTTTCAGTGCTGTATCTTAAAATAAATAAATAAACTTTAAAACAACAAGGGGGCAATCACTTGGCCGGGCGTGTACGACAGGCCTCCAAACAGTCAAGGAGAGATAGAGGAGCAGATATGTAGGCAAATCTCAGAGACGAGTAAAAATAATAGGGTAATAATAGTAGGGGATTTCAATTTCCCCAATATCAACTGGGATAGTCTTAATGCAAAAGGCTTAAAGGGGGCGGAATTCTTAAAGAGCGCACAGGAGAGCTTTTTGAGCCAGTATGTAGAAAGTCCTACAGGAGAAGTGGCAGTACTGGACCTAATCCTAGGAAATGAAGCTGGACAAGTGGTAGAAGTGTCAGTGGGGGAGCATTTCGGGGATAGTGACCATAACTCTAAGATTTAAGGTAGTTATGGAAAGGACAAAGATGGACCAGAAATAAAGGTACTGAATTGGGGGAAGACCGATTTCAATATGATAAAACAGGATCTGGCCAAAGTGGACTGGGAGCAGCTACTTGTAGGAAAGTCTATATCAGAGCAGTGGGAGTCATTCAAATAGGAAATAGTGAGAGTTCAGGTGAAGGGTAGGACCAACTAGTCCAGGGAACCCTGGATGTCAAGGGATATAGAGGATTGGATCAGGAAAATAAAGGAGGTTTTTGGCAGATTCAGAGCGTTGAAAACAGCAGAGGCACTAGAGGAGTATAGAAAGTGTAGGGGGCTACTAAAAAAAGTAATTAGGAGAGCAAAGAGGGGACATGAAAAAACATTGGTGGGAAAGATAAAGGAAAATCCTAAAGTGTTTTATAAGTATATTAAGGGCAAGAGGATAACAAGGGAAAGAGTAGGGCCCATTAGGGACCAAAGTGGCAATCTGTGTGTGCAGCCGGAGGACATAGGTGAGGTTTTGAATGATTCCTTTTCATCTGTGTTCACTATAGAGAAGGATGATGTAGGTGTAGAGATCAGGGAAGGGGATTGTGATATACTTGAACATATTAACATTGAAAGGGAGGAAGTATTAGTTGTTTTAGCGGGCTTAAAAGTTGATAAATCCACAGGGCTATATGAGATGTATCCCAGGCTGTTATGTGACGCAAGGGAAGAGATTGCAGGGGCTCTGACACAAACTTTCAAATCCTCTCTGGCCACAGGAAAGGATTGGAGGACAGCAAATGTGGTACCATTATTCAAGAAGGATAGCAGGGATAAACCAAGTAATTACAGGCCAGTGAGTCTAACATCAGTGGTTGGGAAACTATTGGAAAATATTCTGAGGGACAGAATTAATCTCCACTTGGAGAGGCAGGGATTAATCAGGGATAGTCAGTGTGGCTTTGTCAGGGGGACATCGTGTCTAATTAATTTGATTGAATTTTTCGAGGCGGTGACTAGATGTGTAGATGAGGGTAAAGCAGTTGATGTAGTCCACATGGACTTCAGTAAGGTTGTTGATAAGGTCCCGCATGGAAGATTGGTTAAGAAGGTGAGAGCCCATGGGATACAGGGCAATTTGGCAAATTGGATCCAAAATTGGCTTTGTGGCAAGAGGCAGAGAGTGATGGTCGAGGGTTATTTTTGTGAGTGGAAGCCTGCGACCAGTGGTGTACCGCAGGGATCGGTGCTGGGACCCTTGCTGTTTGTAGTATACATCAATGATTTAGACATGAGTATAGGAGGTATGATCAGTAAGTTCGCAGATGACATGAAAATTGGTAGTGTTGTAAATAGTGAGGAGGATAGCCATAGATTACAGGATGATATAGATGGGCTGGTAAGATGGGCGGAGCAGTGGCAAATGGAATTTAATCCTGAGAAGTGTGAGGTGATGCATTTTGAGAGGACTAACAAGGCAAAGGAATGTACAATGGATGGTAGGACCCTAGGAAGTACAGAGAGCCAGAGGGGCCTTGGTGTACTTGTCCATAGATCACTGAAAGCAGCAGCAGGTAGATAAGGTGGTTAGGAAGGCATATGGGATACTTGCCTTTATTAGCCGAGGCATAGAATATAAGAGCAGGGAGGTTATGATGGAGCTATATAAAATGCTAGTTAGGCCACAGCTGGAGTACTGTGTACAGTTCTGGACACCGCTCTATAGGAAAGATGTGATTGCACTGGAGAGGGTGTGGAGGAGATTCACCAGGATGTTGCCTGGGCTGGAGCATTTCAGGTGTGAAGAGAGACTGAAAAGGCTAAGGTTGTTTTCCTTCGAGCAGAGAAGGCTGAGGGGGGACATGATTGAGGGATACAAAATTATGAGGGGCATTGATGGGTTAGATAGGAAGAAACTTTTTCCCTTAGCGGAGGGGTCAATAACCAGGGGGCATAGATTGAAGGTAAGGGCAGGAGGTTTAGAGGGGATTTGAGGAAAACCTTTTTCACTCAGAGGGTGGTTGGAATCTGGAATGTGCTACCTGAAGAGGTGCTGCAGGCAGGAACCCTCACAACATTTAAGAAGTATTTAGATCAGCGCTTGAAATGTCATAGCATATAAGGCTACGGGCCAAGTGCTGGAAAATGGGATTAGAATAGTTAGGTGCTTAATGGCTGGCACAGACACGATGGGCCGAAGGGCCTGTTTCTGTGCTGTATAACTCTATGACTGTCCACTTGCCTGGATGGGTGCAGTTCCAACAACACTCAAGAAGCTCGACCCCATCAAGGACAAAGCAGCCCTTTTGATTGGCACCCCATCCACAAACATTCACTCCCTCCACGCACAGTGGCAGCATTGTGTACCATCTACAAGGTGCACTGCAGCAATGCACCAAGGCTCCTTAGACAGCACCTTCCAAATCGGCAACCTCTACTAACTAGAAGGACAAGAGCAGCAAATGCATGGGAACATCACCACCTGCAAGTTCCCCTCCAAGTCACACACCATCCTGACTTGGAACTATATTGCCATTCTTTCACGGTCACTGGTTCAAAATCCTGGAACTCCCTTCCTAACAGCACTGTGGGTGTACCTACCCCACATAGACTGCAGCGGTTCAAGAAGACAGCTCACCACCATGTTCTCAAGGGCAATTAGGGATGGGCAATAAATGCTGGCCTAGCCAGCGACGCCCACATCCCATTAATGAATTAAAAAAAGACAAAGCACTCTCGGTTAAGAGTAGAGTTCTCTTGTAACGCAGTCAGCTCCCTTTTACCATTGGTTGAGAAGCATTGCTGAGGAATTCAATACTTCTAATTTTTCAATTCAAAACTCTCATGTTTATACTGTTTCTAATCGATTAGTTGATCCTTTGCAAATGTGAATGCTACCTTTCTGTAGATGTTCCGCCCTTTTTCATTATCCATATATGGCTGTATCATTCACTATTACCCCTAATTAATTTAATTGCTGAGAATTCCTTTATCATGAAGTTGTGAGCTTTTATCTGGTCAAAATATCTGTAGTGTTTTATAGTAACACTATTACTTCATTTTATTGGTTGCTTAACTTCATAAATGTGTTCTTTTCTTAAAAGCATTTTGTGCAGTAACTGCTTTTATCTTTTCAAGTTAAATTAGAGTTGCATAGCATCTGTTTTTCTTACCTAATGTGCCTTTTTTGTGATTGGTCATTTGTAATGGTGCTTTGGTGTTACTTTGTACTATCTCCTTAAGATAGCCTGTCTATACCATCATTATTCTCAACTAAGTAGAACCATAGCTTGATTATAGCTATCAGTGTGTACCAGGTACAGTATGTCTCCGAATGCCTCATTTTTTAATTAGTTTCTAGATTCCAATGTAGCAGACATTGAGATGGGATTTTTAACTAAAAGATAATTTTGTTACATCTTCCAATCTGGCACAGATGGTGGGATGGTCTTTTTAGTTACAGGAGAATCATGAATTTTTAATTCTGCTCTGAAAGGGAATTCCAGTGAATCTTGAAAACTGACCATTTATTCAATCTTTGATTGTATTAAATGAATCTTTATTTCTTCAGTTTATTCAATCTTTAATTCTATTAGATGAATCTTTATTACTCAACTGTAATGTATTCATTTTATCTGAATTCTACCTAATTAAGTGCATGTATTAATTATCTATACTTTAATTAAGTGTATATATTAATTATCTATAATCTTTCCTAATTATCCCTCTTATACCTATATTTCATCACAACCTGTCTTGTTACAATGGAAACGTACAGGCTTCCGGGTATCACTCCTGTTCTCAGCACCTTCCTTTTTGGCCTGAGGAGGGGCCCCTGTTTTTCCAGCTCTCCCTTCTCACTCCTGGCTGTTCATCCTCCAGTCACTCTCCCACCTTCTATCCTTTTCAGGTTCTTGGAGGTGAATAGGGAAGTGTTTCCCTTGGGGAAAGGGCTTGTGAATAAGTGTATAATCACCAGCCAGGATTGCTGCCTGCCTGGCTCTTGGAACCCTTTGTTCCTTCATGTGGTTTCTTATGGAAACGGGAAGCGAGTTTTTGAACTCCTCAAGGAGGGCAATTTGGCAAATTGGATCCAAAATTGGTTTAGTGGCATGAGGCAGAGGATGATGGTCGAGGCTTGTTTTTGTTATTGGAGGACTGTGACCAGTGGTATACTGCAGGGATCGGTGCAGGGACCCTTGCTGTTTGTAGTGTACATTAATGATTTAGATGTGAATATAGGAGGTATGATCAGTAAGTTCGCAGATGACATGAAAATTGGTGGTGTTGTAAATAGTGAGGAGGATAGCCTTAGATTACAGGATGATATAGCTGGGCTGGTAAAATGGGCAGAGCAGTGGCAAATGGAATTTAATCCTGAGATGTGTGAGGTGATGCATTTTGGGAAGACGAACAAGGCAAGGGAATATACGATGGATGGTAGAACCCTAGGAAGTACAGAGGGTCAGAGGGACCTTGGTGTACTTGTCCATAGATCACCAAAGGCAGCAGCACAGGTAGATAAGGTCAAGGTATATGGGAGACTTGCATTTATTAGCTGAGGCATAGAATATAAGAGCAGGGAGGTTATGATGGTGCTGTATAAATGCTAGTTAGGCCACAGCTGGAGTACTGTGTACAGTTCTGGTCGCCACACTATGGGAAGGATGTGATTGCACTGGAGAGGGTGCAGAGGAGATTCACCAGGATGTTGCCTGGGCTGAAGCATTTCAGTTATGAAGAGAGACTGGATAGGCTAGGGTTGTTTTCCTTACAGAAGAGAAGGCTGAGGGGGGACCTGATTGAGGTATACAAAATTATGAGGGGTATAGTTTGGGTAAATAGGAAGAAATCTTTCCTGAGCAGAGGTGTCAATAACCAGGGGGCATAGATTTAAGGTAAGGGACAGGAGGTTTAGAAGGGATTTGAGGAAAACATTTTTCACGCAGAGGGTGGTTGGAAACTGGAACACACTAACTGAAGAGGTGGTAGAGGCAGGAACCCTCACAACATTTAAGAAGTATTTAGATGAGCACTTGAAATGCCATAGCTTACAAGGCTACGAGCCAAGTGCTAGAAAATGGGATTAGAATAGATAGGCTTGATGGCCTGCGCGGACACGGTGGGCCGAAGGGCCTATTTCTGTGCTGTATAACTCTATGACTCTAGGATCACCTCTCTGAGGTTTTCATAGGTGGACTCTACCTTAAGTGCCTTTATCCATTGGTCAAAAGCGAGTTGCTTAACCCTTTCGAACTCAATGTACGTTTGTTCAGGCTGCTTTTGGAGGTTCAGAATTTGTGGCAGTCTGGCTCCGGTACTAGCTGATATGCTAGAATTTTTAGTCATCTCATAATCTGATGAACTTTCATCAGGCAACAGTGAATAAACTTCATGGGCTTTTTCTGTTAGTTTGCTTTGCAATAACAGTGTCCAGCTGTCTACTGGCCATTTTAACTGTTTTGCAAGCTTTTCAAAACAGATGAAAAATGCTTTCAGATCCCCCTCATTGAACTTTGGTATCAACTGGGAGAACTTTAAGAGCTCAGCACCCGGTCCTGAGCTAGGGGTAACTCCCTCATTAGCAATGCCTTCACTGATTGTATTGGGTTTTTCCCTAGTTAGTTCAAGCTGCCTTAACTCCCTTTGGAAAGCTCTTTTTCTCTTTATTGAAATTTCCTCTCTTCTCTCTCTGGAAAGCTCTTTCCTTTTCCCTTTCCCAAAAAGCTCTTTCTTTTTCTTGGAATACTAATTCTAATCTCCTCTGCTCTAGCTGTATCTTAGCTAATGTTACTTCGACTGTTTCAGATTCGATGCCTGTTTCTGGTTTTTCAGTGTCAATTTTAAAATGGTTGGCCACATGTTTTAGGATTTCTGGCTTCCTAGCTTTTGGATGGATAGTAATCTTTAACTGCCCAACTACATTCTGGAACTCTTCAACAAATCGGGCTTTTAACCTGGCCCAAGTTACTTCACTCTGTTCTAGGAAGGTACTGGCCTCAAATGTGGACATTTTAGTACTCTAGCACTGAAAACCACAAGAAAACCTATATAGAAGTTTTTTAAATTATTGCTAGGGATCAATTTGGTTTCCAACTTCCATTTCCCGTTTGTCTTTAGGTTTGATCCCAGACGTGAGCCCGCAAATTTCCGTTACGGTCCAGTGAGGAGGGGGTCAAAGGGCTTCCCTCTTTTCCCTCTCCTTGTTTGACCACAACAGGTTTAATTCTTTCTTTAAGTGGATGTACTGGCCAATTCAGTAGGTGTTTGATTACTTACTTGCTATGATCATAACAAAAACAAGAAGGTTTTCTTGAGTTAACAACGAAAGAGTTTAACTTTATTGTACCTAAACCAAACTAATAAAATAATAACGCACCAATTTTCCCTCACACACACACTCTGGAGGTTTGCACACACACAAATAGGTTACAGAATGGGAAAGGTAGATTGTTTGAGTTAGAGGCCTTAAAGAAAAGGTATAGAGTTTGTGGGGTTTTGTGATTCATTTGGCTTCTAGCTGAATTTCGTGGTCTTGAGGCTTTTAGTTTGAAGAGGGAGATGACTCGTTCTTTCTTGGAGATAGCAATGTGGATGATTTCCTCCAACAGGGTTTCAGATTGTAGCCAGAGAATGGAAAGATGGTCAGCTAACAAGCAGGATTTGAAAACTTTCAGGCTGGAATGGAGAGAGAGGGAGGGACCCCCACTTCAGATCTGTATATCTCAGAGTCCCGTTGCTTCGCTTCTGCTGCAGAGAAAAACACCAGCTTAATACCATAGATGGGGAGGGGCTTGTCACATGACAATCACTCAGTGATTCAAAAATAGCAGCAGTGTTTCTCTGCTTGCTGAAAAGAACAGGTAGTTCCTTTAAACTTCCTGGATCTTGGTTCTTGCTGGGAAATGCACAGACATTTTGTTTCCCTCCTCACAGTCCTTTGTAATGGAGGTTACATTGTAGCAAGCTAGGTGATCATCATAAGCTGCTATTAGTCATCCTGTTTTAAATTTTCCTTTTAAATTTCTTTAAAAAAAATATATTCAGATCTCCAGTCAGTCGACCAACAAAAATTATCATTCAGCAAAACACATTGGTGTAACAATGTGTTTATTCTTATTCAGATAAAGCACCATTTTAGATTGAAATTTACATTATATTGGAAACAGTTTACCTATCTCATAGATTATTCCTGTTTTACTTTTCTACTCACTTGGCAATCTCTCATTCTTACCTTCTCTCCTTTATACATGTTTTCGTGCAGGATGTTATTCAAAGTTCTTAACTGTCAAAAGCCCATTTTAATTTTTTTTAAACCAGCGGCTTATACCCAAAATGTTTCCTCTGTTTTTTTTTTTGAAATACTGAGAAGAAATGTCACCAGTGTGCGGTTCATTTTTCCTAGTGCATCAATAAAAAAAAGTCTGCATTGTCCCCTCAGAGAAAAATCAGAAAGAATGAACTTGATTAAAAGAAAATCCACAGAAAACAGAAAAAAGTGCCTGCCCATTGTTTTAATGGGTAGTGTGACTAAAGTTACATGATAACTTCCAACAGCAAACAAAAAAGATATTTCTTGAGTATTATTGATACCCAGTTACATGGGCTCTTCTGTCCTGATTTTTCGTGTAAGTTTACTTACTTAGCTTAATAAAATCAGCTATCTAGAATACGGCATGTCCAAATTATTTTTGAATGTGTTTGCTGCATTTTTTGTTCTTCAGCAGTATTCTGTTTTTCTTTTCTTTCCAGGCCTCTCTGAAGCACTGAACAGCCTGAATCCTAATTGTGCTGCAGACAGTGAATGTCAGATCTCTGAGCAACATCATTATCCATTCATTCATTCGTGAATAGCTCCCAGTGCGTGACTCAGGTGAATGTGCCAAGTTTCCCTTGCCATAAAGAACATTTTGGTGTTACTTCGGCAGCAGCAGACGTTTGGCCTTAATATTATTCTCTCCATTCTCTCGAGAAGTGGCGAATAACAAGCACCAGACACGTCTCTGACACGCCCCGTCCCGTCCTGGGAGCAAAGAGCGTGAAGAGAAACATTAAAGTGCAAAACGTTGGAGATACACAGCAGGTCACTTAGATCTGTCCACAGAGTACAGTGTAAGATGCAAAAAAAAACTTTAATCCATTCTATAAAGGAAGGTGCATGAAAAGAAAAGCAACAGAAAATACATTTTGAACAATTACAGATTATTTCCAATGGATCCTGTAGAATTCATTTTCTGAATCTATTTTCTGCACCAGGTTTTGCACGAAAAGCTGAATGGTATTAATGTAATAATTGAAAATGAATGTTAATAAATGCAATTGAAAGGCATAAAAAGAATCATTGTTTGAATTTTGCTGTTACCTCAGGTTAAAATTAATGTGAGTTTCTGGCTTTACTGCTCTTATGCTCCTTCATCCCAATATTTTGATTAAAAGAAAGTATACCCAGAATACAAACACACACATTCATACATTTAGACACCCATGTTCACATATACACACCCATGTTCACATATATAAACACACACATTCACAAATACACACACATTCAGAAATACATCCCACTTACCTTCTTGCTGAGTTGTTGGAAGCTAAATTTCTTGAAAACATTTCTGCGTGTATATTTGTGTTCTGCTTAGGGAGGTCAGTGCAATAAGACTTATTCTTCTACAACACGGCAATTATTCTTCACCAGTCTGTCTTTCTCTTTGAAAATTAGCACACTACTTTCCAGTTTCGTCAGCCCCGAAAAAGTCCTGTCACTGGGTCCGAAAGCAGGAGCTGACCCCACTCCGGCGGGCGGTCAAACACTGTGGCGGCATTTTGCCGGCAGCAGCTAATTAAGAGGCCGCTACTGGAGCCGCCGTCCAACTGAGGACGACGGCTCAGCTCCCCACCGCCCCCAAAACTGCCAGCCCAATCAGAGGGCCAGGAGTTCAGCAGTCTCGCCTGCATCATCACCACTAATGGTGACCATTGCTGGGGCTGCAAGACGAAAGAGTGGGCTCCTCAATTCCAAGCTGCCCTCAAAGAGCCGGCAAGTCATTTTAGAACAGCTGGGGGCAGGCTGGCAGGCCCTGATGATCAGTGGTGGTGGGGGCGGCGGCGATGGGATCAGGGTAATCAGGCGGTGGGTTAGGCATGGGGCAGGCCATTGCTACCACCCCTTCTGTGGACCATGGAGCTTCTATCAAGGACGGCCTTGATAGAAGGGCTGCTAGGAGGGCTCCAGAATTTACCTGGCGATTTCCCCACATGGTGGTGGGTTCTCCCAAAGCAGGTAAAATGCCTGCAGGAGCAGGGTGGGCCTTAATTGGGCCCTTATATGGTTCAATTGCCCACCTGTTGGGCGGCCATGCCTCTGATGTGCCTGCTGTTGGCAATATGCCATGACGGCGGTAGGATGTTGTGCTCCCCACCTCCCCACCCCACCCCTGCCGATGTATTCCCTCGCCATATTACCAACCCTCCCGTCGTCTGCCCCACACCCCAGCCAGCCTATCTCTAAAGGGAAATTCAGCCCAACGTTTCTGCAGTCTCCTGACTGAAGACATCTGCTCACTCCGGGGAACATGCTCAGACTGCCAGCTAAATGCTCAGTGGTGAAATGGTTCTTCTATAGCACAGACTTTCAGAGAAAACTGATAACAAGTTACCTCCTGCACATTCTATGCACATAGTGTGTTAGTTGTGTTGCTGACCTTTTCCCTTACATTTATGATTACCAATAGTATATCCAGTGTGTGAAACCATTAATAAACTGTACCTCCATTTTTCTACATTACTGCAGTGACTACACTTCAAAAATCACTTAATTGGCTGCAACGATGTTTGTGAGGTCTACAGGTCGTGAAAGGTACTACATAAATGCAAGGCTTGGTATTTTTTCTGGAACAATATTAGGAGGAAAGTTTAAAAGGCACTTGTAGGCTAAGGGTGAAAGGTATAAAGTACTGATTGGGAAAATTCAAATTCAATAATGCTGTCACCAGATTGCTGACCCTCTGTAAAGTTAGAAACTATAATTAATTCTTTGGCGGGTAATATGCGTATAAGGGAGTTCAAAAAACTTGTCTTAAACACAGATTTTTCTCCCACATTTATGTATTCTGGTAAATGAGTAAATAATTGTAACTTTTTATTTACACATTGATCATCTAGATTGTAAGTGACTGTGTAACAAGCTATTAGATGAACATAGATGAGACTTAAACATTAGTATATTTTAAGAAACAGAAACTTGATTTATGGATATTCTCTTGTGAAATTGTTTATTTTCCTTCCAAGCTTTCCCTTTACTCTCCAGTTGAGTAACTACCCTCTAAGGTGGTTCGACACAGAAAAGGCTAGAGTAAGTTTTCAGGCAACCGAATGGTTTCCGCCATCCACTGAAAATGTTTTGCTGAATAGATTTTGAAAATATTCTATGGGTTGACTTTTGAAGAATGATTCAGCACAGAAGGAGGCCATTCAGCCCATCGTGTCTGTGCTTTAACAAATAAAAGTTTGCAGGCTCTGGGAAAAGAGGTGGAAAGTGAGACTAATTGGATAGATCTTTCAAAGTGTTGGCATAGGCATTATGGGCTGAATGGCCTCCTTTTGTGCTGTATCATTTTGTGATTCCAAGAGGTAAAACCCTGCACTTTGTATAGCAGTGACTTTCAACAAATGTTCAGGTGAAAACTATGAAAGGTATAAATTGTTAAAAACAGAAAATGATAGAAGTACACAGCAGGTTAGTCAGAAGCTGAAAACAAATAGGGCAGGGACACAGGAACAGGAGTAGGCCATTTAGCAACTCCCCCAAGCCTGATCCACCATTCAGTGAGATCATGACCTAACTCCATAACTCCCTAACTCCTTTGCTCCATAACCCTTAATACCTTTGGTTAACAAAATATATCAATCTCAGATTTAAAATTAACAACTGATCTTGCATCAATTGCAGTTTGTGAACAAGAGTTGTGTGGAGAAGTGGGTCTTAATTTCACTCCTGAAAGGTCTGACTTTAATTCTTAGATTATGCCCCGGTCCTAGTCTTCCCAATTGGCAGAAATGGTTTCTTTCTGTCTACCTTATCTTTTTTTTTAAGAGATACAGCACTGAAACAGGCCCTTCGGCCCACCGAGTCTGTGCCAACCATCAACCACCCATTTATACTAACCCTACACTAATCCCATATTCCTACCACATCCCCACCTTTCCTATATTCCCCTACCCCTATCTATACTAGGGGCAATTTACAATGGCCAATTTACCTATCAACCTGCAAGTCTTTGGCTGTGGGAGGAAACCGGAGCACCCGGCGAAAACCCACGCAGTTCACAGGGAGAACTTGCAAACTCCGCACAGGCAGTACCCAGAATTGAACCCGGGTTGCTGGAGATGTGAGGCTGTGGTGCTAACCACTGCGCCACTGTGCCTCCCAAATCTGCTTCCCTTAATATCTTGAATGCTTCAATCAAATCACCCCTACTTATGCTCCTACTTATAGAGCCCAGGATCCCGTATGCTTTATTAACCACTTTCTCAACCTGCCCTGCCACCTTCAATGATTTGTGCACATAAGGTTTGACAAGGTTCCCCATGGTAGGCTATTGCAGAAAATACGGAAGTATGGGGTTGAAGGTGATTTAGAGCTTTGGATCAGAAATTGGCTAGCTGAAAGAAAACAGAGGGTGGTGGCTGATGGCAAATGTTCATCCTGGAGTTTAGTTACTAGTGGTGTACCGCAAGGATCTGTTTTGGGGCCACTGCTGTTTGTCATTTTTATAAATGACCTGGAAGAGGGTGTAGAAGGGTGGGTTAGTAAATTTGCGGATGAAACTAAGGTCGGTGGAGTTGTGGATAGTGCCGAAGGATGTTGTAGGGTACAGAGGGACATAGATAGGCTGCAGAGCTGGGCTGAGAGATGGCAAATGGAGTTTAATGCGGAAAAGTGTGAGGTGATTCACTTTGGAAGGAGTAACTGGAATGCAGAGTACTGGGCTAATGGGAAGATTCTTGGTAGTGTAGATGAACAGGGAGATCTTGGTGTCCAGGTGCATAAATCCCTGAAGGTTGCTACCCAGGTTAATAGGGCTGTTAAGAAGGCATATGGTGTGTTAGCTTTTATTAGTAGGGGGATCGAGTTTCGGAGCCACGAGGTCATGCTGCAGCTGTACAAAACTCTGGTGAGACCGCACCTGGCGTATTGCATGCAGTTCTGGTCACCGCATTATAGGAAGGATGTGGAAGCTATGGAAAGGGTGCAGAGGAGATTTACTAGGATGTTGCCTGGTATGGAAGGAAGGTCTTACGAGGAAAGGCTGAGGGACTTGAGGTTGTTTTCGTTGGAGAGAAGGAGGAGGAGAGGTGAATTAATAGAGACACATAAGATAATCAGAGGGTTGGATAGGGTGGATAGTGAGAGTCTTTTTCCTCGGATGGCAAACACGAGGGGACATAGCTTTAAGTTGAGGGGTGATAGATATAGGACAGATGTCAGAGGTAGTTTCTTTACTCAGAGGGTAGTAGGGGCGTGGAACGCCCTGCCTGCAACAGTAGTAGACTCGCCAACTTTAAGGGCATTTAAGTGGTCATTGGATAGACATATGGATGAAAATGGAATAGTGTAGGTCAGATGGTTTCACAGGTCGGCGCAACATCGAGGGCCGAAGGGCCTGTACTGCGCTGTAATGTTCTAATTCTAATTCTAAAAATATACCCTCAGGTTCCTCTGCTCCTGCACCCCCTTTAGAATTGTACCTTTTATATTATTTTGCTTA
The DNA here is from genome assembly GCF_036365525.1 of Heterodontus francisci. Classification (NCBI taxonomy): domain Eukaryota; kingdom Metazoa; phylum Chordata; class Chondrichthyes; order Heterodontiformes; family Heterodontidae; genus Heterodontus; species Heterodontus francisci. The sequence goes on along the minus strand of NC_090375.1, from coordinate 165,409,680 downwards.
TGTTAATTTTGGTGAGTCCCTGTCCTTGATTCAATATTAGTTTCCTTGGGATGTCTCCCTCTTCTGTAAATACTGACGCAAAGTAATTATTCAGCATTTCCTTATTTAATTGACAATATCGCTGTTATCAGTTTTCAAGGGGACCACATTGCTCCTGACCATCCTCTTTTTCCTAATTGTAATTGTAATAATTGTAAAAAAAAAATTCTGTTTTGATTTTGATATCCTTTGGAAGTCTATTTCCATATTTCTTTTATGTAGCTCTTACTATCTGATTTGTCGCTCTTTTGCCAGGATCTGTGTTTTTTCACATTTTTGTATGATTTTTCTTTTAGTTTTATGTTGTATGATATCTCTTTAGTCATCTAGGGCTGTTCTTTTTTGGAAAGTAGAGTGCTTGCCCCTTAGGGATATAAACTGGTTCTTTATCACATTAAATTCTTTTTCGAACACCTCCCACTGATCTTCTGTCATTCTGCCCAGTTGTGGACTCTCTGTCTCATTGCATTGAGTCAGACTTACCTAAATCTAGAATCTTAGAGGTTTTGTGTTTCTCCCTTTTAAACTATTTTTTTTATTTGTTCACTCCATGTGAGCATTGCTGTCAAGGCCATATTTTGTTGCCCATCCCTAATTGCCCTTGAGAAGGTGGTGGTGAACTGCTGCAGTCCACATGATGTAGGTACACCCACGATGCTGTTAAGAAGGAAGTTCTATGTCTTTGACCCAGCGACAGTGAAGGAACAGTGATATAGTTCCAAGTCAGGATGGTGTGTGACTTGAATGGGAACTTGCAGGTGGTGGTGTTCCCAAGCGTCTGCTGCCCTTGTCCTTCTAGGTGGTAAAGATTGCAGGCTTGGAAGGTGCTGTCAAAGGAGGCTTGGTGAGTTGCTGCAGTGCATCCTGTAGATGGTACACACTACTGCCACTGTGCGTCGGTGATGGAGGGAGTGAATGTTTAAGGTGGCCAATGGGATGCTGATCATACAGACTGCTTTGTCCTGGATGGAGCTTCTTGACTGCTGGTCCAGTTAAATTTCTGGTGAATGGTAACCCCCAGGCTGTTTCAGTGGTATTCAGTAATGGTAATGTCTTTGAACGTCAAGGGATATGGTTAGACTCTCGCTGGATGGGGATGATCATTGCCTGGCACTTGTGTGGTGAGAATGTTACTTGTCAATTATCAACCCAAGCCTGAATGTTGCCCATGTCTTACTGCTTGCGGGCAAGGACTACTTCAGTATCTAATGGTGCTGAACACTGTGCAACCATCAGCTAACATCCCCACTTCTGACCTTATGATAGAGAAAAGGTCACTGATGATGCAGCTGAAGATGGTTGGGCCTAGGACACTACCCTGAGGAACTCCTGCAGTAATGTCCTGACACTGAGATGATTGGCCTCCAACAACCATAACCTTCTTCCTTTGTGCTAGGCATTACTCCAACCAGTGGAGAGTTTTTCCCTGACTCCCATTGACTTCAATTTTGCTGGGGCTCCTTAATGCCACACTTGGTCAAATGCTGCCTTGATGTCAAGGGCAGTCATGCTCACCTTTGGAATTCAGCTGCTTTGTCCATGTTTGGACCAAGGCTGCAATGAGGTCTGGAGCTGAGTGCCCCTGGCGGAACTCAAACTGAGCATCATAATAGTATCATAAGGTTATAAGAAATAGGAGCAGGAATAGGCCATGTGGGCCCACGAGCATGCTGTGCCATTCAATACAATCATGGCTGGTCTGATTGTGGTCTTAACTCCACTTTCCTGCCTGCCCCCCCAAAACGTTTGACTCTTTTGGCCTGCTTTTTGAGGACAGAACATACCTGGGCAATTTTCCACATTGTCGGGTTGTAACTGTACTGGAACAGCTTGGCTAGGGGCATGGCTAGTCTTGAAGCACAAGTCTTCAGTACTACAGAGGGATATTGTCAGGCCCCATAGCCTTTTCTGCATCGAGTGCCTTCAGCCATTTCTTGATATCATGTGGAGTGAAATCATTTGGCTGAAGACGGGCATCTGTGATGCTGGGGACCTCAGGAGGAGGTTCAGATGGATCATCCACTCGGCACTTCTGGCTGAAGATGGTTGCGAATATTGCAGTCTTGTCTTTTGTACTATAATAAAAGCAAAATACTGCAGATGTTGGAAATCTGAAATAAAAACAAGAAATGCTGGAAATACTCAGCAAGTCTGGCAGCATCTGTGGAGAGAGAAGCAGAGTTAACGTTTCAGGTCAGTGACCCCTATTGTCTTTTGTACTGATGTGCTTGGCTCTACCATCATTGAAAATGGGGATGTCTGTGGAGATTTCTTCTTTAGTTAGTTGTTTAATTGTCCATCACCATCCATGACTAGATTAGATTAGAGATACAGCACTGAAACAGGCCCTTCGGCCCACCGAGTCTGTGCCGACCATCAACCACCCATTTATACTAATCCTACACTAATCCCATATTCCTACCAAACATCCCCACCTGTCCCTATATTTCCCTACCTATACTAGTGACAATTTATAATGGCCAATTTACCTACCAACCTGCAAGTCTTTTGGCTTGTGGGAGGAAACCGGAGCACCCGGAGAAAACCCACGCAGACACAGGGAGAACTTGCAAACTCCACACAGGCAGGACCCAGAATCGAACCCGGGTCCCTGGAGCTGTGAGGCTGCAGTGCTAACCACTGTGCCACTGCGCCGCAGATGTGGCAGGACTTCTGTTTCTGAATTCTACCCATAAAGTCTTCACTGTCTGCTTATCTCTTGTTATATCCTCTCTTATCATGGAAGTGATTTTGTCCTTAATCACTAAGGCTACTCCACCCCCTCTACCATTTTCCCTATCTTTCCTGTAGACTTTATAAGCTCATATATTTAGTTCCAATTTAGTCTTGACCATGTTGCAGCCTTGTCTCAGTCACGTCTACCATGTCATACCCTACATTGAATTTGTGCCTATAAATCATACCATTTGTTCTTGATACTCCATACATTTCCATAAAGAATGTTTATTTGGTTCACACACCCTAACCTATCTATCTGCTCTAATGTTTTACTCATGCATTTCTTATTTCTCTCCCTTGATTTAATAAGTTTGTATCTTTTAGTTTTCTCCTGACATGTATTGCCTAAAGCACAATTTCTGACTGACACTCTACTCCCTTCCCTTTTGTTTATTTTCAAACTATTATTTATACTACTTTTTTCAACCGTGCCTTGCCCCATCCAGCACCACTTATGAGTTTAGAGTCGTTGTGAATACCCTATTTACCCTTTCTGCTATGACACTGGTCCCAGCCCAATTCAGGTGGAGCATGTCCCAATGGTACAGTTCCTTCCTGTCCCAATACTGGTACCAGTGTCCCATGAAATGGAACCCCTCTTCCCACACCACTCCTTCAGCCACATGCTTACTTTCCAAACCTGTTTATCCTGACACCAATTTGCACATGGCTCAGGTAATAATCCCGAGATTAAAACCATTGAGATTTTGTTCTTTAATTAAGCTTAGTTCTTAGTACTCTCCAAAGAGGACATTTTGGATAATCTTCCCTATGTTTTTGGTCCCAACATGGATCACAATGACTGGATCCTCCCCCTCCTTCTGCAGTATTTTTTCAATCTAGTTTGAGATGCCCCTCAGCCTGGCACTGGGTAGACAACATACCATGTGGGACTCTTGATCCTGCTTACAAAGGACAGGTCAATGTTTGGTGCAGGGCCCTTCCTCAGAATTGACAATAAGGAGCTAGGCACCAGAGCCCCGTTAAAGGAAGGGACAAAACAAAGAAATATGAGATCAGGAAAGGAGTGCAAAGGACCAAACACCATCCAAAGCTCATTGCAATCAAGCTGTGAAAGGGCAAAAAAAAAAGTCAGACCAGCAGCTGCAAAAGAGCTGGGAGTTTGGGGTATGTATATGAGAAGATATTCAGGGAAATGGGGGACACAGCTAAGTTTTAAAGTTGACAAAAGTTAATGTTGTGACCAGAGAATTGAAGAATATGCCAGGAAAAGATGGGAAGACAATACTTATGAATTTTGAGCTGGACTTAATTGGAATAGTGTGGGAGACCAATAGGCTGAAATTGGATTGGATGATGTGTAAAGTAAAACTTCTAGGTATTCCTGTCCTCAGGTCTAAAGCCGTCTCAGCGCACTGGGCAATGATTGCTTTGCTGTAGAGTTGGTCTTCCCACTATTTTAACGAAAAATTGAATCCTTCCTGGAGTGAAATTAGTTGTGAAGAATTCAATGTTTCAGATTCTAATGTCATGTTCTTTACATTTCCTAAGATATTGATTTTATTAATGGTCCACAACTGAATGGCTACATTAAGTTCTGCACACATCTGGATATTTTCCAAGCATTATACTGACATTTTATCCTCTCGGTGTATTTCAATGGTATTTAATCGAGTTAATTGGCCTTTCTTTCTCGTCCTTTAAGTAAAAAAAAAGAGACACAAAGCAAGATTGCAGAGCCAACGTTCCCAGTGTAATTCCAATCCAACTTCGCTCCAACACTGCCTGTTTCTGGCATTCAGCGAGCGACACCCGACATATCAGAGTAAAAAATGCGGAAGTACGTGGCTTAAATACAAAAGCAAACTGGGAACCTCCAGCCAGAAAAAGAAACACTTCGGGATAAACCTGATGCGAGTTTGGGATTGTTTTGGGTGCCTACATCTTGGGATATAAGAGTGCGCTGCAGGGGCAGATCAGGCTGTCAGACTTACGTGTATGGCATCTCAAAGAACTTGGGGAGGTCTCGGACCGTGTGACTTTATTTTGGTGCATCACAGACAAGATCTGGGGTCAGCAGCATGTCTTTATGAAGACTAAACGCGCTCCCAAGGAGATGTCAGGTCCATCAGCAGATTCGGTGTTGATTCCCCCGTCCATTCGGTTCAGTGGGCTAAAGGCTGAAAACTAGCCCAAGTAATGCCAGTCTCCTGGACCCCTGGTTTTCGGCAAATTAGACGGAAGATCGTCAGGAAATCTGCTCTGCTCTGTTTCCTTTTATGGATCGCCTGCTGGATTCTTGTAAATACGTCAATCTTCATCTACAGGAGTATCTTTGCCGAATATTGCACTGACCAGAAAAGTAAAGGAATCCTCAATAGACTGGTAAGAGGTTTTACAATATAATGCAGAGAGCAGATGTGCAAAATACTGCAACTCAGAAACTAATGATCACATTGATAGAGAATGTCTGGACTTCACCCTTCAGAAGGATGCAGTTTTATGTTCAACAGAACTTGCTCTTTAATCAACACATTATGATTTAATAATTTTATTCCGAGGTAAGTCTGTTATAGTTTAAAAAGCAACCTGTTCTCAAAATGTTCGCTAAAATCAAGTTCAAGCATAACTCGGTAACCCCTCGGGTTTTTTTTTACGTGTTGTTGTATGTTAGCCTGAATCTGGTGCTCAGGATGTATTTGTTCTTCTTTTCGAGGATGGGGGTGGGAAGCGGCTAAGAAATTGGATAATTATATATGATGCGAAGCGATCAGGTAGTGAATTATCAGTTATTAATCAGTGCGTCTCCTAACTGGAAAATTAGTTCTATCATTTCGGGTAAAAGGAAAGCTCACAGTGTCTCCTAAAAACGGGAGAGGAAGCAAGAGGATTCGGTTCAGCAGATTACTGGATTTAGCTTTACAACTCAATTGAAAACTGAGAAGGAACTGGCTCGGATGGAGGTGATTTAAACAATTCTCCTCCTTTAAGAAGCTGTTGCACCATGATATTTTATCGAGTGTTTTTGTTTGGCTATTGAAACAATTAATTTAAAAGCATTTTTTAAAGATGAAAACACCCTTCAGAGGGGATGTTTCACACATCAAGTGCTGTTTTAAATGGTCCTGGCCCTGGCCCTGTTTAACCTGGCGCTGACTCCCTGTGTCGAGATGATTCAAATCACAGTGGATGATTAATGATCAGTACCCGGGTAAAGGATTAGTACTATCATCGAAAGAGACCTTCAGTTCGTAAAAGTTCATCTTGCTCGTAAATACAGTGGCAACAGTAAAGAGTTTTTAATCTGTTAATTACTGCCTACTTAATAACTTTAATCACTTGATATCATACAAGTTACACGTAAGCTTAGGAGGAGACTTATCGGATTCTACTAAGCTCGCTTGTAAAACGTATAGAAGATATTTTCTACTTCATTTAATAGATAATGTGCCCGACATCAGCCTGTTACAAGGGAAATGATCATTTGGTGAAAGCGGCGATTTTCACTAGCATTTAATACATGAAAATAATATCTTTATAGGCCTTTTTGAAACTGAACTGGATTCATATTTGGCATAATTTTAGAATTATTAGTCATCAAGTTTGAAAAAATGAATTTAGACTAATTTCGCTTTCAGTTATTGACCGGTAAGAGTCATAGAGAGATATAGCACTGAAACAGGCCCTTCGGCCCACCGAGCATGTGCCGACCATCAACCACCCATTTATACTAATCCTACATTAATCCCATATTCCCTACCACATCCCCACCTTCCTTCAATTCTCCTACCACCTACCTACACTAGGGGCAATTTACAATGGCCAATTTACCTATCAACCTGCAAGTCTTTGGCCGTGGGAGGAAACTGGAGCACCCGGCGGAAACCCATGCGGTCACAGGGAGAACTTGTAAACTTTGCACAGGCAGTACCCAGAACTGAAGCCAGGTTGTTGGAGCTGTGAGGCTGCGGTGCTAACCACTGCGCCACTGCGCCATCTTTATAAATGAAAGTCCCTGGAATATGAATATTTGAATACAATAGGTATTGACATATAAAAGTCTTGTGTCAAATCCAGATCTCTGTCACATTATCACACATACATGAGTCAGGCTTACCATGGGGCAAATGCTCGTGTCATGCTTGCAACTGATTGACTCAATTTCTATTCAAGATGAATCAGCAGCAGATCGCAACTGAACAGGTAGTAGGCATACCATGAAAAGCAGGACTATCAAGAATGTATAAAAACTACTAATCAACCATTATCAGTCAGCAACAATTACTAATAAAGCTATCAATGAGGACAAAAATTGGAACCAACTACATTGCTCAAAGTATTTTTGGAAAATCTTTCCTATCACCATTTACTGTTCACAGTAAGTGGAGGGCATAGTAGTAGAAATAAAATTTCTTACATATATTAAAAACATAACTTATAAATAATTAAATTTGTCTTTTCTGTGTTTGAAATTGCTCCAGTCATGTCTGTCTTTCAGGCCACTGGTGCTTATTTTAATTGAACAGCTAATACTCTGTCAGCTGATTTAAGAAACTCAACCAGGTAGCAGACTAAATTTTCGAGGCTGTCGCAGTGTCACTCTTTGCAAGCATTCTGTGAGTAAAACTTTCAGCTAAGATTGCTTTCCTGCTGAATGAAATGAATGACATTGCATTTTGCAGTGTGGGATGCCTAACAAATAAGCTTTTTAAAAAAATAATCAACAACAAGACTGGCTGTTCATATCACAAGCCAGTATTTGCTGTTTGTAAGTGCTGGAAAAGGACTGAGAGCTCTAAGTACGAGAAAAGTAATGTGTGAATACTTTGCAGATAACTGACTTTGTTTTGATGTTTTTGTACAAAATTAAACAAACACCTGAGCTTTTGATTTTTAAAAAATCTGAGTCATCAACTCTTATAAGAAAAATTTCCAGATAAGGAATTTTTTGTTGGTATTGCATGTTGGATGCACAAATTTATTTAATTACTTATCAACCCAACGTGGGTGAGGGAAACATTTGGAAGCTAGGGAACTAGATAACAGGTTCTTGGAAATTCTATATTGCATCAATGAAAACACACACCACTTAGTTCAAACTGCACTGATACAAAGTTTGATATGTTTCATGCATGAAACTAGTAGATCATATAGATAAAACTACACCATATACAGAATAATTGGAAATCGGAAAATGAGAGAATATTAACAATCCCTTTTCATAAATAGTAAAAGGGTAGTCAAAGGATAAATGGGGCCAATTAGGGTCCAAAAAGAAGGTATTCTTGTGGCGGCAGAGGTAATGGCTGAGGTACTGAAAGAATTCTTTGCATCTGACTTCACTGAAGAAGAGGATGCTGCCAATGCAGCAGTAAAGGCGAAAGCAGTAGCAATATTGAATAGGATAAAGAGGAGGTACTTAAAAGTTTGGCAGTCCTCAAAGTAGAAAAGTCACCCATTCAGACTGGGATGTATCCTAGGTTACTGAGAAAGAAAGGGTGAAAATTGCGGAGGAAGTGGCCACAATCGTCCATACCTCCTTTACTATGGAGCAGCGCCAAAGGACTGGAGGATTCTTACACATCTGCATAAAAAAGAGAATAATAAAACTGGCAAATACAGGCCAGTCAGTCTAATGCCAGTGGTGGGAAACTTAGAGACAATAATCTGGGAAGAAATTAATTAGCATTTGGAAGAGTATGGGGTAATAAATGAAAGAGAATATGGATTTGTTACCGGCAAATTATGTTTGACTAACTTGATTGAATTTTTTGATGAAGTAACCGAGAGGGTTGATGAGGGTAGTATTATTGATGCTATGTATATGGATTTTCAAAAGGTTTTTGAAGAAGTTCCACATAACTTCCTCACACACTTGTTAGCAAAATCAAAGCCCAAAGAATTAGAAGGACAATGGTAGCATGGATACAAAACTAACTATGGGACAAAAGCATAGACTAGCGGTGAATGGTGATTTCCTGACTGAAAGGAGGTATACAGTTGTGTGCACCAGGGGTTGTTATTGGGACCACTGTGCTTTTTGATATACATTAATAACCTGGACTTCAATATATAGGGCAAAATTTCAAAGTTTACAGATGACACGAAACTCAAAAATGTAGTAAAGAGTGAAGAGGACAGTAACAGAATTCAGGCGGACATGGACAAACTGGTGAAATGGGTAGGCACATAGATGAACGAGAAGTGAGGAAGGATACATTTTAATAGAAGAATTAGAAGATGCAACATGAACTAAATGTACAATTTTTAAGGAGATGCAGGAACAGAGACCTTGGGGTATATATACACAAATCTTTGAACGTGGCAGGACAAGTTAAGAAGGTGATTTAAAAAAAGCATATGGGTTTCTTAGCTTTATTAATAAAGGAATAGAGTGCAAAAGTGACGGTTATGTTAAACCAATATAAAACACCGGTTAGGCCTTAGCTAAATTGTATTCAATTCTTTGTTCAATTCTGGCACCACATTTCAGGAAGAAGCCCTTGGAAAGGATGCAGAAGAGATTTATTAGAATGGTACTAAGGATGAGGGACACCAGTTATTTGGAAAGACTGGAGAAACTGGGGCTATACTGCTTAGCGCAGAGAAAATTAAGAGAAGTCAGAAGAACTAGAGGTGACATGAGGAAACATTTTTATACAGCGAGTTAATGTGATCAGGAATTCACTGCCTGAAAGGGTAGTGGAAACAGATTCAATAGTAATATTCAAAAGAGAATTGGATGAATATTTGAAGGAAAAACATTTACAGGATATAATGTGTTCTTTATGTTGTCTAATGCATCTGTTGTCTAGTACATCTTGGTACTTAGCTTATTAGCATATTGAATCTTAAAGGGTCATCATTCTTGAGGTGATTATACAACATTCCCTTTCTTTCCAAAGATAAGTCTTGTATGCTACAAGTAAAAACACATAAAATTAGATAACATCAACATTAGTTACACGGGACATAGATCATAAAATTTACAGGTACGGAAGCTTTGGTGGTTTGACAACTCTTCCAGATCTGGTTATGGTATAACCTTCTCGGGAGGTGGAGTTTACACTTGGCTGCTTGGGTTTGCAGGCATGTTGTCAATGTGTTGGTTGTTGTCCTGTTATTCCATCACATCCTCGTCATCGGATTGTGTTCTTTCGAGTCCGCTGTGCGCAATTGGAGGATTGCACACTTCTCTTAGTTGCTTCGCTTTCTTCTCAATACCGCTCCATTAGATGTTGTAATCTCATAGGACCTAAGCTCACTGCACACATTGGACACCTCTGCAGGCAACCATGTTTTCATTGTCGGGTGTACGACTCTGACCTTTTGTCCTACGTGTAGCTGTGGTAGTTCCGCACTTGCATATCAGTCATGCACCATCTTCATTCTCGTTTTTTGAGAAGTGTCTCCTGCATCTGAGAATTTTGACAGATGATGGCTTGACAGAGACGTTCACACTTGTCTGCCAAACATGATCTCTGCTGGTCACGGTAAGCCCATATCCATAGGCGTAGCTCTGAGGTGGAGTATGGCAACACGAAAATCTTGTTTTGTTGTCCTACACTTCAGGATAAGTGATTTAACTGTGCGAACCATTCGCTTGGCAAGACCATGAGATCTCAGGTAATGTGGTGAGGACGTCACATGGTTTACGCCCCATTTGGCGCACACACCCCTGAAAGGTTTGCCCGTTTACTGTGACTCATTGTCAGAAATGATTTCTTAAGGTGCACCGAATAGACTGAATATGACACTCAGTGTTTGTCATGACCGTGCTTGAAGTGTCTTTTACCTGTCTGACAATTGCAAATTTGGAGAAATAATTGGTGACTAAAATAAAATCTTCTCCATTAACGAAAAATAGATCAGTGACGATTTTGGACCAACGGACTGACGGAATCTCGTGAGAGTGTAAAGGTTCTTTATGTTGTTGTGGCTGGTGGCTCTGGCATGCCTTGCACATCCTCACTAACCTTTCAATGTCACCATTGATACATGGCCAATAAACAGTGTCTTGTGTCAGTTGCCTCATTTGCTCTATACCCATGTGGCCTTGGTGAAGTTGTGACAATATGTCCTGTCGTAGAGCTTTTGATGCAATCACTTGTTTTCTCATTTAAAGTGACACCTCTTGGGATACCAAGTTCATCTCTATAAAGCCAAAAGCATCTGCGAGTTTCTGACATCTCTTTTACTGTATCAGGCCAACCTTCTATGGTGACTCTCCACAGTGCTTTCAGTTGTGGGTCACTGGCTGTTTCTGATTGCAGTTGGTCAGATTTGTGCTGATCAAAATGCAATAAATTGATTTTGAGCACATCTTCCACCTCGATGTCCATGCTGTCCCCCTGTAGATCCAGTGGAACTTCTTCATTCATGCTCGGGTTTGGCAATCTGCTCAGCATATCCGAAGTGACCACTTTGGTACCCGGTTTGTAACAGATGTTGAAGTCGTACCCCTGTACTTTCACTAAGAGTCACTGTAGTTGAGGTGGTGTGCTTGTCAATAGTTGTCTTGTGGGGTAAACATATGCCTTACATCTTCGACTTTGCCTGGATCAGGACAAATTCCGCAACCTGAGTAGATGGATGCAAAGAAATTGATCTGAATTACATTCACCCGGTACTTTGCTGTTAAAAATGAGATCTTCGCAATGAGCTACTGCCATCAGTGAATGAAGATTTCGATCATCCTCTTTTTTGGTTTTGCCCATTACCGTAATATCATCAGCAATGCATGTACACACAGGCACATTTTCTATAATTCCGTCCATGTGCTGCTGAAACAGATCTTGACTGGCAGATAAGCCGAAGGGTAGTTTCTGGAAGCAATATCTTCCAAACAGTGTTCTGAACATGGTGACTTCCTGAGATTCCTTAGCTAGATGTACCGATCAATATCCTTGTTTAGCATCTAACTTGGAGAAGAATTTGGCTCCTAGGAACTGGGGATTCAATTCCTCTAGTGTTGGAATGTTGTGGGGCTATCTCTTTAGGGAGAGTTTTAGATGCTTCGGATCCAGACATACCCTGATTTCTCCATCCTCCTTCAGTATGCACGTAATTGAGCTGCAGCAGTCTGTGTGATGATGCACATGAGAGATGATGCCATTGCATTCCATGACATCTAACTCGTGTTTAAGCTTTTCAATGTAATCATGCAGAGTTTCAAGGTAATCAGGCACAGTCAACATGGTTTTGTGAAAGGAAAATCATGTTTAACCAATTTATTGGAGTTCTTTGAGGGAGTTACATGTGCTGTGGATCAAGGGGAACTGATGGATGTATTGTACTTAGATTTCCAGAAGGCATTTGATAAGGTACCACATCAAAGGTTATTGCAGAAAATGAAAGCTCATGGTATAGGGGATTACATATTGTCATGGATAGAAGATTGGCTAGCTAACAGGAAGCAGAGAGTAGGCATAAATGGGTCATTTTCTGGTTGGCAAGATGTAACGAGTGGTGTGTCAGAGATCTATGCTGGGGCCTCAACTTTTTACAATTTATATAAATGACTTGGATGAAGGGACCAAAGGTATGGTTGCTAAATTTGCTGTTGACACAAAGATACTTGTGAAGAGGACATAAGGAGGCTACAAAGGGACATAGATAGGTTAAGTGAGTGGGCAATGGCCTCGCAAATGGAGTATAATGTGGGAAAATGTGAAATTGTCCACTTTGACAGGAAGAATAAAAAAGAAGCATATTATCTAAATGGTGAGAGATTGCAGAGCTCTGAGATGCAGAGGGATCTGGGTGTCCTAGTGCATGAATCGCAAAAGGTTAGTATGCAGGTACAGCATGTAATTAGGAAAGCTAATAGAATGTTGTTATTTACTGTGAGGGGAATTGAATACAAAAGTAGGGAGGTTATGCTTCAGCTATACAGGGCATTGGTGAGACCACATCAGGAGTATTGTGTACAGTACTGGTCTCCTTATTTAAGGAAGAATGTAAATGTGTTGGAGGCAGTACAGAGAAGGTTTACTAGACTAATACCTGGAATGGGCGGGCTGTCTTATGAGGAAAGGTTGGGCAGGCTAGGCTTGTATCCACTGTAATTTAGAAGAGTAAGAGGCGACCTGATTGAAACATATAAGATCCTGAGGGGTCTTGACAGGGTAGATGTGGAAAGGATGTTTCCCTTGTGGGAGAATCTAGAACTAGGGGTCACTGTTTAAAAATAAGGGGTCGCCCATTTAAGACAGAGATGAGGAGAAATTCTTTCTCTCAGAGGGTCATGGGTCTTTGGAACTCTCTTCCTCAAAAGGCGGTGGAAGCCGAGACTTGGACTATTTTTAAGGTTGAGGTAGATAGATTCTTGATAAGCAAGGGGGTGTAAGGTTATCGGGGGTAGGTGGAAATGTGGAATAATCATTTCAGCCATGAACTTATTGAATGGTGGAGCAGGTTCGAAAGGCCAAGCGGCCTACGCCTGCTCCTAATTTGTATGTTTTCTTGGATGTTCACACTGCACTTTCTAGGAGGATAAATTGATGGAATTGCATCCTCCCTGAGGTGCAGTATGGCATCGCTGTTGAAATCTCCTATGGCATCAAACTGGTCCAAGTACATTTGTTGCAGGTCATAGACTGACCCTTGGTCTCTTGTGCTGTAATGGGTACCTTGGTGACTTTGTGGATAGTCACAATGTTGAAGTCCCTACACACTGGTAGCCCTGCCACTGCTGCTCCACTTGTGTCTACCAGGTAAAATATTTACGGTTTCTATCCAACTTGCCATAGCTGCATTGCGTTGTTAGTGTACCACTGCAAGGGATGGGTGACCCATTGTATGCAGATAACTTTGCAGTTGTCGTTTATATCATTGATTTCCAAGACTCTGCTACAAAGCCTTCAGAATCCGGACTGGTAGGATATTTGCACTAGCTCCAGTGTCAATCTTAACCCTGAGTGTGTGTTTTCCAACTTTCTTTGGGCATATGATAATGGTAGCAAAAGCTTCCAGTTGTTTGACTTCATCAACACAATGTGTTAGGTTCACAGTGTGGAACGCCTGCTCATCTTCTGGCTTAGAATTACTCCACTCTGAGTCTTGTCTCGGGTCTGCTTCACTGTGGACTTCGTGTATCAGCTTGCATTTGCACAGGTCTCTGTCACTTTCCTTGCTGCTGTTGCCCGGTTGCTGTGCCTGTCTTCTGTTTTGTCCTACTGTGACTTCTGGCTGTGTCTTTGTAGCCAGATTTCTTGCGTAGGTGGGCCCAGTATCCTTTTGCACTACACGCTTTGCACAGGTCTTGAAATGCAGGACAACTTCGCAGTGAGTGGGACCAACCACACAGCTTGCTTGCTCAACCTGGTTATCGTGCCAATACTATTGGCTGCATCTAGTGCTTGTAGATGCTGTTGTCCAGCTACAATGGTTTCATATTTCCTGCCGCCTTTTAGCAGTGTGTCAATGCTGTGACCTTTCCAAAAGACCTCTTGGGGAAAAAGAAATACTTCAATGGGTGTTGAAACAATCACCAGTTCCATTAATCGCTCTGACAGCTCAGCTTTTGGGAAATCGTATTCATTGCTCTTGCTACAGCATCTGCTGATGAACTAGTTAATTGACTCCAGTGGCTGTTGGCTGTAGGACATCAATTCCAGGCGGTGAATTCTAAATTTCACTCTTAACCGGAGCCCATCTTCTAACACTTTGCATATCTTTGCAAGATTGTTCTGGTCCGCTTCAGATAAGCCAGAGGTATTAATTCTGAATAATCTCTCATTTCTAACTGCTATCAGTATTTTTAGAGCTTGCTTCTCTAGTTCTACCATCACTTGGTCTGTGAAGCATAAATGCATTCTCTGTTTGAAAAGTTTGAACTCGGATAGGATATCAATGGCCTTCCAGTTCATGGTGGGATTTGGTATCCATCTTTCTGCTGTTTTTTTGCTTTCTGCTCTTTATTTAGCTCTGTTCAGCTCTCTGTGTGTCTGCAGCACTCTATTTATTATGACTTTTCTATTTGTGATTTGAAACTGGTTTCAAAACTTGTTCTGTTCACTCTGTGCTGTTTCTCCTTTAAGAAATTCTCTGTTATTTCGAATGGCTGCTTTGATGGAGAGCAGCAAGTGTTTGATAGTGTTCTCTGTTTATCTTGCTTGCAGCACTTAAGCTTGTCTGTTTTCACAGCTGTTCAAGAGGCAGGTCAGTTGCTTTTTTTTGCTAGCATTTGTTTATGTTCTTCTCGCTCGGGTGGTTTAATTTTTTTTAAACTTTGGCTACATGAATGGAGACTCTTCAGTGTTCGGAAGTCTCCGCGATTTTTGCTATCAGACACCTCCTGTAATGG
The DNA here is from genome assembly GCF_036365525.1 of Heterodontus francisci. Taxonomy (NCBI): domain Eukaryota; kingdom Metazoa; phylum Chordata; class Chondrichthyes; order Heterodontiformes; family Heterodontidae; genus Heterodontus; species Heterodontus francisci. The sequence continues at coordinate 165,394,634 of NC_090375.1, read as the reverse complement.
CACTGCCCCGATCAGCCTGAGAGAGGAATTGGGTTTTCCCCAGTTTTTTATTTTTACAGAGCCTTTAGAAAAAAACAATCTTGAAGCGCTTCAAAGCTTGTGTTTTTTTAAAAAAAACAGTATCCCTCGACTGTCAGCACAATCACTCACCTGATAACAGGAATTTATTTGCAGCCTGTCGTTTTGAGCTCTGTCTTCTACAGCCGAAGGTAAGTTCTTTTTTTTTTCCACTGTTTGGGCCAGTATTTCTTAGGAACTTGCTCTCTTGCAGTTGTAGGCAGGATCGTTTTCACAGCTGCTTTACCCATGGTCTTGAAACTTAGACTTTGTCTTCTCACCACAGCTGCCACCATATAATGTGTTCTTTATGTTGTCTGACGCAACATAAATTAGATGCGTGAAGTCCATTTATGCTGAAGATCTCTAACAGGATTATTAACAGCTAAACAAGTATATACAGAACAGAGCAAACTATTTACAGAACCTTCCTCTAGGTGTTACAGTTGCAGAGCAACGCTGGCTTGTAGTCACATGGCTATGTCCTGGTACTTAGCTCAATAGCATACTGAGATTTTAAAGGGACTTCACTCTTGAGATGATCATACAACACAAGGGAAAAAGCAGGAAAGTGGGATTAATTGGCGAGCTCTACCAAAAAGCCAGCAGAGGCATGATGGACCAACTAATCTCCTTCTGTGCTGTATCATTCTATGATTCAATGGGAGAACTGTTCATTTTATTCTGCAGTTTTGTGCCTATATTTAAAATTATAATGGTTCCTTGAAAGCTTTTTAATGAGTAAATATTTATTTCAAGAAAAGTGGCCAAAGATATAGTGAAAAGATAAAGGGTTAGCAGACACAATAGGTGCAAGGGGGTGTGTTGCTCTCTTAAAATGCAGTGATTGAAACTATAAGACCTCAACCTGAACAGTTATAAAAATTGACTTCTTTTTTTAAAAAGTGGACAATGTACTTACAAAATGGCCTTTCCATTGCATATTCAAACTGTCTGGCATGGACAAAAGAATACATTCAAAGTAAGAGGTGTCAGTTACACCATCCTGAACCCATCGAGACATTTTTGAATTGAATCAGTTCTTCATGAGCATCACAGGGTAAGTAGCAAAAAAGGGGGATGGTAAGAAAAGGCAGGGATGTGAAATGAGTCATAAAGGATTGAAAGCTGGATTAATGGGTACAGCCCCAGGAAAATATTTCTTATTTATTGGAGCTGGTGACAAGTGACAGTAGCCTGAAAGATGATTTAAGGTCTTGATTTGTCATTATTGTGTTTCTCCATTACTTTGTTTGAGATTCAGAAGCGGTAGCAAATTTGTTTCAGGGATATCCGTATTGCGTGACATCAAATTAAACAGAGTTCAAATGGAAATCACCAGGGCTCAGACCAATGAGCAGACATTTTTCCCACAAAAGCTGGGAAGAAAATATTCCTTCTGGGAAGTAATATTAAGTAACAATGCAGTACCCGGGTTTCAGTTGATGTTCCAATACTGCTCAGGCTTCCCTTTTTTGATTTATGATTCATCTAATCTCTACATTTAATTGACAGCCCTATAATTTACTCCCAAGTAATCATTATCTTCCATAAAACATTTATTAAGGAAATTATATAGCAACAGACAGATTTGTTTATATGCCAAGAGATGATTGCTTGACTGTCTGCATTTCTGTAGTACATGAGAATATGAAAAGAACTATACCTATCAAATGAGAGGGCTGATTCAGAATCACAGAATCACAAAATCGTCACAGTGCAGAAGGAGGCCATTCTTCCCATTGTATCCGCACTGGCTGTCTGAAAGAGCAATTCCCTCAGCTCCATTCCCCTGCCTTCTCCCCATAACCCTGCACATTCTTCCTTTTCATATAACTGTATAAATTCCCTTTCAAATGCTTCAATTGAACCTCCCTCCACCACGTTCTCAGACAGCACATTCCAGACCTTAATCACGCACTGCGTGAAAAAGTTCTTCCTCATGTCACTTTTGCTTCTCTTGCCAAATACTTTAAATCTGTGCCCTTTCACTCTCAATCCTTTCATGAGTGGGAACAGTTTCTCTCTACCTACTGTGGCCAGACCCTCAGGATTTTGAATACCTCTATCAAATCACCTCTCAGCCTTCTCCGCTCCAAGGAGAACAGTCCTAACTTCTCCAATCTATCTTCATAACTGGAATTCCTTATCCCTGAACCATTCTCGTGAATCCCCTGTATTCCCCCCAATGCATTCATTTGTTTCCTAAAGTGCAGCGCCCAGTACTGGACGCAATACTCCAGCTGAGGCCAAACTAGTGTCTTATACAAGTTCAACATAACTTCCTTGCTCTTGTACTCGATGCCCCTATTAATAAAGCCCAAGATACTGTATGCTTTATTAGCCGCTCTCTCAACCTGTCCTGCCATCTTCAATGACTTATGCACATATACATCCAGGTCCATCTGCTCCCGCACCCAATTTCGAATTGTACCCTTTATTTTATATTGTCTCTCCATGTTCTTCCTACCAAAATGAATCACTTCACATTTCTCTGCATTGAATTTCATTTGCCACCTGTCTGCCCATTCCACCAACTTGTCTATGTTCTTTTGAAGTTCTACACTATCCGCCTCACAGTTCACAATGCTTCCAAGTTTTGTATCAGCTGCAAACATTGTGCCCTGAACACCAAGGTCTAGGTCATTAATATATATCAGGAAAAGCAAGGGTCCCAACACTGATCCCTGGGGAACTCCACTACAAACCTTCCTCCAGCCCGAAAAACATCCATTAACCACGACTCTTTGTTTCCTGTCACTCAGCCAATTCCGTATCCATGTTGCTACCGTCCCTTTTATTCCATGAGCTACATGTTTGCTCACAAGTCTGTTGTGTGGCACTGTATCAAACACCTTTTGAAAGTCCATGTACACCACATCAACAGCATTGCCCTTAGCAACCCTCTCTGCTACCTCCTCAAAAAGCTGTAGAAATTTAGTTAAACATGATTTTCCCTTAAGAAATCCATGCTGGCTTTCCTTAATTAACTCGCATTTGTCCATGTGACTATTGATTTTGTCCTGAATTATTTTTTCTAGAAGTTTTCCCACCACCAAATTTAAACTGATTGGCCTGTAGTTGCTGAGCTTATCTTTACACCCTTCTTTGAACAAGGATGTGAAGTTTGCAATCCTCCAGTCCTCTGGGTACCACCCCAGAGTCTAAGGAAGACTGAAAAATTATGGCCAGTGCCTCTGTGATTTCCACCCTCACTTCCTTCAGAATCCTTGGATGCATCTCATCTGGTCCCAGTGATTTATTCACTTTTAAATACAGACAGCCTATCTAATACTTTATCAATTTTAAGCCCCTCTAGTGTCTGATTTACCTCCTCTTTAAACATTGCCTGGGGTTGCATCTTCTTCCTTGGTGAAGACAGATGCAAAGTATTAATTTAATACCTCAGCTATGCCCTCTGCCTCCATGTGTAAATCCCCTTTCTGGTCTCTAATCAGCCCCACTCCTCCTTTTACCACCCTTTTACTATTTATATGCCTATAGGAAACTTTGGGATTTACTTTAATGCTAGCTGCCAGTTTCTTTTCATGCTCTCTTCTCTTATTTGCTTTTTCACTTCCCCTCTGGATGTTCTATATTCAGCCTGATTCTCAATAGCATTTTCTACCTGGCATTCATCATAAGCACACCTTTTCTTCTTTATCTTAATCTCTACCTCTTTTGTCATCCAGGGAGCTCTGGATTTGTTTGCTCTACTTCTCCCCTTCGGGAAAACATACCTTGACTGTGCCTGAACTATCTCTTCTTTGAAGGTAGCCCATTGTTCATCTATCGGTTTTCCTGCCAGCTTTTGACTCCAATTTATTCACCCCAGCTCCATTCTTACCTCATTGAAATTGGCCTTCCCCCCTGTTAATTATTCTTACTCTGGATTGCTCTTTATCCTTTTCCATAGTCAATCTAAACCTTATGATACAATGATTACTGTCCCCTAAATGCTCTCCTCCTGATACTTGATCCACTTGGTCCACCTCATTCCCAAGAACCAGGTCTAGCAGTGCCTCCTTTCTCATTGGACTAGCAACATACTGTTGTAGAAAATTTTCCTGCACACACTCTAATAAATCTTGCCCCTCACTGCCCTTTACACTACTATTATCCAGTCTGTGTTTGAATAATTAAAGTTCCCCATTAAAACTATCCTATAATTTTTGCACCTCTGTAATTTCCTTGCAAATCTGTTCCTCCATGTCCTTCCCACTAGCTGGTGGCCTACAGACAACAGCGAGCAATGTAACCGCACCTTTTTTGTTCTTTAGCTCTAGCCAAATTGATTCTGTCCTCGATCCCTCTGGGACATCCTTTTTCTCCAGCACTGCAATGCTCTCCTTAAATCAATACCACCACCCCTCCCCCTTTTTTCCCTTTCCTATCTTTCTTTGTACCCAGCAATATTTAACACCCAGTTCTGCCCTTCTTTGAGCTAGGTCTCTGTTATAGCCACAACATCATATTTCCACATGGCAATCTACACCTTGACAGACATGTCTGCCAACAGACATTATAAACTTAGATGACATTATGGCTTAGAAATTCCTCAGGCCACTACATTTAGCATAAAATGCAATGTGTGTTTTTGCACAGTTGTGCATTAACACTCTATTTAGCATTTCAGTTGAAATACATCTCTGACAACTGTCAGCGACTGCCAAATGTTAATATACGATTTGTTTAGCAATTTTTCAGCTTGTGAAATCCTATATCTTTCCAAAGCATGTTTTGTGCATCTATCAAGGCCATTTAAAGTCGATGTAACAGCAGCATTCAAGGCCAATAACATTGTTTAGCAGAACAGTGAAGCTGCGCAAGTTCTGAAACAAGTATTTGTTGCCAGCTGCATGGGGCCTTTATGCAGTGCTGAAATAACGGACCTAATGAGCAAGAGAGGGCAGAATAGAATGCAGGAGGAGCTAAGAGGCCACTGAGATGCAGCCACAGATGCCAGAGACACCCTGTGCATTGTGAGCACTACATAGACCTCACAAAAAACAAACAATGCCTCAACAGACTCCATTACAGCCTGAAAGTAATTACTGACATCTACCTGGGGAAATATGTGTACATCAGGACTGCACTCCCATTGGCGGTTAAACATCATTGTTGCTTTGAATGTCCATACCACTGGATCATTTTAGGGCACCTTTAGGAGACTTCACTCACATCAACCAGTTTGCTGTCCACTGCAGCATCAGAGATGTGACATATGTCTTCTTTTGCCAGTACCACTTATACATACAATTTAACAATGACTGTCTGTAGCAGCAGAACAGATAAACCAAATGCTTCCATGATGTGGAGTTCCCAAAAACGAAGGATGTAATTGACACCACACATGTACCCATTTGGACTCCAGGGATTTAATATATTGGGCTGAGTTTTGTCAGCCTGTTGCGGGTCCAATGCGTCACCAGAAATGCAGGGCCCATCCTATTACAGGACGTGGGTGGGTTACAAGACACTGATGGTGGCGTCAGCTGACGAAAATACAGATGCTGGCACCAACTTTAAAGTGCTGCTAGTCCTGCTTGTACTGCTGCCTTTCACTGATGCAGTGACTCTGGAGTGCTGCTGGATTACCCCCCACTAGCAACCCCCCCAACCGTCACAAACTGCTGCTGGGATCCCTTCCACTGCTGCTGTTACGGCTGGATCACCCGCACCCCTGCACCATGACTGAGAACCCAATGGTTGGACAGAAGCCAACTGGGACCATGTCCAAGGCAAGACACCAGGTGGCCCATGGTTTAGCGATGTCTCCCTGGAGATTCTCCTCCAGGCTGCAAGGGAAAGGTGGGAGGTACTCTTTCCGAGGGATGGCAAGAAGAGACCCCCGCTTGACCAAGCAAGCCCGGATGGAGATTGCAGGGGAGTTCAGCAGCCAGGGTATCACCCCCTGGAAATAGGTCCAATGCCGCAAGTGGGTCAATGACCTCCTTCGCTCCACCAGGGTGAGTCCTCCATCCCAATCTCCATTTTGGGGCTTGCACGTGGCTACACAGGAAGGAGTGCTACATGGGGAGGGAGTGACCAATCAGGAGGTGGCAAGAGGGTGAGGCATCAGCATATCCTGCCAGGTGCATGGCTGTATCTCGGCGGCAGGCCACCTTCTGTCAGAGCTTACCCCCACTACATCTCCTCAGAGCAGACATGGGGAGGAGCCATTTGGGAGCCCCCATCAGGGAATGATCGGCTGCCTTTTGCAAGGTGTCCTGTTGTTCTTTGTGTAAGATCTAACTGTGCCCCTCTTTCTGCTTTCAGGAGAAATGGGCCCATAACACCAAGGAGACATCAGTGGGATCCCTGATGTGCGTGCTCTGTGTCCACACAGGAGAGTGAGGAGACATTGTGTTCATGTGTCCTCCACCACACTTATGGAGATCCACATCATGCATGGTTGGCATGAGGAGTTTTGACCAACCTAATCCACAATTGTTTATGTTCTCTCATGCAGGCCATGGCACATCAGAGGCAAGCTCAGTCATTCAGACAGGAGGCCCACCATCGAACTCTGAAGAGGAGGAGGAGCAGTCAGAGGATGCATCACCACATCATTCCCCTGCATCCTCCACCAGTGCAGATACTTTCGTGTCAATGGGCATGTGCTCAGGCATAGATTCAGAGTCATAAACTGGTGAGAGCAGCACATACGCACTAGAGCAGCTGATTCAACAGTGGCAAATGAGGCCACTGACAGTCGGAGGACTGTGTGTGGCCAGGCCCATGCTAACCCCCAGGCTGATGATGAACCTCTGGTGTCAGCAGCACAGAACATGCTGGAGTTGCGAGGGAAGTAAGGCAACATCTGGCAGAGCTGCCAGAGGCAATGCGCGGCCATGAGCGGACGGTGGAGGAGTCCATCCATGCCAAGAGTGCCGCCATGTCTCGTGTGAGTGCATGGCTTCCTCCATTGAGAATTTGGTGAGCCTCATGGAGAGCTAGTTCCCACAGATGCGCACAGACCTGCACACCATCACCTTGGCCATGAGCTCAATGCAGCAGTGGCAAGGCGAGAGAAGGACGAGGGGCCTTGACTCTTCTCCAGGTACTTTTTTTTTTATTCATTCACGGGATGTGGGCGTCGCTGGCCAGGCCAACATTTATTGCCCATCCCTAATTGCCCTTGAGAAGGTGGTGGTGAGCTGCCTTCTTGAACCGCTGCAGTCCATGTGTGGTAGGTACACCCACAGTGCTGTTAGGAAGGGAGTTCCAGGATTTTGACCCAGCGACAGTGAAGGAACGGCGATATAGTTCCAAGTCAGGGTGGTGTGTGACTTGGAGGGGAACTTGCATGTGGTGGTGTTCCCATGTATTTGCTGCCCTTGTCCTTCTAGTTGGTAGAGGTCGCGGGTTTGGAAGGTGCTGTCGAAGGAGCCTTGGTGCATTGCTGCAGTGCATCTTGTAGATGGTACACACTGCTGCCACTGTGCTTCGGTGGTGGAGGGAGTGAATGTTTGTAGATGGGTTGCCAATCAAGCGGGCCGCTTTGTCCTGGATGGTGTCGAGCTTCTTGAGTGTTGTTGGAGCTGCACCCATCCAGGCAAGTGGAGAGTATTCCATCACACTCCTGACTTGTGCCTTGTAGATGGTGGACAGGCTTTGGGGAGTCAGGAGGTGAGTTACTCGCCTCAGGATTCCTAGCCTCTGACCTGCTCTTGTAGCCACGGTATTTATATGGCTACTCCAGTTCAGTTTTCAGTCAATGGTAGCCCCTAGGATGTTGATAGTGGGGGATTCAGCAATGGTAATGCCATTGAATGTCAAGGGGAGATGGTTAGATTCTCTTTTGTTGACCTTCTCTGGTCAGCAGGGAGGTTCACGTGAGCCTTGAAAGGCAGGAGGAGAGGCTGACCTCCTCATATGGGGGCTCCCCTCAGGGCACACTGAGTGAGGACAGTGGCTCCTCAGCCCCTCTGCCAGTGAGCCCAGCTCCAGTGGCTGTGACGCATGAGGTGAGTCCTGCACCAGTGCAGAAAACCCTCAGGCAGCCGGAGCTCTTCAGGCCTCAAGCAGTGAGAGGGCCCCCACCAAAGTCATTCCAGGCCAGGGGACAGCCTGATCAACAGTCTGCCTCCACCTTAGCTGCCAGAGCAGAGATCACACCACATAGAAGCAGACAAAAGTGTATTAAAAGAGCACATAGACGTACTTGGGGTTTCACGGTGTATTAACTTTGGCCTTATCATTGGTTGCTCCAATTGTGCGAATAAATGGAAGTCAAAATCATTGTTGTAAATGGCTCATGCTTTCATTGCTCCCTTGTCAGATGCAACTTTCACTTTTGCTTCCTCAATGGGCTTCCAGTATAGGCAGAGGCTGCGTTTGGTCAGTGTCTCAGATGTGTCTGACCGTGTGGTGAAGCTGGGCACTAGGAGTGCAATAGGAAGACAACAGGTGGAATACATTGAGGGAGTCTTCATTGAGTTCACTTTGAGAGGCCATTATGGTGGCAGGAAGTGGGTATGTCCTGAGCCTCCCTGTGCATCTCTTAACAGCCCTGGTCTCCAGCGCAAGGGAATCAAGTTCCAATGCTACTGCTCAGTAGCCTCCTCCATATCTTCCTCCTCCTCGAGGACTGGCGATCAATCAAAGCTGCCCCCCCCCCACTGCCTGCAGTGCTAGATTGTGACAAGCACAGCAGACCACCACGATCTGCGAGCCCCTCACTGGGGCATACTGCAGGGCTCCACTGGATTGATCCAGGCAATGGAATCGCATCTTCAGCAGCCCAGTGGCCTGCTCGATGGTCACTCAGGTGGAGCTGTGGCAAGTGTTGTACCTCTTCTCTGCTGCAGTGCGAGGGTTCCTCACAGGCGTGAGTAGCCATGTCTTTAATGGGTAACCCTGGACCCCAGAATCCATCCCTGAAGGCGAGCAGGGGGCCTGAAAAGCTGTGGCATCTGAGACTTTTGAAGTATGTAGGCATCGTGGCTGCTTCCTGGGAAGCGGACACACACCTGCAGGAAACTCTTTCGGTGGTTGCAGACCAGTTGAACTTTGATGGAATGAAAACCCTTCCTGTTGATGAAGGTTGCTGGCTGCTCAGTGGGAAGCTTGATGGCCATATGCATGCAGCTGATGATACCTTGCACCTGGGGGAATCCAGTGATGGCTCCAAATCCGATAGCCCTCTGCGCCTGACAGTCAGGTTCGGTCCAGTACTCCACATAGTCGTCGATGCTCTTGAACAGAGCATTGGTCACCGCTTTGATGCAGCGGTGGGCTGCTGCCTGGGAGACCTCACGCATGTTCCCGGTGGATCCCTGGAAAGAGCCAGATGCGTAGCAATTGAATGCCACGGTGATCTTCAGACCCACAGGCATTTGCTGTCCACCAAAGCCCATGGTTTACAGCTTGTCCTGCAGCAGGGTGCATAAGTCGGTGATGGTCTCCCTGGAGAGCAGCAGTCTTTGTTGACACTGCCGTTCAGACATTTGGAGGTAGTTAATGCGAGTCCGGTACATTCTCTGGTGCGGAAGGAGCCTTCTTGCCGTGGCCGGTTTCTGCCTCCACTGTTCGAGATTCACCGGCATGCCCAGCAGGATTCTGGCCCTCTCTCTCTGAGCTGCTCCTGCACAGCATGGGGTCCACAAAGACTGGGTGTATGAGACCCATGTCAGTTGGTCTCTGCCCTTCCCATGCATTGTCCTTGAAGAGACAATCTTGCCTTGGGACCTTCCGCTTGCTACTCCCCTCTGAAGACGTAATAATGCTTGCAGAGAGCCCAGCACCCGAGAATGCACCCACCCTTGCAGAGCCCACACTGCAGACCAACAATGGCCTCCGCTCCCCCCCCCCTCAACTTCCCCTATTCATTGTTCACCATGGCTGCCTTCTCGCAGTGACACTGAGGCCTCACCTCGGTGCTGCCACCTTTAAACAGCCAGGGATCTGAAGGCACATGATCCCCATGCGCCATTGACTAAATTTAAAACCACCCATAAAATTGGCTTCAGTTCAATGCGAATGCATTCTAACTTGCTGTTCTGCAATTTAAATTGCAGTCCCACCGCATCGCAGCAGCAATGCCGACATGGAGCTTTCCTGCCACTGACATCTGGAACCGAAGTCACAGTGATGAGTTTCCGGGCAAGTGGATCCACCTTGATTTTCTGTCCCCACCCCCCACAAATGCCTCCAATCCCGCTCCTGCTGGCCGCAAAAAATTCAGCCCACAGTGTGGAACTGCTACACGTATGGGGATAGATTTTGACCTTTGGGCAGCTGGCCAGTGCAGTGCACAGGGCAGCAGAAGCTCTCCAGCCTGTTTAAAGCTTGGGATTCATTTTCATGGCTCCGATGAGCCGCTGCTTGCTGATTGGCTAGTGGAGGGATTCTGGTCAACCTGAATACCAAACTGGCCGGCAGGTAGGTAAGGCCATGGAGGGGGTGGGTGGATTGCGGAGGGGGACAAGCTATGGGTGGCAGAAACCACAGCATTATTGGAGAACCTAAAGAAACACTCTTTTTCCCTCAGAGCCCCACAAAAAGATGGTGGTAGCTGGAATGCCAGCGTAAATGAGGGATGGGGGGAATGATAAGTTATCCAGGTCACTAATGCCCCGTTTATGCCTGGTGGGCTAACATAAAATTAGTCCAATGATGTCTGCCTTCTTGGACAATGATTCTTTTCAAAATTGATCAAAGAGGGACACGGTTGGATTGTTACTTCTTAGGGATTTTGCAAACCTTGCATCACTTAGCTGGTGACCCAGTTGCTGCACTTGTGCAGCCTGACAGAATATAAACATTTTGGAGTGCATGTCTGAGTGCAAATGGGGAGATGGTGGTGTAGTGTTAATGTCACTGAACAAGTAATTCAGAGGCCCAGGCGAATGCCCTGAGGACATGGGTTCAAATCCCACTACGGCAGCTGGGGGAAATTGAAATTCAATTAATTAATAAAAATATGGAATTAAAAGCTAGTCTCAGTAATAGAACCATGAAACTATCATCACTGTCCTGTCATATTATAGCTGTGATCCCAATGGCTGTTTGATTGTGTGTTTTTTTATTGTAAACTAATTCTACAAAGAATGAAATTAAGCAAAATCACATATTATAACTCATATACTACAGCACTGATAAAACATTACATGTTTAATCTGTTTTAACCATACACAGGGGAACAATATTATCTAAGCTGATAATCCACTGAGGGAGTGCTGTATTGGCTGAAGTGACTTTCTTCAGATAAACCAAAGCAGCTTTGACTGCCGGTTACAGTGGTTGTAACTTAGCATTATTCGAAGAGGAGCAGTAAGTTCTCCCAGTGCCTCGGCCAATCTTTCTCCCTCAAGCAACACCACCAATAGCATATGAATTGCCCAGTCATTTCAATGCTTTATGAGAGACCTTGCTGCATACAACATGGCTGCTGTGACTTTCCAGATAGCAACGCCTACCCTTCAAAGTAATCATTACATAAATGCAAGCTAATTTGTTTTTTTCCCCTCTGTGCTGAAGGGTAAGTTCTTTATTTTAGTGGGTGTAATGTATAACATCTGTTTCAGGAAATGTTCATTTCATTCTGTTTCTGTCAATTCGTCATAATTTTTGTTTTAATTTTTATAAAGCTTGAAGAAAAATATTAGGAAATATAGAATATGAGAGGAGAGCTATGATAAAGCTAATAAGCTGAGGGTCTTAACAATCATTCCAGGAACAATACAACCATCGGCTTGTAAAAAATATTTCTTGTTCTATATTTCAGAACTAATGTTACGATTCTCAGTGCATGAATCTTTGATGTTTAATTGAACTTTGAATGCATTGAACACTCATATTTTAGCATACTTTGTTTCAGTAAAATACAGTAGAGCTGACTGTGTATTTCTATGTTTGTTTCAGTGCCATGACTACAGGCAAGGAGTCCTGACAGGAGATCTGTGTAAGGATTTGTGTGTCACACAGACTATGGTCTATAAACGCTGCCTTTACTATGATAAGGGGAAAAAGGTCATCCAGGCTGATTGGAATGGTCAGCCAATAATTCTGAAATCCAAACTAGAAAACTTCTTGAGCTACGAGAGTCTGTACCTGTTGGATGAGCGAGAAAGCAGACACATTCCAGACATTGATATCCTTGTCTTTACTGCACTGGAAATCAAACATTCCTTGGGTTTGGAGGTGAAGAATGTCACAGTACCACAACTATGGACCAAGCACTTAAAAGACAGAGGAGGTTCGTTCTCAAGGGCAGAGCTAGCCAGTATGTGGTCCCTCTTCCAGCAGGAGGAATATGTGTTTTTCCAATTGCTGCAAGATCTCAGTAAGCATGTTCTCAGAGTGGTCGGCTCCTGTGGGCATTTCTATGCTGTTGAGTACCTTACAGCTGGTCACACTTGGCATCACAACCTTTTCTCTCTAGAGGAACTGGTCACCCCTTCCTGGCGAGGCAGTAGCAGAAAGGCATTGTGGCAGACAACAAATGGAATTGCATTAAGTTTCCTTGAACTGGCCAGGCACTTTGAGAATGACTTTTCCCATCAACTTCATCTTTGTGACATCAAGCCTGAAAACTTTGCCATCAGGGCTGATTTAACGGTAATTTACGCATAAGGAATGGGAAGCAGTATTGAAAAGACAGGTTCATTTTTCTCCCCCATTCATAAATGAATTCAAAACGTATCATAAATTGGAGGTGCACAGTTGGCTGTTTCAAGTGGTGTATGATATTCAGGATCATAATCTTTCTACTAGACTAACGCAGTGTCCACTAGGTTTCAAAATCTAAAAATTATTGGAAATGTACATCAGGTCCATCAGTATCTGAAAAGGGAAAAGAGAGGGTAACATCGCAGATGTTGAGCCTTCCACAGAATATCTACATGATCTCTGAAATGTTCTTTCTCTTTTCAGATGCTGGTAGACCCGCTGTGTGCTTCCAACCTGCTCCTATTTCATCTGAGCTTGTTCACCCCAATAAAAGAAGATGGCAGAAATGTAATATAAACCTCATCAGATCTGTGAAAATAACTCCAGAGTGTTTAATAAATTCACTGAAGCACTGAGATAGTTTTTTTGCTAGGTAAGGGTATCACAAGATAAGGAACAAAGGCGGGGAAATGGAGTGGAGTTACAGATCAGCCATGATCTAATAGAATGACAAAGCAGGATTGATAGACCTACTCCTGTTCTTATGTTTCTAGATTTCAAGCATATAGATTGAAATACACACAAGAAAAGTCAGTAAAGGGAAGAATTGTGTGGGGTTCCATCTCCTGATCTCTATTCAATGATTCCTGCTGGAATTGGGCAAGGTGGTGATTCCTCCACCCCCTGATTTGATTAGCCAACCAATGCTCAAGGCTCACTTTGGTGAAGTGTAAAAGGTTGCCTGCCACTCATGAAACAATATCGAGCATGAGTTAGCATCTTCAGCAGAGGATAGAAAGGGAATGGAGCAGAGAAGAGGGGAGAAAATTGGTCAGAGAAAAAAATACTTGAATACAGGATTTATTCAGGTTTCAGGTATTTATAAATGAAGAAAATATTTTTTAAAGAAATACAAGTTTGACAATTCCTGTAAGTAAAAATTATTATGTACAAGTTAATGCACTCATTTCAAATTCCTTTTTTTTGACTCGAGGGGTTAATATATTTATTCTAAATGGATTAATGCTGCTTTTAAATTATCAGAGAGAGGAATCAGGTATAATAGCTTGAGTGTTTTTGATAACATAATTTACAGTAACTTCAAGGATAATTTCTTTCCATTTGCAATCGAAGTTCTACTACCATTTCAGTTGGTTTGGGGTGGAAACAGTAAAATAGAATTTTTTAAATTAGATGCGTTACTGGGGTTGGAGCTGAGGTTGGAACCTATGGAATTCTCCATAATCTCAAATAACCTGAGTGCACAAAAGAGATTCTTCATGTAATTTAAGTACAACATCAGGCTCTGTGTTCATGTTCTTGTAATCTAACAACGCACAAGAGACTATCTTCATCCTCACATTACTTAACTATACCCTAGAGACTGTCTTCAGGATCTTAACAAGAGGTTGTTACAGATCAGAAGTAAATGAAACTTGGCATTTTCACACCAGTCCCAATGGAACCAATTCTACAATACAACAGTTCTCTTCAACACAATGAACACTGTGGAAAATTACAGCTGTAATCACAGTTCTGAAATTGTGAGACTGGTGTGTCAGGAGGGCAGGCAATGGAGGGAGGACACACTTAGTGATTTTCTCTGAAGCTACATTTCAGAATAATGCAGGGAGTATTGAGTATTTCATGTAATATTCACACCACCCAGCCTAGTCATTCATATCCTATTTAATGCAGAATTAGCCTTTATTTAGTGACCATACCACTACATACTTACAGGAATACAACTACATACTTACAGGAATACAACTACATACACACAAAACAACAAAAAGATGTGCATTTATATAGGACTTTTCATGACCACAGATGTCATAAAGCACTTTACAGTTAATGAAGTACTTTTGAAGTGTAGTCACTGTTGTAATGCAGGAATGTAATGTTACGCACACACCCATACACACACCCCCACACACACCTGGAATCCTGGCAGTAAGCTGATTTCACAGCTACTGGTGAACTCCACTACTGACCTCCTGAAGTTCATGGAGTCAGAGAGCGGGACAGGAGCAGTGGGTTTTTGGCAGGTTGGTGGCACATCTGTAGCACCAAAATAGCCACAAAGATGCAGGATTGCTGGGTGTCTGCCCCTTCTTTCTGGAAAGATACACATCCTGCCCTGAGTTGCCCACTGTGTTAAGGGGCTGCTATGCAAAAAAAATTCTACCTTAGGTCTGTTCCCACAGGTGGACCATAGTTCCAATGAGTGATAGTTAAGTGTGCCTGGTCAGACCTGGCATATCCGCACCAACACTAGGCCTGGTCTGATATCCGGGTGCAGCAACTCCCATCTTCGAGAGTTCTCAATCACCTACATCAATGGCCTTGCAGCTTAGATGCGGAAGCAGTAGTCTGTTGGAATGGCCATTGATTTTAAGTCCTATACATGAGCACATGAGCAGATACAAATACATGTACACACATGCACAGATACACATAAATAGAATATGAATGATTAGGCTAGGTAAAGTGAATATTACATGAAATACTCAATATGCACATATTTGTAGAGGAAATTTGACAGTGTCTTTTGAATCACAGCAGAACATAGAGGACTATGCAGGAGCCTGACTTGGGCAGGAATTCCAGAACATCAGGGGATCCATTTCTGCGTTTGTAGATAGAATCCAGGTGCAGATAATGAGTGCATAAAGCAAGAAATATGAACAGGATTTGGAAGTTCAGACCTGCAGGAGTGGTAGGTGTAAAGAGTGAAGCAGGTGCAATGCAAATTTGGAGAGGAGGCTCCTGAGAAATTTAGAGACAAGGCCCATGAAGCATCCACCAAGGTAAAAATAGAAGTTGATGATGATCTACCATGCTTTTAAATGTCAACTGCAGGTAAAGTTGTGGCTCTCTGATAATGCAGAATCCTAATGGGGAAGCAGCTCTTTCCCTGAGAGTGAGGAGATAGAATTGCTATGCTTTGTTCTCCTTGGGAAGTGGCTCAACCAGAGGAAGAAGAATTTGGGATCATCTGGGTGCAAAGACTTCTGGAAGAAAGATAGAATCCAAGAGTAAAGCACACAGTTAACTTTCAGAAACTACAGAAGTCCATCACTTGTCATAATACCATTAAAGGAACTTTCTCACCATGCATCACAATTTTGGAGAAGCTAAAAATACTTGGGAATAAGATCAATGAACTGGAGCAATGTTGTAATTTCAGTGATGATGATAACATTTCAAAATGCGGAAGGATATACAAATTTCCAGAAGATTGCATGTTTTGAAATATGGTGGTGGCTGTTAGTTATGTTCTGGAATAATGTGAGTAATGTCAATTGAGCAGCAGTGCATTTTCGTGCAAAACTGTACCAATTCCTGGATGGTTTTGTGCTATGGTCCTGTTTTCACCAGAAACTTGCTTCAGACTGCACACTCATCTCCTGTACGATCTTTTACCCATCAGAAAGAGGTGATATCAGTACTAAAAGCCTGAGCTGAATTTGAACCCAGATACTGCCCTGCCTTACTACCCACATAAATATATTTAAATTTTAAAAAAAGTAAATAACCTAACAGTAACCATGAAGCAGTGGTAGTTGTTTACTTATTTAATGCACCGTGCCTATATTAATAGATGGCTTAAATTTTTGTATTTTCAATACTGAACATCTACAATCAATTCCACAATAAAAAAAATGCTTGTTAATACAATCACATGTGCAAGTTCAGGGAAATTAATGTTCAGACACTGAAATAAGATGCATAAAAATGTTAGGTACCAACATTAGTTCAGTGTTTCTTGTGCAAGCATCTCATGTGTCTAAGTGTCTATATATCCTTTGTGTGAATAGGTGTAGGATGAACACTGTTCCATATGAGTAGTTCAAATTCTTTTAATTTCATTGACTTACACAGTCCTGCCTTGATTGCTGAGGCTGTGCTGAGTAATTTCCTAGTTCAGTTTCTGCCCTTAATAAAACTATTCTCTAAGCTTCAAATAAATGGGTTAACATCTCCATTAAAACAGCAAACAGAAATGTTACTGAACACTTTTAAGGTTTTATCTGCTAACATCATTGACAGTATTTTCTATCCTTATATATGGAAACTCATTTTAGAAATGAGAATGCAATGATATCCAATAATTAGATACTGTTGAAATTAATTTGGGGATATAAGCTGTATTTCCATTTTTCTC
The DNA here is from genome assembly GCF_036365525.1 of Heterodontus francisci. Classification (NCBI taxonomy): domain Eukaryota; kingdom Metazoa; phylum Chordata; class Chondrichthyes; order Heterodontiformes; family Heterodontidae; genus Heterodontus; species Heterodontus francisci. Next base: position 165,377,794 of record NC_090375.1, on the reverse strand, counting down.
TTACAGGTTGTTGCTATTGATGTAGATATGGCCTTTTTTGAACCCAAAATGCGTGACATCCTTGAACAAAATTGTACAGGTGATGAAGACTGCAACTTCTTTGACTGTTTCTCTAGGTGTAATATAAAGACTAAAAAATGCAGAGCAGAGCGCTCAAATAATAACCTGCAGGTGAGTTGTCATTTTTTTTTACTTTGAATTTCATCAATATTTGACTTTAATGTCCATACACCTCTGGTAATATGTGATGATACTGTACATGGAATATTAGTTGTAGTTCATGACCAGTGACCACCATTAAGAAAATAATTAGCACATCAGTTCACAAATCTTAACTCCATCTTTCTCACTCTGCAGCCCAATAGTTACTCATGGTTTCCAAACATTATCTGTGTCTCCCCACATTTGTTCCTCTCTTTCTTGTCTTTCCAATTGGCATTCTGCTCACCCCTACTCTTCATTGTGTGTTATTATATCCTTGTTTCTCTCCCCTTTGCTGGTTTTAATTTCACATCGCTTACGGCTGCTGAACACAAATTGGGGCTGCCATGCCACAAGCTAAATTAAGGTAAGCAACCTCAACATACCCCTGAACTGAGATGAATGTATCATTCAGTACAGACTTGTTGCTGGATCTTGTTAGCTGATACTCTGCTTGCTCTCTGAGCAATCATGGTGACTGATGGGAAATTTGAATTCCTTGGTTTTAATATATAAGTGGGCTAAAAGCACAATGACACAGAAGCCCAGCCTAAAGTTCTGGGGACACGGGTTCAAAACCCACCACGGCAGCTGGTAGAATTTAAATTCAATTAATTACTGAAAATCTGGAATTGAAAGCTAGTCGCAGTAATGGTGCCATCAAAACCATCATCGATTGTTGTAAAAACCCATCTAGTTCACTAATGTCCTTTAGGGAAGGAAATCTGCTGACCTTACCTGGTCTGGCCTACATGTGACTCCAGACCCACAGCAATGTGATTGACTCTTAACTGCCCTTTGAAATGGGCTAGCAAGCCACTCAGTTCAAGGATAATTAGGGCTGGGCAATAAATGCTGGCCTAGCCAGTGACACCCACATCCCATGAAAGAATAAAAAAAGACCCAGACCTACCAGCCTGCAGGATTAAGTCCGACATACGTGTGCACCATTTATGGATGCCCCAATCTTGCTCCCTCAATGTTTCATAAAAGCCAATGATCATATTGAATTTTAACAGAGTGGAGCTGAGGCAAATCAATCCACCATGCTACTAAACTGACCATTAAAATTTTTTCTATAAACTATCGCATGTAAAAATTAAAAGAAAGTAATTCCACTGTAAAAAAAAAATCAGCTTCACAGATGGTTTAAAGTAATATGGGCTGGATTTCAAACCCCGCTGAGAGTGGGAACGGCAGCAAGCACAATTTAAAAATCATGCTCTTGAAGGTCGGCAATGGGTCCTGCCACCTCCAGAATGCGATGCTAGTTATAAACTTCAGCCGACAGGGAGGGAACGGGTCAAGTGGCTGAGTCCAATTAAGTGCCTCTTCAGCTCATTAGAGAGCTCATTAACAGGCCTGTCAGGAGCAGGGAGCTATTTTTAAAATCTGGGAATGGGGAAAACACCTTGTGGGGGGGGGAACACAACAGGGTTGTGAAGACGTGAGCATTGTAGAGGGCCATGAGAGCTATGGGAAGGGCTGATTGAGGAAAAGCAGAGGTAGCAAATAAAGCTTAGCTGCCCCAAATGTGCTTCAGTGTGGATATTGTTGAAACTGGAAGAGTTAAATGTTATGTTGGAGAGTGCCAATAAACTGGATAGGGAAGTGAGCCTGCTGGAATCACAGTGGCAGCTGGGGTTGGCACGGGAAGGCCTGGTGAGCACGCAAAGCCCAGCTGACCTCTGTCAGCTGGGAACAGGCCACTCTGACATTGGACAGTGCAGCCAGGATGAGCTGAAGCAGATGCAACCTCCTGGACAGCAGGAGACCTGAGGAGCACAGCAAGGGGCTGCAAGGGGAGGAAGGTGCTACCCAAGACATTGGCTGCACAGCCCAAGAGTCAGCTACCTGCAAATGACAGAGCGCTAGTGCCGGAGCAGGCTGTGCCTATCCAGATGGATGGTCTCGGTCCTGTGTGCTCTGATCTATAATGACCTGAAGCCTCATGGTCCCCATGGCAGTCCCCAACCTGCAGCCATCAAGGTCTCCATCGCACTGAATTTCTGTGCAACCAGGTCATTCCAGGGATCAGCAATGGATCTAGGTGGCATCTCACAATTGGCATCTCATTAGGCCACCAGACATGTCACAGATGCCCTTTTCAGGAGGGCAGGGACTACACCCACTTTGACACAGATAGGCCAGCACTGACACAGCAGGCATTGAGTTTTGATGCTATCGATGGATTCCTTCACACATAGAGCATCATCATTTGTGCCCATGTGGCCATCAAGGCACCCAGTGAGATCCATCAGCAGGAAGGGCTTAACGTCCAAATTGTTCGCTACCCCAACAAGAGCTTCCTCCATGTTTGTACTCACTGTCCTGGCAGCTGCCATGACTCCTTCATCCTCTGCCAGTCCAGGCTGCATCGGTCCTTCACTCCATCCCCCAAAGTGCATGGCTGGCTCCAAGGGGACAAGGGAAATCCCTTGAAGAGATGGCTATTGACCCATCTATGGAAGGCCCAGACAGAGGCACAGAGGTGAAAGAACCAATGCCAGCTGCTCAGAAAGCCAACTGTTGAGCAGGCTATTGGGTTTCTGAGGATCTGATATTTGTGCCTGAAGAGGTTGGGTGGCACCCTCCAATACCCTCCTGCAAGAGTCTTGGCCATTGTTGTGGTCCGCTACGCTCTCCATAACATAGCCCTCTAGAGAAGACAGTGAGGCCCTGGAAGGAGTCAGATCAACAGGGGAGGGGGAGGAGGTAAGAGAGGAGGAGGAAGAGGGGGTGGAAGGGGGTAATACTGAACAGAGAGATGCCCCTACTGCACCATGAGGTAGCCTCTGTTAATCTGTTAATAGTGTATTAATTGTTTGATTATATGCAGGTGGAGGGTATTAAATGGTGTCTTACTTGATCACATAAGCAGACACTTAGTGAGACTGGTGAAGGGTTTGAGTGAGGAGCTACATATTTGTAATCCTTTTATTCTGTACAATAAATGTGAAACTGAGTAAAGATAGGCTCCAGCATTATCCTTCCATAACAAGCTTTCTGGAGTTTTACAGCCTCCTCCTGCCACCCTCCAAGAAGAGGGTACTAACGACATAGGCAGGAAGAGAGATGAGGTCCTGCAAAGTGAATATAGGGAGTTAGGCAGAAGGTTAAAAAGCAGGACCTCTGGGGTTGTAATTTCAGGATCACTCCCTGTGCCACGTGCTAGTGAGGGTAGGAATAGGAGGATAAGGCAAATGAATGCGTGGCTGAAGAGCTGGTGTAGGCGGGAGGGCTTCAGCTACTTGGATCATTGGGATCTCTTCTGGTGCAGAGGTGACCTATACAAGAAGGACGGGTTGCATCTAAACTGGAGGGGGACCAATATCCTTGCGGGGAGGTTTGCTGGTACTACTCGGGAGGGTTTAAACTAGTCTTGCAGGGTGGTGGAACCCAAAGTAGTAGTCTCTCCGATAAGATAGTTGAGACAAATGTAGAGATTAAAGCAAGCAAGTCCAGTAGGCAGGCCGGGCAGGGGCAGGGGCAGGACAAGGAGTGTGGAAGGTGTGGTAGACTAAACTGCATTTACTTTAATGCAAGAAGCCCTACAGGTAAGGCAGATGAACTCAGAGCATGGACCGGTACATGGGATTGTGATATTATAGCTATTACGGAAACGTGGTTGAGTGATGGGCAGGACTGGCAGCTCAATGTTCCGGGGTACTGATCCTTCCGGCGTGACAGAGGTAGAGGTAAGAGAGGAGGGGGAGTTGCACTATTGATTAAGGAGGACATCACAGCAGTACTTAGAGAGGATATCCCGGGGGGAATGTCCAGCGAGGCCAAATGGGTAGAACTTAGAAATAAGAAAGGGGTGATCACTTTGATGGGATTATACTATAGGCCCCCCAATAGTCAGAGGGAAGTGGAGGAGCATATATACAGGGAAATCACAGATAGGTGTAGGAATTATAGGGTTGTAATAGGAGGTGATTTTAACTTCCCTAATATGGACTGGGACTGCCTTAGTGCTAAGGGATCAGATGGGGAAGAATTTGTTAAGTGTGTCCAGGATAGTTTTCTGAAGCAGTATGTGGATCGCCCTACTAGAGAAAGGGGCTACACTCGACCTCCTCTCAGGAAATGAGGATGGGCAGGTGGTTGATGTGTCAGTGGGGGAGCACTTTGGAACCAGTGACCATAACTCTATTAGCTTCAAGATAGTTAGGGAAACAGATAGGACTGGGGGAAGGCTAATTTCGATGGCATCAGACAGGAACTCTCAAAAGTTGAATGGGAGAGGCTGTTTACAGGTAAAGGGATGTCTGGCAAGTGGGAGGCTTTTAAAAGTGGGATAGGAAGAGTTCAGGGCCAGCATGTTCCTGTTAGATGGAAGGGCAAGGCTGGCAAGTTTAGGGAACCTTGGTTGACGAGGGATATTGAGGGTCTGGTCAGGAAAAAGAAGGAGGCATACGTCAGGTATAGGCAGCTGGGATCGAGCGAGTCCCTTGAGGAGTATAGGGGCTGTAGGACTACACTTAAGAAGGAAATTAGGAGAGTGAAAAGGGGCCATGAGATTTCCCTGGCAGATAAGATAAAGGAGAATCCTAAAAGATTCTATAAGTATATTAAGAGTAAAAGGGTAGCTACGGAGAGAGTAGGTCCCCTTAAGGATCAGTGTGGCAATCTATGTGTGGAGCCACGAGAAATGGGCGAGGTCTTAAATGAATATTTCTCGTCCGTATTTACCGTGGAGAAGGTCATGGAAGCTAGTGAGTTCAAGGGAGGGAACACCGATATCCTGGAGCATATCAACATTATAAAGGAGGAGGTGTTGGAGGTTTTGAAGCGCATTAAGGTGGATAAATCCCGAGGGCCTGATCAGGTGTATCCTAGGATGCTGTGGGAAGCAAGGGAGGAGATTGCTGGGGCCCTGGCAGAGATTTTTGTATCATCGTTAGCCACGAGTGAGGTACCAGAAAACTGGAGGATAGCTAATGTTGTGCCTTTATTTAAGATGGGCAGCAGGGATAAGCCAGGGAACTACAGGCGGGTGAGCCTTACATCAGTGGTGGGAAAGTTATTGGAAGGGATTCTGAGAGACAGGATTTATATGCATCTGGAAAGGCATGGTCTGATTAGGGATAGTCAGCATGGCTTTGTGCGTGGGAAATCATGTCACAAATTTGATTGAGGTTTTCGAGGAGGTGACCAAGAGGATTGACGAGGGCAGGGCGATGGACGTTGTCTACATGGACTTTATCAAGGCCTTTGACAAGGTCCCGCATGGTAGGCTGGTCCAGAAGGTTCGAACACAAGGGATCCAGGGTGAGCTAGCAAATTGGATACAAAATTGGCTTGGTGATAGGAGGCAGAGGGTGGTAGTGGAGGGTTATTTTTCAGATTGGAGGCCGGTGACCAGTGGTGTGCTGCAGGATCGGTGCTGGACCCTCTGTTGTTTGTCATACATATTAATGACTTGGATGTGAATGCAAGGGGCATGATTAGTAAGTTTGCAGATGACACCAAAATTGGTGGTATAGCGGACAGTGAAGAAGGTTGTCTAAGGTTACAACAGGATATAGATCAACTGGGAAAGTGGGCAAGGGAGTGGCAAATGGAATTTAATGCAGACAAGTGTGAAGTGATGCATTTTGGGAAGTTAAACCAGGGCAGGACAGATACAGTGAATGGCAGGGCTCTGGGGAGTGTTCTTGAGCAGAGAGACCTTGAGGTGCAAGTACTTAGTTCCCTGAAAGTGGCAACACAGGTAGGCAGGGTGGTGAAGAAGGCATATGGCATGCTTGCCTTCATCGGCCGAGGCATTGAGTACAAGAGTTGGGACCTCATGTTACAGTTGTACAAAACGTTGGTTCGGCCGCATTTGGAGTACTGTGTGCAGTTCTGGTCACCGCACTACAGGAAAGATGTGATTAAGCTAGAGAGGGTGCAGAAAAGATTCACAAGGATGTTGCCTGGTTTGGAGGGCTTGAGTTATAAAGAGAGATTGGATAGGCTGGGTCTGTTTTCCCTGGAGCGAAGGAGGCTGAGAGGGGACATGATAGACGTATATAAAATTACGAGGGGCATACATAGATAGCCAGAGTCTGTTTCCCATGGTAGGGGTGACTAAAACTAGAGGGCATAGATTTAAGGTGAGAGGGAGGAGGTTTAAAGGGGATCAAAAGGGTAAATCTTTCACACAAAGAATAGTGGGTATCTGGAATGAGCTTCCTGAGGAGGTGGTGGAGGCAGGAACAGTTGCAACATTTAAGAGGCATCTGGACAGGTACTTGAATGAGCAAAGCATAGAGGGATATGGAATTAATGCAGGCAGGTGGGATTAGTATAGATAGGCATTATGGTCGGCATGGACGCGGTGGGCCGTAGGGCCTGTTACTATGCTGTACGATTCTATGACTCAATGACTCTAAGAGGACCTCCTTTCTCTCCCTCAAGGAGAGAAGGGCAACAAATCTTTGAATCTTCATATAAGCAGTAAAATTGACAGAAAATAGGGAAGATTACTATGATGGGTAATTTGAGAACTCAAACATGCTGTCACATGTACATCAGTGTAATTCCCCAGAACACTATTTAATCAGCATCATTAACTCTGTAATGTTATATTATTACCAAACTGTAAAACTGAAATTGAAGCAGATGGTAACATTTTAAATATATATCACAGGCCTTTAGAAACTTTTACTGTCTCTGTCAGAACTCACTGCCAAGGCAGTAGAATCATTGGGCTAGATCTTCCTGCAGGAATAACAGTGTGTTAATGATACATGCCTTATTAACATACAAATCATCCAGAAAATTCAGGGGATTAAGAGATACACCATGATATGCGAATCTCCAGAACTGGCTGGTTGATTTACACTGCTCCACTATTTACTTCATGCAAACAGCAACTTGCCCTTTGTCTCCCTGTTACTTTTAAGACAGTAATTGCACTTGATTTGCACAATAATTGCCCATTGAACTCACTGCAGAAAGTCAAGTCTGGTAATTAGGAGCACAAGTGCCTTTTAACAATATTATAACTGTTATTGCAATGTCAAACAAGCTCTCTAGCCCAGAAAGGAAACAGTTTAAATGGTTGCATTTACTGTTAAATCTTTACTTCAAGTAGTGAAGTGTCCTAGAGATATAAGAAAATAATTTACATTTAAAAAAAAATTCCTTTGTTTGTTTTATCTCTCTCTTAATCCAATCTCTCTTTCCCTCTTTTTATTTCTCGTTCTGCACTTGATTGACTTTAATTCACACTCCTTCTCTGTTGAACCTGTTTCTTTCTCAACCTTTAAATCTCATTGGTTAAGGACTGTTAGTCTTGGCATTCACTAAGGTCCCTGATGTCCCATTGCCTTCACTTATCACAATTTCAAGCTGAAGGAAACAGGAAAAAATCTAACCAATGGTGTACGCCATGAGATGCCCCACTCCAGCAAGATCCAAACCCTAAAGTTTTTTCTCAAAGAAAAAGTCCACAAAGAGTGGACTGAATTATGTAGTAATGTTTCATTGAAGGAATGCCGAATATCAAAAACAACTGGAGCTGAGCTTGAAGAAGATAGAACAGTCTAGAGCAGTGTAGTGTTCCTTGGTAAGTTGGCAGAAACTGACTAGAAATGGGTTTGTGGTATTAAAAAAATCCTACTGTGTTCATTCAGCCAGGAACGAACAAACACAATTACTGGATTAGATCATAATTTGGTGGTGAGCCCAGCTATTGGATTACATACTGTTGTATGCATGTTGGTTTGTGTTCAATTTTACAGTGTGGGACATGGTGTAAGAGATGTCAGGCTAATTTTCCACTGCCTTACACCTGGGGAAAGCTTATTTCCTGGGAGTAAAATAGAGGAAAAAGGGACATTAATCCATAATGCTGGACCTCCGCTCCTTTCTGTTCCCCAGAGATTTCTGAGGACCCTCTAGGAAGAATGGGGTAAAACCCTTGCGTCTACAGTTGACACAAGCTATGCTGATGCAGCAGGAATGGCTTCATGGTCCCTCTCTCCTCATTTTTCTGGGTCCACACTGGGCGAACACACATTTGGAGGTACACCTGTAGCAAGAGGGCCTTATTCCCCACATGGGAATTCCGTGCTCAATCATGGTCTCTTGCTTATGATTGTGGAAAGGGTTTCATTTCCCTTCCTCTTCCGAGAGCTTGTTCGGCCAGCCATCTAAGGTATACCTCCTGACTTAAGAAAGGATTGCGCATTTGATTGCAATTTTCTTCCTTACTGCTCAGCAACACATCAACATGGCATACTGACACATCTGATTCACGCGTCACCTGATCTGTGCTCGTATCAGGCAACCTTGACAAGCAATCCGCATGGGCGTTTTCCTTTGAGCTGCGGCATTTAATGTTATAATCAAATCCTGCTAGGTATATTGCCCATCTTTGCATTCTCTCTGCTGACAGTACTGGTAACCCTTTGGGCTGAATTTTAAGAGCCCGCCACAGATCTTGGTGGAGAGCTCAGAAAATGGCAGCCTGCCCATGAAGGCCACATGCCAAAGAGCCGCTGCGATCTTAAGTGCAGTGGCTCATTTAAATGGCCGGGCTAGCCCGCCATCCCCCCACACTCTCGTGGAGGGGTGGGCTGTCTGTCCTGGCAATGGTGCCAGCTGCATGTGTGCAGGCGTTGGCGCCATTTTTAAAGGGCAGTCAGCCTTGCCGCCTAATTAAAATTTTTAAAGACGGACCCCCAAAATTAAATAAATAAATTTCTAACGCCCCTTTCCCACCGCCCCAATAACAATTACATTAGCTATTTTCTCTTACCTTTTACATCTGACCTGTAACCCCCAAACTGCACAAAGTTTACAGTTCAACCCTTCCCACCATCCCTTACATCCATTACTTTTATTTGACTCTGTTCTCCCACACCCCCGTCGCACTTAAAATCTCACCTCCTCCCCACTCCCCGCTCCCCACCAGTATGGTACCGCCTTTCCCCAGATGTGGATTTGAAGGCGTGGGAGTGCCGGCCGCCGCGCCAAAGGTTACAGCAGGCCCTCAAGATCACAGGTAAGTGTATGTTAATTCATTCATTTTATTGATTTGACTGTTTTCATTGTGGAACCATCACCCAGTGGCGGGGGGCCGCCACGGAGCCTCACCACCGCTGGGAGGATCAGACCGGGCCCTCTCGACATCCAGGTCCGTGGCGGGCCTCATCTGTAGCCATCTTCAGGCCCACCCCGCCATGGAACCCGCTGCCTGGGGGAGAATAAGATCCAAGCCTTTGTGTGGGTCGAACAAACTAGTTAATGTTTATTATCCATAATGAGCGTGAACCTGCATCCATATACATGCATGTGAAACTTTTTCAGTGCAAACACGATGGCTAAAGCTTGTGTTCTGTCTGAGGATATTTCCGTTCTGTCTTTGATCATGCTCTTGCTGTAAACTGTGTTGGTTTTTCATCCCCATTGGGAAAGGCATGTGGAAGAACCCTTCCTATCCCAATAGGACTTGCTTTAGTAGCAATAGTTATCAGCAGTTCTGGGTCAAAACATGTCCAAAATCCCGACTCTTTAATGTAACTGCTTCTTGTGACTATTCATATTTCCGGGTCTTTTCTAGCAGTGCGGTCAATGGCACAATTTTGTGTGCTAGATTTGGTGCATATTCCGATAATAATTAAGCATGTCCAGGTAGGAGCTCAACTGCGACACCTGTAGGCCTTTGCTGTACTTTCTTTTCTGACTTGTGTACCCCTTGTGCAAATATCCTGTTTCCTAAGAACTCTACCGAGTCCGCACAAATACGCACTTCTCTCTCTTGAGCTTCAGGCATCGCTCCTCTAAGCACCTTCGCACTTGGTCTAGTTTGTCATGTGCTCCTCTTGTGACTGACTTGTTACCAAAATATCATCCAGGTATACTTGTACGCCCGTCTTTGACTCTTTATCGCGCTCTAATTGATTGTAGGCATGCATTAGGTCTAACTTGGAAAATGCTACTCTTCCACTCAAACTTGACAGTATGTCTTCAACATTTATGTTTGGGGCTGCCACTAGCCTCAATACCAGGTTAACGGTATTCTTGTAATTGTTGCACAGTCGAACAGTACCATTCTTTTTTGGGACTGCAATGATGCCTGAGCTTCACTCACTGGGCTGACTTTTGTGCCCACTGTGGAGCTGCCGGTGCTAGGCTGGAAATACAGGAAAAATCCTGCCTCAGCCAACTGGAGCCTCCCGGTACAATTCTACGGCACTGGGCCAATTAACAGCTCGGCGCAGGGATCCCGCTCCCAAGAGCTACCAGCCAATCAAAGGGCTGGCAGCTCAATAGTATCAGCAGCACTGGTGGCCACTGCTAGCACTGTAAGAGGCCTTGGACCCCAGTCCAGTGCTGGAACCCAGGACAGTGAGGCAGGGTCGCCAAGGTCAGACCGAGGGAGTAGCAGGTTAGGCGGTTGGTGCAGAGGGAGGTTCAGGGAGGTGCAGGTTTTCCCAGTGGGGGTCCTCCATGGGTCACAGCCCACAGAGGAGGGCCCCCACCACAAGCCCGCAGGAAGTTCACATCACTTTACTAGCCGAGTGTCAAGACACCGCAATTTTGGAAACGATCCAACTCCTGTTCCACGTGTCCTTTCATTGCATAAAGAACTTTGCAAAGCTTAGTATGTCTTAGTTCTGAATGGAAGAGCATCCTCTTTCACTGTCACTCTTGCCTTGACATGTGAGAGGTTACCTAACTTTCCATTGTACAACTTTGAGTGTTTCTCCAACACATACTCACTAAGCCTATATACTTCTCCCTTCATCGTAGACTTCTGATCTACTGACTTGAGTAGAGATGCCCACTTTAAAGGAACTACTTCTAACCAATCTTTACCCAGTAATATGCACTTTGTACACACACCATAAAAGACTCATAAAAAGATCTCATGTCGCCGCTGTCTGCGTCTCTGTGTCTTCTCTGCCAGTGCCTGCCACCAGTCATTATGAATGACTTGAAGCTTGGTTTGCAGGGTACTGTAGGCTTCTCTATAAGTGGCTTTTACAGATTTGTCACCTGGTCTTGCAAGAAGTTTCATATAGCAGGAGCGTTTCTTTTGGAGCAAATCTTGGATTCCGGAGTAATTTTTGTCGAACCAGTCCCTGTTCTTTCTCACTTAGTAACCGACTTCCACAATTGTTAACTGAAGAATCATCGCAGCTGCTTCCACTGTTCATCTGGGTCCGTTTCAGCATCTGGGAACATGCTATTATAGAGCTTAATTTCCAGTTTGCTCTGGAATTCTCCTGTAACAGTTCTTCTGTCGCAGACCTAGTCAGTGAACTTGGAGTTTCTTCACTGCTGGGCCCTTTCTTTTGGGAGCTGGCTTAATTTTGAGTATGACCTTTGCTTAGACCAGCCTGTGGTCAGTGTAACAGTCGGCACTGGGCTGTGGTGTGAAGTACATCTCTGATATTTCATTGGCAGACTAGGATGTAGTCCAAGAGGTGCCAGTGTTTTGAACGTGGATGCCTCCAAGTGGTTTTGAATCTAGTCTTCTGCTGGGACAGGATATTGGTGATTCTGAGTTTATGCTCGGTACAGAATTCCAGAGGCAAACCACCGTTGTCACTGCAATTGCTGTACATCCAGCATGGCTTTCCAAGATTCTTGGATTCAGCCAACTCTTGCATTAAAATCCCCCAGTATGATGAGCTCATCATTGGTGTTGGACTGATGAAGAAGGTTATGCAGATCGTGGTAAAAGCCTTCTTTCACAACAAGATCAGCCTATAGCATGGGGGAACATATGCTGATGATGGCGGCAAATTGGTTATTTTGAATTGGCAGTCGAAGTGACATGAGACGATCATAATGACCGAAGTGAAGGCTGTGCAGCTTGCTAGCAATCATATTCTTTATCATTAAGCCAACATTGGCTAGGCATTGTTCCTCCTTACCTTTCCCTGACTAATAAAGCGTCTGGCCTGCTCCATGTTGTGTCAATGAGAAGCAAACTTCACTGAGTGCTGCGATATCAATGTCAAGCCAAGCTAGTTTTCTAGCAACAAGCATAGATTGTCTTAGATGGTGCATGCTGTCATCTGCGTCAGTCATTGTGCGAACATTCCAGTATGCAAATTTCAGAATGTTTTTTATTTGTCCTTGAAGAACGTTTACAGACTGTCCCATCTGAATCAGGCAGTCTACAATCTTCCGATGGCATAACCCTGCTTAATGTCAAGGAGGCCATCATGACTTGATGGTCAGAGCACTTTTAGAGCCTCTTTGGGGACATAAGGACTGTGCAGGAAGCTTCAACAGTGAGGATACCACAAAGGGAAATAAAGTTCAAATTGGATAAATCCCCGACCCACGAAGAGATCATGAGTGCTATAGCACTATTGAAATCCTGCAAGTCTCCGGGAATCGATGGTATTCCAGCAGTCTACAAGCAGTGAGGAAGCACACTTCTCGACAAGCTCACAGAGCTGTTTACGGCTTGCTGGGAGAATGGGACCGTGCCCCAGGACCTTCGTGATGCAGTAATTGTTGCCCTCCACAAAAACAAGGAGGAAAAGTCAAACTACTCAAATTACAGAGGGATTACCTTGCTGTCTGTTGCAGACAAAATCTTAGTAAGAGCACTTCTAAACAGAATCACCGAGGAAACTCTCCCTGAGATTCAGTGTGGGTTCAGGCCAAGCAGAGGAACCATGGATATGGTCTTTGTACTGAAATACATCCGAGAAAAATGAAGGGAACAGAACATGGGCCTATATATTTCCTTCATAGGCCCCATAAAGGCCTTCGATACCATCAGCTGGAATGGACAGTGGGAAAAACTGTCTAGACTGGGTTGCCCAGCTGAGTTCCTGGAGATACTCTGACAGCTACATGTAAGACAGAAAGGTCAGGTGAAATAGAATGGGGCACTCTCTGACTGACAGCTTCCCAATCTCCAATGGTGTAAAACAAGGGTGTGTTCTTGCACCGACCCTCTTTTCCATCTTCTTCAGCATGATGCTTCAGGAGGTCGAGAGATTTGATGGAGGGTATTTACATCTGCTTCTGAACAGATCGCAGTCTTTTCAATCTGTGTTGATTCTTGGCGCTTACAAAGACCACAGAAGTGCACATCTTGGAACTTCTTTTTGCTGATGATTGTGCCCTTCTGGCTCACATAAAGGAAGCACTACAGCTCACTGTTTCTCAGAAGCAGCAAAGGCATTCGGATTTACCATCAGTCTGAAGAATAGGAAGTGCTGTTCCAACCCCCACCCTGTGAAAATTACAACCCGCCACAGATCAATATCGATGACAAAAGTCTCAACACTGTTGATCAATTCACATACCTGGACAGTGTTATTTCAAACAAGGCCTCCATCAGCAAAGACATTGTCAATTGCTTGTCCAAAGCCGACAGCCCTTTTGGTCGCCTCTCTAAACAAGTCTGGAAAAATCACTCCTAGCGCATTTCCACAAAAATCCAGGTGTCCAGAGCTGTTGTTATCACTACCCTCTTACATGGCTCAGAATCTTGGGTCCTGTACACAGAACAAATTAAATTACTTGAACACTTCCATCAATGCTGCTTGCGCTCTATCATGAATATCAAATGGCAGGACTACATTACAAATATTGAAGTTCTTAGACGAGTGAATTTACCCAGCATTGAGAGCATTTTCCTACAATGACAGTTGCACTGAAGGGTATCAGAATGCCAAAAGCAGTGCTGTTTGGAGAACTGTGCCTCAGGAAGCATAATTGAAGCGCTCCACGAAAACGTTTCAAGGACCAGCTGAAGAAACAATTCTCCTTGGCCGACATTGAACAATGGACATGGAAGCTGCTGGAAGGAACAACTAGTGCTGAAAAATCAGGAATGCTATGAACAGGTTTGAGCCCTTAAGATGCGAAGCTGTAGGAGAGAATGTCGAAAACGGAAGGAAGTTGCTTCTGCCCAGGCTCCTAAAGGTTAAGAATTCCTGTGCCCCAAATGCTCAAGAGCAGATCTCGAAATAGACTGTTTTAGCCATCGGCAAGCGTGCCAGCACCCATAGAGCCAAATCTTCCCTTGATCTTTATCTGCGAAGCACTAACCATCATGATCATCACACTTTACAACATGCAAACTCAGCTCATTTTTGAAGTTAGCAACTCTACCTTTACCTTCACCTTTCCAGTGGGCTTGATACTTTCTCCTGTGAAGCTGACAAATGACTGATATGCCTCCAATATAGATAAATGTGCTAAGTTGGCTTATAGAAGGCCAAAGATGGACCCTGTCTCAACTTCTATGGTAACAACCCTACCCTCTATTTCTATTGAAGCTACTTTTGCCCCATTTTTAAAACTTATATCATATAACCTCAATATAGTATAGGCAGATTGTGTCTAACAAATTTTTCGAGGAGGTGACTAGAGGTGTAGATGAGGGTAAAGCAGTTGATATAGTCTACATGGACTTCAGTAAGGCTTTTGACAAGGTCCTGCATGGGAGATTGGTTAAGAAAGTAAAGGCCCATGGGATCCAGGGTAATTTGGCAAATTGGATTCAAAATTGGCTTAGTGGCAGGAGGCAGAGGGTGATGGTAGAGGGTTGTTTTTGTGAGTGGAATCCTGTGACCAGTGGTGTACCACAGGGATCGGTGCTGGGATCCTTACTGTTTGTAGTGTACATTAATGATTTAGACGTGAATATAAGAGGTATGATCAGTAAGTTTGCAGACGACACGAAAATTGGTGGTGTCGTAAATGGTGTGGAGGAAAGCCTCAGATTACAGGACGATATAGATGGGCTGGTAAGATGGGCGGAGCAGTGGCAAATGGAGTTTAATCCTGAGAAGTGTGAGGTGATGCACTTTGGGAGGTCTAACAAAGCAATGGAATATACAATGGATGGTAGGACCCTAGGGAGTACAGAGGGTCAGAGGGAACTTGGGGTGCTTGTCCATAGATCACTGAAGGCAGCAGCACAGGTAGATAAGGTGGTTAGGAAGGCTTACAGGATACTTGCCTTTATTAGCTGAGGCATAGAATATAAGAGTAGGGGGGTTATGATGGAGCTGTATAAAACGCTGGTTAGGCCACAGTTGTAGTACTGTGTACAGTTCTGGTTGCCACACTATAGGAAGGATGTGATTGCAATGGAGAGGGTGCAGAGGAGATTCACCAGGATGTTGCCTGGGCTGGAGCATTTCAGTTATGAAGACCGACTAGATAGACTGGGGTTGTTTTCCTTGGAGCGGAGAAGGCTGAGGGGGGACCTGATTGAGGTGTACAAAATTATGAGGAGCATTGATAGGATAGATAGGAAGAAACTTTTTCCCTTAGCGGAGAGGTCAATAACTAGGAGGCATAGATTTAAGGTAAGGGGCAGGAGGTTTAGAGGGGAGTTGAGGAGGAATTTTTTCGCCCAGAGGGTGGTTGGAATCTGAACACACTGCCTGAAGGAGTGGTAGAGGCAGGAACACTCACACGACATTCAAGAAATATTGAGATGAGCATTTGAAATGCCATAGCATACAAGGCTACGGGCCAAGTGCAGGGAAATGGGATTAGTTAGGACTGGTGCTTGATGGTCGGCATAGGCTCGTTTGGCCGAAGGGTCTGTTTTTGTGCTGTAAAGCTCTATGACTCTATGATCTGCTGAGCAATTTTACCACAGGCGGCCTCCTAATTGGCTGCTCTTGGGCGTGTTGTCCAATTAAGGACAGCCGGCAGGCTCACCATGCTGCTGGCCCAACCAGAGGTCCAGCATCTCTGAAACATCAGCAGTGCCAGGAGAGGTGGCTGCTGCTGAGGAATTCAGGAGACCTGGGGTCTACAGCAGGTTAGGAAAAAAAATTAAAAGATCATGGGGTTCAATGCTGGAGGGGAAATCCCAACCTTGGTTATTAAGGTAATGTACAGGGGCCAACCTATCACTGGAGACTGATATTATTCCACTTAGGTCCAGATAACCCTACAGGTGAAAGACCTCATGGATAGAGTGCTCCTATCAGGAGCAACAGGGTTCCTATTAGGTCTATACTTTGATAAATTGTGTAGTTTTAGCTGGCTAACCTCCAGGTGTATTTATTTGCACTGTTGGAAGCCTCACATCCTAGTTCTACCAAGTAGCACCTAAGTTAAGAGAAACTGGATATACCTGTACTGGAGAGAGTGTCCACTCTATATTGGACAAAGAGAAACCATACAAATGGGTGCATATTTCTCAACAGCTTGCATCTGGAACTGTGAAGTATGTTAATGGAATTCTGTGCTTGTCAGACCCCGGAGTACTCAAAAACAAGCATTGATTTATGAATTGATAAACTTAGAGTGATAGTCAAAATTTTTAATTCTTCAGCTTCTGCATCATTATGGTTGACAAAGATATAAGTTCAATGCTGAATAAAATGACCCAGGAAATTCATCAATCTAATTAAAAATCGTACACTTATATGTCCTTTCAATTCATGGATGCATCATATATTACATCTCATATCTCACATGTCACACTTGCATCTGATTGTCTCAAATAACTACCACCTGTTAAAGATGCTGATTCACCGAACGAGAGACAGGTAGGGAAACTAACAATCACAAACCACCAGCCCATGTAAAGCCAAGCAATCAAATCATTCATTTCTTTTAAATTAATCCAAAACCAGAAACTTCAGCAAAATGAACCAAGTACATTGTTCAGTTTCTCCCCAATTCTGTCAGGTACTATACTATTTCTCAACTAGTCAATTATATAAACCTCAGCACTTAGCAGTGCTCTTAAATGCCATAACTTCACCACCTGAATCACCATCTATCAAGTGGTTCCAGATCCCTTCCAGTGCTTCCAATGTTTAGCCCTACTGAATACTTGCAAGCCTCAAAAGCCATCCCTCATGAGTAAATCCAGTTATATTCCTTTCCACCTCCCTTCTGGTCCCCTCGGTCACTGTTAGTTATGTGCCAATCCTAGGCTCCACCAAGTGACACTGGTCTCTTCCAATCTCCCCTTGCAGATGTTCCACCATCTCGCAGAAAGTATCTCCCAACCTAATTGCTCCAACCCAGTACATTGCAAAACCGGCATGATCCGAGCTGAAAAGGCTCCGATGGGAGCCAGAAGAAGCAACCCATTTGGACTGCATTAATGGCCAGTTAAGCTGCCATGATGTCTTTATCCTCTGGCAGTTGCAGGTACCTCAGCTCTTCATGGAGCGATCAGCGATCCATAGATGGCTGTTATTGGATAAAGCTTATCATTGTAGAGATGGCTGATGACTCCAGTGAGTCATCTTGCCATGGAGGCTGAGAGACACTGCAACTGTCACTACCTGAGCACAAGGATCTGCATGGAGGAGGCCACAGGCCTCCTGATAATGAGGCTTAGGTGCCTTGACTTCAGTACACTCCTTCAAGGGTCTCGCGCAACGTGGTGGCTGCTGAGCCCTCCATTACATGGCTATCCAGAGTGATGTTGACCTTGAGGAGGGAGAAGCACTGGAACAGCACAGCTCCTCAGAGGAGGAGGAAAAAGAGGAGGAAGACAAGGGCAAAGGAGGAGGCTGAAGGATAATTGGAGAGTGGTCCCCGTGTTTTGCAAGGATGTCACTGTGCCAGGCTCAGGAGGTGGAGCACTCATCAGGATATCAGGGATGCCAGGGCCACTGATACAGAGACATTTGACCTAAGTGACATTCAATCTGCAGGACATTTGGAGAGGAGATCCTCCTTTATGTGTGAGAGCAACCATCACTTAGCAGCAAGAGTCAGCAACCTTCCAGTGGCATAAACACTGCAAGGCTCCAGAGTGTCTACCTGACACACTCTTCCCCAGCTCATTTCATTGCTTTGCCAACCCTTATTTCCCATTTTCCTGCATCTCACCATGATGAAATGGAAACAGACAAGTGCAACAACAGGCCCAGTGTTGTATCGCTTGACAGTTCACTATTATTTACAGCAGATACACCCAGATGACCCACAGGTGGCGTCTGCTGCTGACAGCCACTCCTACAAGTTGCTCCCGCTGTGGCTGAAGATGAGGTGGAGGCAGACTGCTCGCTAGTGTCTGTCTGGGACTGAGATGGTTGTAGCAGTCGGCCTCCGCGTGGAGGTGGCGCTGCACTGGAAATGCTACAAGATAATATTTCAGAGACAAATAACAAGGAAAGATAATGAGAGAAGTGTCTGAGAGTTGCACAGAAATAAAGAGCAGAAGATGAATAGAAAGATGCAAAGAGGCGACAGAAAGAATTAGAGAGAAATTTTAGCCTTCAGTGATGGTGTAAAATGAACAAGTTCCACGTACTCACCACTCTATGTGTAAAGAAATTTCCCCTAAATTCTTTACTTGATCTGTTCGTGCCTCTTATATTTATGCCCCCTTGTTCTAAACTCATTCAAAAATGGATCAATTTCTCTACATCCACTCTATTGAACCCCTTCATGATTTTATGATTTTAAAGACCTCAATCAGGTGTTCTAGTCATCTTTTTACCAGAGAAAAGAGCCTGAGTTTGCTCAGTTTTTCATAATAGTTGCATTCTTTCAATTCTGTTAAGATCCATTTTTGTGTACTTTCTCCAGAACTTGCCTAACCATAGGAAGTTAAACATGATATGATGAGCGACATGTGCAGTTTTGTTCCCGTGGTGTAACACAGTAACAATAGAGTGCAGCTGGAGACAATTAAACAAGAGATCCTGATCTCAAGAGTGAATTGTCTCGAAGGTGTCAAAGAGACATGAGGCACTTTTCCGGAAAGAGGGAATGTACTGAGTTCGAGTCATAGCCTGAACTTGGCACTTTCTGTTTTAGGAGGAAACACGGTTCATGAGATCAGAGATAATAACATGGTTTTTTAATGGGAAAATTTAGTTAAAGGAATAGTTTGATGTTCACCATGGTAAAATAATATGGTGAGACGCTTAAAACTATTCGTAGTAGATTTGACTTTTAACTTTTCTCAATTAGATTTTAAATTAAAATTGTGCTTATTTTAAAGTTTTTGTTTGTCAGCTTAGTGGTGGTAGAGGAACTATAATTAATGTTATTATTGCCCGGTTCCTGCTTCTGATTATTATCCAGTGACTCCAATGCCAAATATGTCTGTATATGGACATCAGGTCAGAACAAACAAGGCTCAGTTAAAATACCCTCCCCCTCCGCATCAGATAGCTTATCAACACTTAATGTTGAGGCTCATGCATGGGAGGCAGTTTTCGGATAAGGTACATGGTGGCTGCGGGTCCTGAGGAATCATGCCTCCAGGAAAAATCTTGGAGAGATAATTATTTTTTCCCATACCTTAGGTTCTCTCACACCATCATCAGTCCTTACTTCTGGCAATGTTACTATGTAACTGGTTCTGTGGAAGCATGGCAGAGCAGCCTAGATTAATCTTCAAGCCCCTTTTCTTCTCAATTCTTAAGGGCCCATGGCTTATCTCCAATTAGCCAATCTTTCCAACAACTGGTGAGAATCAGGATTTAGATTCTCATCTAGCCTTTGTATACTTCAATGTATTGGCCACTGAACCACCATTTCCTTGTCTAATTTTTTTGTGTTCTCCAGCAATGAGTTTGTCATTATGAAACCACTATCTAAGTTCAGACATGATGGCTAATTTGTTTATTTGTTTCTCACAGGTTATTTGTGATAAAATTTTCCGTCCCTTGTTCTCGCCAAGGCTAAGTGAACTCAGGGTGTACCATCCATTGCAATCCCAGCTGTATAAAGCAGTACAGAGGTGTGCTGAGCTGTCCAACCATGGCAGTGTGGACAAGAAGACTATGGAGGTTACATTCACTGAACTGTACAATTTGTTTAAGGCCTGTCAAAGAGATCTATAAAATTAAAGCAACAAATTGACTATCCGAGAAGTTAAAGAGCTGACTGTTGGAATTTGCTGTTGAAATGTGAACCCTTTCACACAGTAGTTTAGTGCTCATTGTTATATTTCAGGGAAAAAGTCATTTTTAGATTAAGGATGAGCAACAAACTCAACAGACAGAAATGAACTAATTTGAGTTATTTCAGGTCCAATTTCAATGCAGTTGATTGATGTGCTGTAGAGGGAAGGGGAAGGTTCACAACCTGCACATATTAAGGCCAATGGCCCTCTCTCTGAGACACTTACAGCTGGATTTATGCTACACTCTTTGGGAACTCAAATGGGTATTACATTTGAGGGCTTTAGTACCCTGGATAATCTCCCAAATTATACTACCACATTTGTATTGATGCACAGCCAAATGCATGCAGCCTCCAATCACAAAACCATTAACATTGGTGTCCAAGGGATCTTGAGAACTAGCCACTACTGTTACTGTACAGATGAGCCTCAGATCTAACCACTGTGACTGTAAATCTGGCTTTCATCTTCAAATGGAACAATGGGGTGAATTTTCACTGTTGGGCAAGAATGGGACATGCAGTGACAAACTTAACTCCTGACTGCCCAAAGCCTGTCCACCATCTACAAGGCACACATCAGGAGCGTGATGGAACATTCCCCAATTGCCTGGATGAGTGCAGCTCCAACAACACTCAAAAAGCTTGACACCAGACAGATGAACATTACACAGCTGAATTCAGCCAATTGGCTGGCTTTCTAAAAATGTAAAAGCAGCAAGGTTCTCGTAATGTTCCTATTCTATGTCACTTACACCATATTAAAATAACCCTTTTGTTTTCTTGTTGGCCTGACTCATACTGCAGCTTCAGCTTGTTCTTATATTAGCATCTGTGGTGAGTACTGGTTGCCAATTTTCATAATTGGTCCAGGTGAAGAGTGGAGTGGAAAACAATGCAAACCATGTATGGAAACTTTCCTCAATTGTTCAAAATATTTAATGTCATTATAAGTTTTAGAACATGGGTAGCACAGTGGTTAGCACCACAGCCTCACAGCTCCAGTGACCCGGCTCCGATTCTGGGTACTGTCTGTGCGGAGTTTGCAAGTTCTCCCTGTGATCATGTGGGTTCTTGCCGGGTGTTCCGGTTTCCTCCCACAGCCAAAGACTTGCAGGTTGATAGGTAAATTGGCCATTGTAAATTGCCCCTAGTGTAGGTAGGTGGTAGGAGAATGGTGGGGATGTAGTAGGGAATATGGGATTAATATAGGATTAGTATAAATGGGTGGTTGTTGGTCGGCACAGACTCGGTGGGCCGAAGGGCCTGTTTCAGTGCTGTATCTCCCTATGAACATTTACATGCTCAAAAATGAGTTCAGAGAGCGTGCCAAACCAGTTGGTGGAATGCACAGCTGTGGCACTGTAGTAGTCACAAATTAAAGGACAAAAAGCACTTTTATACATGGATTTATTTTTTGCTGCAGTTTGGGGACAGCAACCACTGTGCACTGGGTCTTCTCTGTTTAGTACTGTCATTATGTGCCAGTCACTACAAACCAGCTGGGCTTTACTGTGTGAATATGTAAATCCCCATTGTGGAGAAATATAAGCCTGGCTACCTGCACTGAGCTTATGCAACAAAATATGTTTAGTCTGACAGTAGATTTGTAAATCCACTGACTCCTAAGCGTAAGTGAATCCTGATTTCAATGTGACTCATGATGTCCCATACAGACTCCAGTCCAAAATAAAAATTATGCTCAATACATGGCATGCATAGCAGATTGGCATCCATATTTCAAGAAAACTAAAGTTTACAGTCAGCACACCATATACCCGAACCATCTCCACTTTAAAGGCAGCCTATTGTTCTGCTATAGTTTTGCCTGCCAATCTTTGATTCCAATTTACCTGGGCCAGATTCGTTCTCACTTCACTGAAATTGGCCCTCTCCCAATTAATTATTTTTAGTCTTGTTTGCTCCTTGTCCTTTTCCATAGCTAACCTAATCCTTATGATACTATGATCACCGTCACCCAAATGTTCCCCTACTGACACTTGATCCACTTGACCCACCTCATTCCCCAGAACTAGATCCAGCAATGCCTCCTTCCTCATTGGGTCAGAAACATACTGATCTAGAAAATTTTCCTGAACACACTTCATAAACTCATTCCGCTCTGCCCTTTACACTATTACTATCCCAGACGATATTAGGAGAATATAAGTCCCCCATTATAACTATAGTGTTTGCACCTTTCTGTAATTTCCTCGCAAAATTGTTCCTCTATATCTTTCCCACTGGCTGGTGGCCTATAGAATACACCCCGTAGTGTAATGAAATCTCCATTGTTTCTTAGCTCTAACCAAATAGATTCTGCCCTTGACCCCTCTAGGACATCGTCTCTCCAGCACTGTAATGTTCCCCTTAATCAATACTGCCACTCCTCCTCCTTTCTTTCCTTCCCTATCTTTCCTGAACATCTTGCATCCATGAATATTTAGTACCCAGTCCTTCCCTTTTTTGAGCCAAGTCTCGTTATTGCAACATCATATTCCCACATGGCTATGTGCGCTTACAGCTCATCAACCTTATTTACCACTCTTCTTGCATTCACATACATGCAATGTAAACCTTATTTAGACTTTATAGCATTCCATCTTACTCTGACCCCACCTAATACCTAACTATTTTTTTATCAAAGTGATTCCTGACAACGCAGCTCCCCACTGACGTCATCAGGCTGCGCCGCGGTGCACACATGCGCAGACGGTTTCCTGCTCTCTGCGCATGCGCTGCGTTCCGGCTTGCCAGGACTGGTTAGCGCATGCGCTGATGACGTCATCGCGTTACGTGGACTTCCTCGGGCAATGCGCCTGGTCGGCCTCTGCGCATGCGCTTTATGCAACGCCAACGGGTATTCACGCATGTGTCAATCTTCCGATATTCACGCATGTGTCAATCTTCCGATATTCACGCATGTGTCAATCTTCCGATATTCACGCATGTGTCAAAGCTTCAGCGCGAGTTTCTGAAAGTGGAAGGAGGAGAGGTTTCGTCGGGCATTTTCTCGCAATTATTTAGTCGTTTTGGAGATTTCAGTCTGCTTCATTTTTATTAGAAAGAGGAGATTGCTCCAAGGTAAGTTGCTCTGCTGTTGTAAGCTGCTCTGAAAACATTTCCATTGTCTGGGGCACTGCATGTGCTCCAGTCCACTGCACTGCACTAAAATCCTTTCCATTGTCTGGGACTGTGTGCAGGCAGTACATGTGCTCCAGTCCCTGTTGTAAGTTGCTCTGAAAACATTTCGGTGAGGCTGTGCTGTGTACACTATGGGCAGCCACGCATCCGTTCTTCTGGGGTGAGACCGAATCAGAGGTAGGTGCTGCGGTCACTACATTTCCACTTGTGTAGCTTGTCAGTCCTGTAAAGCTGTTCCTTGATGCGCATCGAAGCAAGATTAGATTTGCAGTATCAATACATCTCGTTAGTGAGATTCTGTGCCCACAAAGCCAGGCGCATACCACCCCTGTGTCTACGGACTGCCTTTGTTGTGATTTCCTGGATGGAGCAATGGCTAGTCGACCACCTCTGTGCAACCTCCTCTGCACTGCGAAACAGGTGCACACCAGATTTTGGGACCTTGTCATGGTGCACATGTAAACTGCTGCCAACAACACACCTGGGGATGGCTGACGTTTTGGTGAGGGCACGAGGAATTTGGGGCGTGCTCATTGAATGTCTGTGTAACTTTTCAGGTATCTCGCCCTGGGTTGTGAGGTCTTCATCAGTGTGAAATTCAATACGAGCAAGGACAAACTGTGTGTCAGCTCCTACCATCTTGTACATACCGGTCATGTTTTGCATCCAGAATGTCTACGCTTCTATGCAAGGAGACGACAACTGAACCACGATGAAAGGCAGAAGGTAGAAGAGTTGATCAAGCTGCAGGCTGGGAACAAACAGCTGAAGGATTATATCGAGCGTTCATTCAATAAGACCGTGACCCTTAGTGACATTAGAAATGTAAAATCCTGGCTCAAAACAGGGGATGACAGCATGGATGCGCTGTGTGATACGCTGGAGAAGATTCAGCAGGATGGGGCTGCAGTGCGGGTTGGCCTGCAGGGAAGTAACATCCTCTATATTGCCTTCATGACACCAGCCATGAAGGCCCACATGCAGGCCTTTCCTGAACTGCTGTTCATGGACGGAACGTACAAAGTGAACAAATGCGGCTACCCTCTGTACCAGGTGATGGTCCAGGACAATGTTGGTAGGGGCAGGGCTGTGTTCTATGCCATGGTGAGGAATGAGACGGCTCAGATGCTGGACGAGATTGTGGGTGTTTTTGTCAATTTCATGGGATCCAGCGCCTGCCGCGTGAGATCAGCCATTGTGGATAAAGACATCAATGGGATCAATGCGATCAGGAAGCATCTCCCAGCTGCACCCATCAAAGCAGTGCACATGGACACACAGCCACCTGTTCCTGCACCCATCAGAGCAGTGCACATAGACACACTGCCACCTGTTTCCCCATCCGCCCTTGAAACAAGTATGCAGAGCCTTGTGAGACTCCGCAATTGCCAGCTGCTGCCTGTCAAGCAGAGAGGGCGTCCAAAGGGGTCAGGCACTTGGGGAACATTCAGCAAGAAGAGACTGAGCACTAAAATAAACAAGCATGCCGTGTCCAGTGGTAGCATAAATGTGAATGCTCTTGCTGCATACACAACTGGTGAGGTGGGAGTGCAGCCACACCATTCTCAGTGTTGCTTTAAGGCAAAGGTAGGTAAGAGTGAAAGAAATGGAAGGTGATGCTGATAGTAGTAGGCAGGATTAAATGGGAGCGTATGGGAAGGCGCAGGAGTAGCATAACCACTAGCAGGTAACAGTTGGGCTAAATGGCCTGCTTTATGTTCATAGTCCAAAAGAAATGTGCTTCTTTTTCCAGCACCCTCACATCATTCATGTTTTCCCTGGGAGCAGCATTGAACCATCACGAGATAGGGGCAGTAACATCATCCTGCCTCCTACAGCTGAGGTGGTTACTAAGTGATTCATTGGCGGTGTTATCAGTACATGCCTATACTGCAGAACATAAAGCATGCTCAACGGTAATTTCATTGGAGGGAGGGAAGCTCTGACACTGATGTTCTTTCCTTATTTCTTTTCATGTAAAACGTGCCCTTGAGAAAACGATCCTTGAGACTTAAGGATGGCATTCAAGCAAAGGAGGCAGTGCAGGAGATGACGCAAGGATGTGCTGATTCCTGCATCTGAGGTGGGTAATAAGTGCTTCATTGGCGACGTTATCAATTGGTGCCTTCACTGCAGAACTTAAAAAGGTATGATTTCAGTGGATGGAGGGAGGCAAGCTCTGACACTGACTTGCTTTATTTCTTTTCATGTAAAACATGCCGTCGAGAAAACAATCCTTGAGACTCAAGGTCAGCATTCAAGTAACGAAGGCAACTGGATCATGCTGCGGAGCTTGTCACGATGTGGAAAGGAACATTGCATTTATGGATGAATTGGGAGTGCACATTTGGATGCGTTTGAGGAACATTCACCAAGAATAGACTGAGCTCAGACTCTTGTGACTTTGCCTTCTTCACATGGACAATACAGTAGTGGAATAGAGAGCCAAGCGTTCATTCACCACAAGGCTCTCCAGGAACAATCTCTTTAGCTGTGCATAGCAGAGACTCGGCCTGTCTGTCTCACGGGAATGCTGGACACAACACTCATGTATCCATGCACAGCAGTTCCTCGGATACTTAATGAACTTAATAAAACTTCTCAATAATTAAACCCAGAATTGTTGTGGTTTTGTTTTGGATTCTATTTCCCCGACTTTGCAACTGCACTTCAGATATTCAACTGTGGTGGAGGGGTGGAGGTAGGGGGGTAGAGGGAGGGGTGGGTGGGTGAAGAGGGGGAGGGAGAGGTGGGTGAAGAGGGAGAGGGAGGGGTGGGTGAAGAGGGAGAGGGAGGGGTGGGTGAAGAGGGGGAGGGAGGGGTGGGTGAAGAGGGAGAGGGGGGAGGGGTGGGGAGAGGGAGCATGCAAAAGGCAGGGACCAGACAGTTGCAATGCTTGAAGTACTGTTGAGAAGTAGGGGAGAAAGCAACTGGATTGGGGATCCGCAGCTGGAGGGAACGGCTGGATGGAGAGGGCCGGAAGCGAGAGGCCGTAGAGAGCTGCGGGGAGCGAGCAGCCGAAGACCTTGGTGTCGCCGGGTGCGGGGACCGGCCGGTAAGTCTTTTGCTGTTGTGTTTATGGCGCATGCACAGAAAAACGCACTCCTCCTCCGCTCCACTGCTCCCCACCACCCCCCCGCTCTCCCCCACCCCCACTCTCCCCCCCCGCTCTCCACCCCGCCCGCTCTCCCCCCCACTCTCCCCCCCCGCTCTCCCCCCCGCACTCTTCCCCCCCCACTTTCCCCAACCCCCACACTCCCGCCCGCTCTCCTCCCCAACCGATCTCCCCCCCCAGCTCTCCACCTGCCCGCTCTCCCCCCCCCCACTCTCCCCCCCGCTCTGCCCCCCCACTCTGCCCCCCCGCTCTTCCCCCCCTGTTCTTCCCCCCGCCCCGCTCTCCCACCCCTCTCCCCCCTCCCCCCACTCTACCCCCCTCCCCCCACCGCCGCCGCCGCTCTACCCGCCCCTCCGCACTCTCCCCGGCCCGCGCTGCTCTCCCCGGCCCGCTCCACTCTCTCACTCCGGCCATTGTATGCTGCCATGTGTTTGTTAGGTTGCCCCTGTGTGATTCTTTGAGCAGCGCCATCTTTAGTCCTGGCAGCTGCTACAGTCGCAAGCTGTGACGTTTTAGGGGCACATGCTGTATTTGCGCATGTGCCACAAAAGCGCCACCTACCGATAGCGTTGTCAACAAATACAGTCTTTTTTTAATTCTAGAGCTCTCTGTCTCTCCCAATCCTTTGTACACCATGTTTTTACTTTCTAATGTTACATCCAGCTTTCCATTCCCCCGTCAAGTTAGCACCAGCAAACCACTCCACAAGGACATTGGTCCCAAGCCATGGTCAGGTGCAACTCGTCCAGTCTGCTCAGGTCCCATTCCTCCCAAAACAAATCCCAATGTCCCAGGAATATAAAGCCTTCCCTCATGCACCATCTCTCCAGTCACACATTCGTCTGCTCTATCCTATTTTTGTACTCGCTAGCTCATGGCACCAGGACGAATCCGGAGATTACTACCTTTGAGGTCCTGCTTGCTAGCCTCTTTCCTAGCTCTCTAAAATTTGCCTGCAGGACCTCATCTTTCTTTCTACCTATGTCATTGGTACAAATATGGACCATGAGCCCCAGCTGATCACCCTCGCCCCTCAGAGTGCTCTGCAGCTGCTCAGAGACATCATGACCCTGGCACCAGGGAGGCAACATATTGGTTATTTGATGCAGATGTTAAATCAACTGTTGAAATCACCCACTGCTCTGATCTTTGATGTGTTTTGATAAAGTGGACTATTTTTTGGGTGAAGCAGACATATCGATGCATACGTGAGGAAAATTAGGCTTTATTGAGGAGAATATCCAATATAACTGGGGACAGCTCCATTAACCTGCCCAGGTTACACTGAACCTGGCCAACAACACTCCTTCTCATTATGGGGGTAGTTTTTAACCCCAAAAAATGGGTGGGTTTGGTTTGGGAGAAGGTTAAAAAGTGAAAAAACTGAAACAGGAACCTGCCCACTTCCGCTTTTAACGGAATGAGGGCGGTCAACCAATTTGCTCATAGGCCTGCCATTGACACCTTTTAAGGAGGCTGCATGCCTTAATTTTAACAGTGGTTCTATTTTAAACACAGTCAGCCAGGTTTCCCTGGCTTTGGGAAACCCATCAGCTAAAAGGAGGCAAGAAGGGTTGCTTCCATGATGAAAGTGCCTTTATTGCACTGCTTGTGGGCCAGGAGCAATAGGAGTATTTCCTCTGTACCCACTCTACGTGATTGGTCTTCTCCCCCCCACCCCTACACAATTGTACACCCTGACCAATACACCCCATACCACAATCTCTCCCACCCACTGCTTCTCCACGTCCAGTCGACCTACCTGCTCTCAGCTTGGCTATGACTTTATGATGCAGGCTTTCACGCCCGACAAGCCTAAAGAAAAAAATTGAAAGATGTCTAAATATTGCAGGACATTTGCCGTGTCTGTTACCAATAGTATAGTACAATTTAAGTTTACTGACAAAAGTTTGTTTTGTTATCATTTGTTATTTCTCTTAAATAGGTGAAATATACCATAGTGTAGTTCAACATGAGCAAAACAACAAGAGTGAATAATAGGCAAACAATGAATCATTTCTGTAGTGGGCTACAGATTCATTTTAAATTTACTCTAAATTTGAAAGCATCCTCAAAAAGATTTTGATTTCCCTTTCGTATTGACGCAGAATTAGGAAGCACGAGGGAAATGATGTAACGTGGCACAGAGGGATGAAAGCTGTAGTGATAACAGAAGGAAAGATTGAAGGAATAAAAGCAAAATACTGCAGATGCTGGAAATCTGAAACAAAACAAAAAGTGCTTGAAAGACTCAACAGGTCTGGCAGCATCTGGAGAGTGAAGCAAAGTTAACGTTTCAGGTCTGTGACCGTTCGTCAGAACTGGCAAAGGTTGGAAAAGACTTAAGTTTTAAGCAAGTGAAGGGGAATGGATTGGGGGAGAGAACAAAGGGGAAGATGTTTGATAGCGCAGAGGGAGATTAAGTAACAAAGCTGTCCTGGGACAAAGGCAAAGTGTGTGTTAATGCTTGCGGTGAAAGTCAAAGCATTAGTCCGGAGAGAGTGTTAATAGTGGAATAATGAGCAGCTCTGACTGCATGAAAAGCAGGCACATGGTTAAAAGCTAAAATATAAAAAAAAAGGCCAGTCATGCTCTGAAGTTATTGAACTCAATGTTCAGTTCGCAAGGCTGGAGAGTGCCTAATCGTAAGATCAGGTGCTGCTCCTCGAGCTTGCGTTGGTCGGGCGGAAAGTGAGGACAAGAGGAATAATATCCATTAATATTCATTATAAGCCCACCAACCCCCACAGCTACCTCAAATACACTTCTTCACACCCTGCCTCTTGTAAAGACTCCATTCCATTCTCCCAGTTTGTCCGCCTCTGACGCATCATCCCTGATGATGCAACCATCCACGACAGTGCCTCTGATATGTCTTCCTTTTACCTCAGTCGAGGATTCCCCCGTTCCCCCCCCCCCCCCCCCCCACTGTGGCTGACAGGGCCCTCAACCGTATCCGGCCCATTTCCCGCACTTCTGCCCTCACCCCTTCCCCTCCCTCCCAGAACTGCGACAGGGTTCCCCTTGTCCTCACTTTCCACCCCACCAGCCTCCACATCAAAAGGATCATCCTCCGCCATCTGCCACGTCCAGCGTGATGCCACAACCAAACGCATCTTTCCCTCCCCTCCCTTGTCAGCATTCCGAGGGGATCATTCCCTCCACGATACCCTGGCTCACTCCTCCATTACCCCCGACACTTCGTCCCCTTCCCACGGCACCTTCCCATGCAATCACAGGAGGTGTAATACCTGCCTTTTTACCTCCTCTCTCTTCACTATCCAAGGCCCCAAACACTCCTTCCAGGAGAAGCAGCAATTTACTTGAACTTCCTTCAATTTAGTATACTGTATCCGTTGCTCACAATGCGGTCTCCCCTACATTGGAGAGACCAAATGGAGGTTGGGTGACCGCTTTGCTAAACATCTCCGCTCAGTTCAAAAGCATGACCTCGAGTTTCCAGTTGCTTGCCATTTCAACACTCCCTCTGCTCTCATGCCAACATTTCTGTCGTTGGCCTGCTCCAGTGTTCCAGTGAACATCAATGCAAGCTTGAGGATCAGCGCCTGATCTTTCGATTAGGCGCTCTACAGCCTTGCGGACTGAACATTGAGTTCAATAACTTCAGAGAATGATTGACCTTTCTTTAATATTTTATTTTTTAACCATGTGCCTGCTTTTCATGCAGTCAGAGCTGCTCATTATTCCACTATTAACACTCTCTCTGGACTAATGCTTTGTCTTTCACCACAAGCATTAATCTTGTCTTTTAATCTCCCTCTGCGCTATCAAACATCTTCCCCTTTGTTCTCTCCCCCACTCCCCTCCCCTTCACTTGCTTAAAACCTAATTCTTTTCTCATCTTTGCCAGTTCTGATGGAAGGTCACAGACCTGAAATGTTAGCTTTGCTTCTCTCTCCACAGATGCTGCCAGACTTGATGAGTATTTCCAGCACTTTTTTTGTTGAAAGATTGAAGGAATTTGCAGAGAAAATGTTTTTTACAGATTTGTAGATTTCTTATAATGCTTTGTGATATAGTTAGAAGCATTTAATGACATAGAATTGAAAGGAAGCTGTAAAATGAATATGGATTAAAGACATGCAGTGTACAATTACATGAAGAAAGAGTGGAAAGAGCTAATTAATGGGTGTGTACATGCCACTCTAGTGCTGGAGGGTGATCTCTATAGCTCACCTATTTATGAAGGGATTGCCCTGCTCTCTCTTGGTACACATAGTCGAAATACTCCCTTCAAGTAGCTTTTTCTATAAACATTTGCACTTGAGGTAAAATTAAATTGACAAATTGTTAGTATCACTGCAGAATAGCTAATAAAACAATCATTTTGTCTAATATAATATATAATTAAAACAGAAAATGCTGGAAATATTCAGCAAGGTCAGTTAGCAACTGTGGAGAGAGAAACAGAATTAACATTTCAGTCAATAACCTTTCATTAGAACATTTTGCTTTCGAATAATTTTGTCTGTTCTTTGTAACCTATTGAAGTAATGTCAACAAATCCAAAGATATGGGCAATAAACCTGTTTTGGGTTTATGACCCGAGCTATCTACATGATGAATTCCTTATCTCAGCCAGTTCATTTCATCCAGCAGTTATACTCCAGCCCCATTTCCTGAAGCCGCTGTCAGCAGTGTATAAATAAGTTCTAAGTAGAACTAGTGATTTTTGATGGTCGCATTTCCATGATATTTCCCATTTATTTTTTAATTACAAGTGCTTCCAGGGGAAGAAAGTCACAGGAGCTGGCACTAAAGTTGAGAATCAGTTGAAGTGAGTAGCAAGACTTAAGAGCAACAATATGGGGATTATTTCAGCCAAAGGGTGAAAACAGACACTAAATGGGTGGTGTGCTACTAAGACAAACCGGTTTGAAAGTCTGAATCTAGCACATAATTTTGGTCCTAATTACCATAATTTGAACTTGCCTAGAGGTCCGACAACAGACACCTGCAGGTTTAGCACTCAAGTACTGATTAACCGCAATTTTCTTGGCAGCAGTATATGTAGGCTCTTCACACCAACATCTGCTGAATATGTGGAGTGCACTGGTTGGTACACAGTGGCAGATTTCAGGATGGATCAGGGACAGAGGGCGAGGGCACACAGAATCTCAGATGCGCCATTGGAGGTCCTGGTGGAGATCCAGAGAAGGAGGGATGTCTCGTACTCACAGGGGGCAGGAGATCACCTCGCCCTCATGTCGCTCTCTTCTGCAGCAGCTGGTGCTGCTCTGCCTGACCACATCTCCTCCTTCCATTCTTCCTGCAGACCAGGCAAAACCCCAGCAAGCTGCCCATGACTAAGCACTCCCTTTCTTTTGTGACTCCTATAAGGTGTCCAGGAAGGCAGAGGAGCACAGACATAGTCTTTTTTAGGTGAACTCCTCATGGAATTTCAGGAATAAATCTTGCTCGAATGGTGGTGAGGTCTCGGTAAAGGGCTCCAGAAATTCTCCCAATGTGTTTCAAAAATTCTCTTCAAACTCCAGCAGCAAGTGAACAGTGGAAGGTGATATACCCTAAACAGTGTTCAAAATCCTCAGCAAAGAAGAGTTTCCTCGTTTAGTCACTGCTAGGAAAGGTCGTTAGGTCAAGAGCTTACCACCAAAATGTCATGCAGCCTCCTTATAGCAGGCATTTTAAGTGTCAATGAGCTATTTAACAAGCCTCCGGGCAGCTGATCCTAGTGCATGCTTCAACTCTTTTACCAAAATGACGTCTTGAACTAAACGTGTGCTAAATGGACGTTTCAGCTCAAGATCTCATTTGGTCTCCTCAGAGGATCTTTAGAGCCTGAAAGCGCTGCCGAAAATCGTCCCACAGCTTTTGATAAAGTATTTTTGTTTGCCTGATCTGGGAGCTGGTTGCTTGCTGTGATGAACTGACTAAACTGGTTTACAACAAGTGGGTGTAATACAGCAGAGCTGGACCAGTGGGTTGAATTGTTGCTCAGTCTTATTTGGCTCTGTTATTTGGAAAGTTTTTCCTCATGTTATCCACAACAAACAATGATTTTGAAATACTTTTCAGTGACAAATAACCACCCCTAGCTATAAGGAAAATAGTAAATACATGGAAAGTTTTATGAACAGTTTCCAAAGATCCCTCTAAAATTATATCACAAACCTTACTTCTAGTCAGTGATGATGCCCTTAAATGTGTAAGTTAGTTAGTTACCAATAGGCTTAAAAAGCTTTTAACAACAGGATAAAGGACAGGACACAAGCCTATATGGGAGATAATATGGCCCTGATATTTACCCGAAGTTGTAAAGAGAGCTGGGGAATGTGGTGCGGCTTGGGGAGGATTTCCGGATGGGAAACCAGGAGGTACCAGGGATATCATGGAGGTCGAGGATGTGGTGGAGTTGGTGGGGTGTAAAATCGTGGCAGTCAGGAGGGAGATTGTGGAGGTCAGCGGATATCACGGAGGGTGATGGGGTTGGGGGGGGGGGGGGGGGGGGAAGATCATGGAGGCCTGAAAGGGTGGTATTGGTGGAACCTTTCACCATATTTAAAAAGTACTTGGATACCTACTTGAAGAGCCATGGCCTGCAGGGCTATGAACCTAGTGTAGGAAGATGGGATTAGGCTGGGTAGTTCTTCGTCAACTGGCATGGACACGATGGGCCGATTGGCCTCCTTCTGTGCCATAAATTTTCTATGATCCTATTGTGGAGGTCGGGAGGGAGATTGTGGAGGTCCGAGGATAGTGTGGAGATTGGGGGGGGTGGGGGATATCATGGTGGTAGGAAGATATCGTGGAGGGCGGGGGATATCATGGAGATCAGGTGTGTGTGTGTGTGGGGGGGGAGAAATCATAGATCGTGGAGGTGGATGGAGTCAGAGATCACAGGATCTGTAAAGAGGTTTGCTTTGGACCCAGAGGAAACATTCCTGCTCCTCCTGGCCTATGAGCAGTGCTGTAAATGAACTTACTTTATGGATTCGATCTTTCCCACTTATTTTTACCTGCCTGGTTTCCTGGGCCCCAGGGAACCCAGCCTCCATGGGTTAAAAATAAAAGTGCTGTTACAAAGGAGACATGCTGCTTCCTTAAAAGCTTTCACTGATTGTCCTGCCTCCTGAGAGCAGATTGGTTACCCACCCTATCTCCCAACCTGCTTCCGCTTAAAAGCAAAAGTTGGGGGTAGGGCATAAGATTTTAATTTTTTTTTAGTTTTTACTTCCCTGCCCCCAACCCAGCCAACCTTGGGGGTTTAAATTCCCCCACGTCTCTTCCATTCTAAAATTGAATAATCTTTTGTTTCCCATGTACCCAGGCCTGTTTAAACAGGAATCAGACAGGAAACTGCAAATTTAATATTATAAATGCTTTGAGAAGGGAGCAGAATAGTGGATTTATACTGCAGAATTTTCATAAATTGCGAAGGTGGTTTGATATTGTCACCAAAAATCACAGAATAATAATAGCAATTTCACTTTAACATCTTGCATTAGGTTTCAGATCACCTGAAAAAGTTCATGTCAAGCTGTTTTGCCTTTGCACTGGTGAAAATATAACTACAACTAGCTTTTTAAACGTTACAAAGAAAGTTTAAAAAAAAGACTCCAGCAGTTTTAGGCTTTCATGATGTATCTATAAAGCAGATGTTACTGTGCATGCAGAAAGATAATGGGGTCAATTTTACCTTCTTCCACTTGTCAGAAACCTGACAGCAGACAGTTAAAATGGAGCGGGGACTTCCCCACTGCTTTCCTGCCCAAGTCTGGCCGATGTTGGCCAGGAAACCCACGCCCAAGCTGACAGGGTCCTTTTTAAAAATGTAGATTGGGTTTTGATGATGTCATTGGGGCCCAATCTGCCATTTTAACCTGAGGCCTGAGTGGGGGAGCTGTGGTGGCTTCCTGCCATGGTAAAATGTGCCAGGAACAGCAGCCAGGGCCAGGAGAGGCCTAGTAATGTAAACTTTTTTTTTCAGCTTTCTTTGTGGGCCAGGAGAAGCAGGAGTACTCCTCTGGGCCTCATAAGGAAACCTTGGGCCTTCCCTGCCCCTTGCTCAACCAGGATTCCCCTCACGGAGCAACCGCTTGTTTTAACAGCTGAGCAGGCACTTTCTGCTGACTTCCTGACCGTTCCCATCGGAAAATTGGCAAGCTACATGATACTAAGGTTGGGTCATTAAAATCAGTGGCCTACTGCTACTCCCGGATGAACATACAAATTGCTTTAACTACGTACCCGCCCCAGAGTTTAAAAAAATCAACTCTTAACATGCCACAGAGTAGATTTTATGAAATGGGATGTCCAGTATGGAACTTTGCACCAAAAAGGAACATTAGGACTTTGAATGCAGTAATCAGCAGGCCATAAACTAGTGCTGGGAGCACAAATTCATTAAAGTTTACTTTCTGGTCTTTTTAGTATCCAGTATATTCAGTGTAAGATATATTTTCAAGTGTCCCTCTAGATCTTTAGACCCAGGGTAAGTATCAGAAGAGGGAAGGAGGGGAAATAGGGGTGTGGGGGGGGAGGGGAAGAGGGAAAGTAAGAGCAAATAAACAGTTGTTTCCCACTTGGAAATCCTGAATTTGAAGATATCCTGATTTTTGCATGATGTTGGTCTGTGTGTAATATTTCCTGGCAAACTGGTTTAATGTATCTCAGCTTTGACATGTCAAAGTGCAAAAACTGCCAATCAACGTTTGCATCATACTTCAGAATTGCCCATGAGAATCCATTTCAGTAGCAGCTGCTTTCAATTAAATTACTAAACTGAAATGCATCTGATCTCATTGACAGCCCGAAGGCTGATACTTAAACATTTCTCCCCTTTTCCCTGATTAAATGTGTATATTGTTTTTTTCTGTTGCCAGTGGGGTTATTTTTGAATTGTTGATCTGTGTTATGTGTTGTGAAGAGAAGCTTTCAATTCCTTGGTTTTAAATGTCTAAGTGGCAGCTGTTAGTGGTTTAAGGACCAAACAGTTTAACATGTATGATGTTTGACACAAGGCAAGCTGTTGTAACATTGCCCCTCTGATGCAAGAATGCGACAAGAACATCAAAAGCCTGCTTCATGTTGTTGCTCAGCAATTTGGGCAATAAAGATATTGTAGATATTCAACTGAACAAAACCCAAGGCTACGGTAATTTGATCATTTCCTTAGCTACTGTAGCAGACCACTGCTGTAGACATAATGGATGTGTATGTGGAATGCAGTGGCATATCCAGGAAGTGAATTTAATTAGTGGGGTCAGCTAAAGAGAAACATTCTTTTGGGATGACAGTGTGGGTGAATGAATCATTAAACCATATTGCACATCTCCAAATTCGAGTCTCACAAGTTGCAATATAGAAGGGTAAGCGCCCTTCTTCATCTTCACCAATGATCTGCTTAAGTATTCAGTAGTGACCACCTTGGTTTAAATCCACCCCAGTTAAAATTCAATGTCCTTTATCCAAAGTTCCATGTGGAAGTGCAGACCCAATTCGCCAAAGCAAATTTACATGGAGAGAAGTAAAGCACCTCCTGCACAAATTTGGTCCTGGAAGAGCAACCTGACCCAGAAAGCATAGGTGCTCAGGTATTCAAAGTTCCAACAGAGGAAACAGCTACTCTGCTGGCTCTTTGCAACTACCTTTGTGCCAACTGAGTATACAGTCAGAGCCAAACAGATGAATGTATGTCTCTTCTCTATCTGC
Source organism: Heterodontus francisci (assembly GCF_036365525.1). Classification (NCBI taxonomy): domain Eukaryota; kingdom Metazoa; phylum Chordata; class Chondrichthyes; order Heterodontiformes; family Heterodontidae; genus Heterodontus; species Heterodontus francisci. The sequence goes on along the minus strand of NC_090375.1, from coordinate 165,341,820 downwards.
CAATTATAAACATTTTTTAATGAAATCTGTTTTGAAAGTTTAAACCCAGTTCCTGGTGGATGTGATTTCACGCTCCCAAACTTTCCATAATTGAGCACACATTGAGGGTAATTTTGGCCATGGGTGTGAATGTAAAATAGGTAATCTTGATTTAGCCATTTTACATTTATCCCAATATTCATTTCCATTGACTTCAAAGTTAAAATTACCTCCAGTGGCTATCAAGATAAGTGATATGGGAAATAGAAACAGTCACATTGTTTCAATATGGTTTGTTCCTTTGAATTGGCTTATGGCATAATGCTAGTATAGAAGAGTAAGGTCTACCCTGTATCTAATTATGCTATATCAGACCTGTTACTATATAAAATAAACACTGATAGGCACAACTGAAAAATCTTTCCCTCCCCCGACATCTATTGTGTGGACAAATTTCCCAGATTACCCCCACAAAAAGTAAACTGGGAATGGGACCAGATTACATTATAATTGTACTTACTTAGCATCATCTTCTAATCAATGCAGCATTTTTGTTTATAACTTCCTGTTATTTCCGCTAATATTGAAATGCTCCACAAGCTGAGTGTTATGCCTTCTATAGGGAACGTTGTTTGTAGTTCCTCCACCATACAGACAACTTTTCACAAAACCTTGTAACAAAGTACTCTCTCGAGCATTTTGAGCAAAAAATCAAATGTAGTAGTGCATATTCCATTCAAAAATTCCCAGAGAAAAAATCAGGGCAGCAATGAAGTCTTAAATCAAACAATAGCCTTATTTACCACCTCCATTGAAGTCTATATAACAAAACAACATCCAAGATCGGGCTGATAAGTGGCAAATAACACTCATGGCACACATGCCAGCCAATGACCATCTCCAGCAAAAGAGAGTTTACCCATCACCCCTTGACATCCAATGGCATTACCATCTCCAAATATTCCACTTACAGCTTCCTGGGGGTTGCCATTGGCCAAAACCTCAACTGGATCTTCCACATAAATGCTCAAGCAGTACAGAGGCTGGGTATTCTGCAGTGAGTGGCCCTCCTCCTGACTCGCATATTCTCTCCACTACCTACAAGATACAAGTTAGGATTGTGATGGAATACTCGCAATGCCTGGATGTGAGAAGCTAGAACAACACTCAAGAAGCTCAACACCATCCAGGACAATGCAGTTAATTTGATCAACAGTCCATTAAACAGACCTTAAACAACCATTCCTTCCACCGCCAGGGCATTGTGGCTGCAATATATACTACAGGATGTACTACAGAAACTCATGAAGGCTTTTTCATAGCACCTCCCAAACTCGCAACCTTCACCATCTAGAAGAATGATAGCAACAGTGCATGGAACTGCCATCACCTCCAAGTACCCTTCCAAGTCACAGATTTGCATAAGCAGCACCATTCCTTCATGATTACTGGGTCAAATTCCTGGAACTTGCTACTTATCAGCACTAAAGAAGTCTGACTTCACACATGGACTGCAATGGTTCAAGAAGAAGGCTCAAGGGCAACCAGAAAAGAACATTCAATGTTAGCATTGTTAGCGATGCCCATATGCCCAGAATGACTTCCTTAAACATAAAGTCAAATTGGGCAGGGTGTAAAATGAGCGCCTGTTGCAGCTTAAAAGCAGGGCACATGGATTGGGTCAGATGCCCAATTTATACACTTGGTTGAAGTAATATTGGGTGTGTACAAAACCTATCGGGTGGGTTAGGTTAAAATCAGTGTTATAGTAATTTCAGCCACTAGACTTCAGTGAGGCTTACTGCTTTTCTCTTAATTTATTTTCATATTTGGCTGACTGCTCTAAAGCTCACATCCATGGTTTCATTTCTCCTGCTGATAAATATAGGGAAGAAGTTGGTTTGAGTACAAAAGGGGATTTTCTGCTGTGTTTTTTAAAACTGACTTCCATTGAGATTATCAATAAGAATTATCAACAGGAGGAATTTCACCTCTACAGTCTATTTCCGGGGGCATTTCCAATACAGAACCAAATGAGCATTACAAAGGAACAGTTTCAGGAAGTCCTTATTTGGGAATTACTATTTAGACTATTACACCACTGAAGATAAAATTTTACCATAACACATATTACTATATCCCCAGTTGAAGTAAAGAACAATTATCATTAAAGATTGCCCACAGTGCTATTTAACAGGCCAACATGTACATAACCACAGGTAAGTTTTACAAATACACCTCACTCAGAGTTCTCAATGGTCTCCTTGTTTCTTGAGAGCTTTAGGTAAAATTTTTTGAATAGCATATGGCCATTCTACCAATTTTGGTTTTACTGATAGAGGTCTTCATGGTTGTTTATAGTTTTCCAGTGAGCCATAGATGGGGAGGAACTGGCATGCAGCACAGCAGCTCAAAACAGTGATTTACAGAGTTTAGATTAGAGATACAGCACTGAAACAGGCCCTTCGGCCCACCGAGTCTGTGCCGAACATCAACCACCCATTTATACTAATCCTACACTAATCCCATATTCCTACCAAGCATCCCCACCTGTTCCTATATTTCCCTACCACCTACCTATACTAGTGACAATTTATAATGGCCAATTTACCTATCAACCTGCAAGTCTTTTGGCTTGTGGGAGGAAACCGGAGCACCCGGAGAAAACCCACGCAGACACAGGGAGAACTTGCAAACTCCACACAGGCAGTACCAGGAATCGAACCCGGGTCCCTGGAGCTGTGAGGCTGCGGTGCTAACCACTGTGCCGCCCTAAATAGCGTTAAACCTCATGGTGATTATATGTTTGAAACATTTTTGTCATTGCTTACTTCAGCTATTTATGGGTTTACGATTTGAACTATTTGAGAACAATTTCAGTCCATTCAGCTGCTTTTCCAGCTGCCTGGACAAATTTTATATAACCACATTCAGAAGACAAGCAAGTTTACTGCTGCATAACTGTAATTTTTATGATGAAAGCCCGAGAAGTAACCAATACTCTGATATACAGTTAAGCTAAATCTTGTTCTGACCATAATTTAGCCCTTAACTCGTACCCAACGCAATGCTTTGGGTACCTGGACCAGATATTGGAAATTCAGACACATGCCCTATTGACAGGCCCCACAACTTTCCATTCATTAAAATTAATGAATGGAAACCCTGAGTTAGGAATAATGAAACTGTCATTACCAAGCAATCCAAAGCCAAGTGTCATACAAGCCAAGCACAGAACAAAACTTTCTCTCTTCCAACAGAAAGATGCAGCTCCTACTTTGCACTCCTGGCACATGATATGAGTGCATATCACAAAATTGCATGCACTCTCAGCCTGCGATTTTCTGTCCTTTAAAATTAGAGGATGGAAATTTGTGGACTGAGCATGCATAATTTCCCAATTGGTGTATCTGGCACATGGTAGAAATGCTGTAGCAAAGTTTTTACCTCAATATGCCTGACATTCCCTCCCCACCCAATCTTCAAATTATACACGATCACCTTTTTTAAAATTTGAAAACCAGCTGCGATGTGCTGTGGATTAAGAAACGTCTGAAATTTACCTCATTTGGGATCCTTAATCAGCAGAGAGGTGATTTTCAGCATGTCAGTCCAGTGTTTTATTTGTTCATGGGATGTGGATGTCACTGGCTAGGCCAGCATTTATTGCCCATCCCTAGTTGCCCTTGAGAAGGTGGTGGTGAGCTGCCATCTTGAACCACTGCAGTCCATGTGAGGTAGGTATACCCACAGTGCTGTTAGGCAGGGAGTTCCAGGATTTTGATCCAGCGAAAGTGAAGGAACGGCGATATAGTTCCAAGTCAGGATGGTGTGTGGCTTGGAGGGGAACTTGCAGGTGGTGGTGTTCCCATGCATCTGCTGCCCTTGTCCTTCCAGGTGGTAGAGGTTGCGGGTTTGGAAGTTGCTGTCGACGGAGCCTTGGTGAGTTGTTGCAGTGCACCTTGTAGATGGTACGCACTGCTGCCACTGTGCGTCGGTGGTGGAGGGAGTGAATGTTGAAGGTGGTAGATGGGGTGCCAATCAAGTGAGCTGCTTTTTACTGGATGGTGTCGAGCTTCTTAAATATTGTTGGAGCTGCACCCATCCAGGCAAGTGGAGAGTATTCCATCACACTCCTGACAGGCATTGGGGAGACAGGAGGTGAGTTACTCATCGCAGAATTCCCAGCCTCTGACCTGCTCAATTGACAGGCTCCACAACTTTCCATTTGTTAAAATTAATGAATGGAAACCTTGTGCTAGGAATAATGAATCTGTCATTACCAAACAATCCAAAGCCAGGTGTCATACAAGCCAAGCACAGAACAAAATGACCTGGAAGAGGGTGTAGAAGGGTGGGTTAGTAAATTTACGGATGACACAAAGGTCGGTGGAGTTGCGGATAGTGCCGAAGGATGTTGTAGGGTACAGAGGGACATAGATAGGCTGCAGAGCTGGGCTGAGAGATGGCAAATGGAGTTTAATGCGGAAAAGTGTGAGGTGATTCACTTTGGAAGGAGTAACAGGAATGCAGAGTACTGGGCTAATGGGAAGATTCTTGGTAGTGTAGATGAACAGAGAGATCTTGGTGTCCAGGTACATAAATCCCTGAAAGTTGCTACCCAGGTTAATAGGGCTGTTAAGAAGGCATATGGTGTGTTAGCTTTTATTAGTAGGGGGATCGAGTTTCGGAGCCACGAGGTCATGCTGCAGCTGTACAAAACTCTGGTGAGACCGCACCTGGAGTATTGCGTGCAGTTCTGGACACCGCATTAAAGGAAGGATGTGGAAGCTATGGAAAGGGTGCAGAGGAGATTTACTAGGATGTTGCCTGGTATGGAGGGAAGGTCTTACAAGGAACGGCTGAGGGACTTGAGGTTGTTTTCGTTGGAAAGAAGGAGGAGGAGAGGTGACTTAATAGAGACATATAAGATAATCAGAGGGTTAGATAGGGTGGATAGTGAGAGTCTTTTTCCTCGGATGGTGATGGCAAACACAAGGGGACAGAGCTTTAAGTTGAGGGGTGATAGATATAGGACAGATGTTAGAGGTACTTTCTTTACTCAGAGAGTAGTAGGGGCGTGGAACGCCCTGCCTGCAACAGTAGTAGACTCGCTAACTTTAAGGGCATTTAAGTGGTCATTGGATAGACATATGGATGAAAATGGAATAGTGTAGGTCAGATGGTTTCACAGGTCAGCGCAACATCGAAGGCCGAAGGGCCTGTACTGCGCTGTAATGTTCTAAATTCTAAAACTCTCTCTCTTCCAACAGAAAGATGCAGCTCCTACTTTGCAGTCGGCACAGTATTTATGTGGCTGGTCCAGTTCCATTTCTGGCCAATGGTAACCCTCAGGATGTTGATAGTGGGGGATTCAGTGATTCAGCTGGTGCAGACATGATGGGACAAATGGCCTCCTTCTGTACTGTAACAATTCTGTGATTCTGTAAAGCCATTGAACAGCAAGGGGAGATTCTGTCTTGTTTAACATGATCATTGCCTTGCACTTGTGTAGCGCGAATGTTACTTGCCACTTATCAGCCCAAGCCTGGATGTTGTCCAGGTCATGCTGCATAATGACACGGACTACTTCAGTATTTGAGGAGTCGCAAATGGTGCTGAACATTGTGCAATCATTAGTGAACATCCCCATTTCTGACCTTATGATGGAGGAAGGGTCACCTGTGCTATGTTCACCTATGTTCACCAATGCTATAGGCCTCCATCCAGTAGGTGTTTTCTAGGTGACTTTTAGATCCCATGATGGACCAGGCCATAGTCCCATTACTCGAGGGCAATGTTGTGGCCATTAAACAAAAACAATGGGACCCAGATATCCATGCTATATATACATATTTACAAAGGTTTATAAACACATGCCAGTATAAACAAAAGCACAATAATCAAGCAGTAGAAGAGGTACACTTACAAACAAGATATCAGAAAGTATTCTTACGGTACCTCACAGACAAACAATGCACCTATGTGAGGAACTCCTCAAAAAGAAACCCAAGAAAAGCCCCTAGTCTAGATTTATAATCTGGCTTCAAGCCAATCAGAGCATGTGCAGGAGTCACATTCTTTAAATTTCTCAATTCTGCTGGGTCTCTAATACCCACACTTCAGAACTTCCCAATGTTTCTGGGTCTGTTATCATTAGATCTCTTTCTTGACAGGTATAGTAATAGCATCCCATGGTCCAGAAATTCCTCAGGTTGTAATCCCAGAAGTTAAAAGAAAGAAAGACTTGCATTTATATAGCACCTATCATGACCTCAGGACATTCCAAAGTGTTTTACAGCCAATTTAGTATTTTTTTGATAGTCATTGTTGGACTATAAAAAACACAGCAGCCAAATTTTGCACTGCAGAGACCCAGAAACAGCAATGAGATAATGAACAGATCATCCTTTTAGATGTTTGTTGAAGGATAAACATTGGCCAGGACACTGGAAGAACTCCCCTGCTCTTCTTCAAAAAGTGGCATGGGATCTTTTACATCCGTCTGAGAGGGCAGACAGGGCCTTGGTTTAATGTCGCAACTGAAAGATGACACCTCCAACAGAGCAGTACTCCCTCAGTCCTGCACTAAACTGTCAGTCTGCATTATGTGCACAAGTGTCTGGATTGGGACTTAAATCCACAACCTTTTGACTGAAAGGTGAGGCTGCTCCCACTGACCCACAGCTGTCACTGTAAACTAGGACTATGCCTGACTGTGTTTTGCAGCCCTGCCACTGCTAGAGTTTCTTGGTTCACTGGGTTCAGTAAGAGTACAGCTCGTGAGTACAGGCAAGGCTGCCGCAACAGCCACTTCAGCACATCTAAGGCATTTGCCTGCCACTGACTGCTGGAAAATCTGGTTCTGCCAAGTCATTAAAATCTGGAATGCACTTCATGAAAAGGTGGTGGAAGCAGATACAATAGTGATTTTCAAAAGTGAATTGGCTATATACTCGAAAAGGAAAAAAATGACAGAGTGATGCTGAACAAGCAGGGGAGTGGAATGAATTGGATAACTTTTTGAAAGAGCTGACGCAATGGGCCGAATGACCTCCTTCTGATCTGTATGATTTTATGCTTCTAAATGCCCAAAAGTCATGAAGTGAAATTCTAGGCCACATTTCAGCTGGCCCGCCATAACAACTTACATTTCCATAGTGGTCCTCATGTACACAGGAACATCTCAGTGCACGTTAAGAGAGTGAGGAGTGGACATTGAGCAGGAGACAGGGAGTTAGGAGGTATTACAGACAGGTAGTAAGTGGTGTGGGTGGCTTCCACTTTTCACCTCCCAACTGACCACAGATAGTGTTTTGTTAAAAATGGTGTGTCAATCCCTGAGTGTTTTTTAGGGTCAAATAAAAAGACAAATGACAGGTTTTCTCATAGGTTTAAAACAAGGAATGTTAAATTTTTATTTAAACATCAAAACCCAAATTGTTTGCAACCTTCACCCACTCATGCATTCACACACATATGCACACATAAAGATAGATAGATAGAAGGGAAAGGGCAAGATGCAATTAAAGTCCCAAGTGAAGTAAGAGTTCATGGTTCGCAGAAACCTGTTGAATCTTCTCGGGAGGAAAGCCTTTTCAAAGATGCAGGCCTGGACGTTTACAGTAGTGAACATATGAGGTGTTGTAGATTTCTGGTGGTTAAAACTTCAGTCCGGGGGCAGTGGTCATCTTTTAAGTTCTCTGCTGCAGCAAGTTGAAGCATATTAACAGCAGCAGGGCTTCTTCCTTAGCTGGGCCAATCTCAGAGCCTTTCTGTGGTCTTTGATTGATCTCCCCTCTCTCTCCAGAGGGCTACCTTTTAGGTTAAAATCCATCACATTTGAGTCTCTGTCCGGTGGCACTGGGCCATCCTCTGTGATGTGATCACACAATGGTCCAGGATATGGAAACCATTGCTATTGGCATCTGGATGGGGACCATTCTGTTACAATGGTGCTACTTCACACCTATTCATCTTGGTTTGGGCTGTGGAGTCAGTCTGTCAACTGAACCTTTGTTAGTCCCATTCATGTAGGTAGCAGTTATTAATATGAAATGGGCTTCTTTCCATTTCAATGGGTTCTCCCAAGGGCTAATTCAGACACATTTAATGAGTTTCGTCTTTGCAGACAGGCTTGTTTATGACAGTACAGGCGGGGTCACCTGAGCTCTACTCTGTTTTGTCTGTGGTACAAATGCGCCCATTTCCTTGGGGTTCAGTTTAACAGTTGATCTTTTACTGTCATTACTCCTCCAGTTCATTGTTTATTTCATAACCGCCCCTTCTGAGCATGACAGAGGGAACAAAAGCACAGTCAAATAGGATGATGTTTATGAGGTTTTTGGAGACAGAGAGTGAGGAGGAAAGGTGGATATGCTGAGGGAGGGCGTTTCAGAGGGGGAGCAATGGTGGATTGGGGACAGTGATGAACGAGAATTAGGAAGGTGTCAGAGAAGTGCAGAATGTGGGAAGTGATTGTGATGTCAGGAGGGGCAAGCAGGAAGATTAGGAGGAAGATCTTAAAATTAGTTTTTTGGAGTATGAACATAAGAACATAATAAATAAGAGCAGAAGTAGGCCATTTGGTCCCTCGAGTCTGCTCCGCCATTCAATAAGATCGTGGTTGACCTGATAATGACGTCAACTTCACTTTCCTGCCCGCCACACCATAACCCTTGACTCCGTTGTGTCTGTCTCATTCAGCCTTGAATATATTCAATGACCCAGCCTCCACTGCTGTCTGGGGTAGATAATTCCAAAGATTCACAACTCTTTGAGAGATGAAATTCCTCCTCATCTCTGTCTTAAATGGGAGACCCCTGATTCTGAAACAGTGCCCCCTAGTTCTGGATTGTCCCACAAGGGGAAATATCCTCTCAGCATCTACCCTGTCAAGCCCTGTCAGAATCTTATATGTCTCAATAAGATCATATGGGGAGCCAATGGAGGAGCAAAGAAACACATGTAGGCCAGTCAGCCCCACAAACCTGTTCTGACATTCAACTTGATCATGAAAGTTCCGTACCTCAACCCATTTACCTGCAATCTTACCGAACAAAAATCTATCAATCTCTGCCTTGAAAATTTAGATTGACTTAGCATCCGCAACCTTCTGGTGGAGAGGTTTCCAGATTTCTACTGGAAGAAGTGCTTCCTAATTTCACTTCTGAATGGCCGAGCTCTGATTTGAAGATTACACGCTCTTGTTCTGGATTCCCCCACGAGGGAATCCTATCTACTATCTAATATCTACTCTCTCAAATCCTTTTATTATTCTAAGCACCTTGATTAGATCACTTTTCAAACTTCTAAACTCAAGGGAAAACAAGCCAAGTTTATGCAACCTGTCCTCACTAACACTTTAATCCCCAGTAACCTTTTGGTGAATTTGCACCGCACCTCCCTCCAAGTCCTTCCCGTGATGCGTTGCCCAAACTGAACCAAACAGTCCTCCAGATGGGGTCTGACTAAGACTCTGTACAATTGAAGCCTCCTTCCCTTTGTATTCCAGTCCTATTGAGATAAAGGACAACATTCCATTAGTGTTTTTAATGGCTTTTTGTACCTGTCCACTAGCTTGAAGTTGTTTGTGTACATGGATAGTCGATTCTCTTTGCTCCTCCACAATTTCTAGTTTCTCACCATTTAGAAAATACTCTGATTTATCTTTCCTGGATCTAAAGTGGATAACCTCGCATTCACCCACATTGAACACCATTTGCCACAGTTTTGCACACTCACTGAATCGAGCCCAGAAGGAACAAAGACTGATGTGAGTGAACGTGAGGTGCAGCATTCGCAATAGCTTGTCGTTTATGCAGGGTCGTGGCTATAAAATCAGCGAGGAAAGCATTGGAGAAATCCAAGTTCAAGATGATGAAAGTATAAATTAGGGTTTTACTGAGTCAGAGGTGAAGGTGGGCAATAATTCAGAGGTGAAGAATAACTGATAAATGGATTGGACATGGGGGAAGAAGCTGAATTGAGGACTGAGCAGTACACCAAAGTTCCATATCTCTCGGCTCAAACTGAGATGACAGCCAGAGAGGTTCATGGAATTGAGGTCAGAGCAACATCGGTGTTTGTGAGAATGAAAGACTATGACTTCAGTCCTGCAGTTGTAGAAAGTGACAACAGCTATGAGATCAGTGGAGGAGGCAGGGAGATAGAGCTGAGTGTCATGTGGCAACTGACCACAGCTAACATTACTGTGGGCTTGCAGGTAAATAATGAAGAGGAGGGAGGCAAGTATGAACACAGTAGAATATAACAGACGACTATTCTTCTGTACACTGGAAATCCCTCTCTAACAGCCGTCACCTTGCCAATTCCCTTCCTACTTTCAAAACCCTCCTCAAAATCCTTCTCTTCGATTATGCCTTTACTCAGCATTCATCATTTTTCCTTTTTAATCTAAAGCGCTTTGAGGCATGTTTCTGTTCATGAAGAACGCTATAGAACTGCCAGTTACAGATGTAGTTCTGTTCAATCCTGGCCAGCTGCCCTTCACAGATGCTGTTCTTCCAACCCAACCCCACTGCAACAGCACCAAACATGTCAATTCTTGAAGGTAGGCCTTAAAGTGGTGTCTGAAAATTTTAAACTTGCATTTTGAGTTTGTGGACTCCACTGCTCTGAGATTGATTGCAACAACCCAGCCATGCTAAAAAGGTTTAGAAATCACTCTGCAGCCACAAGGAGAAATAACTTTGTAGTTTTAGTGAATAAACAATTGATTATGTAGAACAAAGTAGTTGACATAATTCGAGGTTGCTACATAATGGCACAAAAGAGTGTACCAGCCAGATTGGCAAACAAGATTACATGCACAATTCTAACAGTGACAAAACAGCTCCTCGGGCTGAATTTTATGCAGGTAGTGGGAATCCTGATGCTGGACCTGAGGGTGAGGCAAACCCTTCCTTGGCCGTTCTGGGAGACTCCCAGGTGCATTTTACGGTGCTCAAGCAATTAACTGCTTGGCTCTGAGGTCCCAATCCCTTTAAGGATGGGGATCCCACCTCCAAGAGCTGCTGGCAGCTCAGTAGTCCCAGCAGCGCCACCAGGAGTGGTACTGCAGTAGCCCTGGTACCAGGAACAGTATTGCAGCCCCAGTCAGGCAGGTCCCAGCGAGGTGCGGGGTGGATGGCTGTTAAGGGCAGCGGGGAAGGTGTTGGTGCAGGGGTGGCCTTTGCTGTTGGGGCCCTCTGTGGGCCACAGATTGCTCAAGCAGGTGGGACACCTCCAGACCGCAGGGAGGCCGCCTGGTTCTACTGAACTGTCTCTCCACATAGCAGGGCTCCCAGCAGCCACCGGTAAAATACTAGCGGCAGCAGGAAAAGGCACTTAAGTGGTCATTAATTGGCCACTTAAAGGCCTCATATGGCCTCTGGCTGTTCTTGGCCTTCTCCACCCCTGACAATATTGAATGGTTGGGAAAGTGAAGGGCCCACCTTCTCTCACCATTTTATGAGCACCAACATCACCACCACCCCCCCCCCCCGCCAACCCAATCTCCCTGCCTGTCCCTGAAGGGCTGATAAAATTCAGCCCCTAATATTTCAATATTATCTATTATATTAAGTGATTTCTTCAGCTCATGGTGAGGCGAAATTTAAAAGAAATGTACTAGATGTATAAACTCTATTAGGATTGTCATGCAGGCCCCCACCTGCCAAGAATGAGGCTTATCAATTTTGTTATGAACATTGATTTTTAACTGTTGCTGGAGCGAGGAAATGACTTGTTAAACAGATCAGCCGTGACTGGAAAAAAACATTTACATACTAACAGACATCAAAGGTGAGGAAGCGCATCCCAGGGCCTGCTAAGGAGGATACAATCCACAAGGGCCAGGACTGGTTAGGCCAGCTGGTCACATGACTAACTGGCTGCTCCAGGACTTTCTTTTGAACTGACCACAGAGAGTTTGAACACAGAACGTCTGTTTGCTTCTGGACTGAGAAGATCTTTCTCCTGTCTGCTCCCATCTCTTTCTCACAAGCCTCTGAATCCACTGAAGATACATGAACCCCAAGAGAGAAAAGTCTCCCACAGCGAACAAGGTTTAAGAAGAATACTGGGCCCCAAAGAAAAGCAAAATCTACCTACAATCAAGGACTCTACAGTGAGCTCGAAGAACCGCAACAAAAACTCTTCAGATATTGCCTCAAACTTTTCCACTTTATTTCTTCTGCTCTTTTCTGTCTCTATTTGCATATGTGTATTACGTATGCATGCTAGCGTGGGCGCATTATGTATCTGTAACTGTCACCTGAATTAGAGTTTAAGTTCAAGTTTAATAAATTTCAACTTTTTTTCTTTACACCTAGGAAAACCTGTTTCTGCTGGTTTCTTTGCTTTATGGGTGGCACAGTGGCGCAGTGGTTAGCACCGCAGCCTCAAAGCTCCAGGGACCTGGGTTCGATTCTGGGTACTGCCCGTGCGGAGTTTGCAAGTTCTCTCTGTGTCTGCGTGGGTTTTCGCCGGGTGCTCCGGTTTCCTCCCACATCCAAAGACTTGCAGGTGATAGGTAAATTGGCTGTTGTAAATTGCCCCTAGTGTAGGGAGGTGATAGGGAATATGGGATTACTGTAGGGTTAGTATAAATGGGTGGTTGTTGGTCGGCACAGACTCGGTGGGCCGAAGGGCCTGTTTCAGTGCTGTATCTCTAAATAAATAAAATAAATTTAAAAAAATAAACTAAATAAATAATTGAAAAGTGGTAAACAAGGATTCACCAAGGGAGAGCTAAAAACAGTGTGTTTAAAATTAAACCCTGTTATGGTAAGACCAGCTGAAGGCTGAGAGGGACCCCTAGACACATTTCTCACTTGGTCGTAACAGGATTAAGATGGAGTTAGAAACTCTGGAGGAAAGATTCAATAAGGCAAACTTCATACATTCTGCTTATTTCAATGATTGTAGTGTGCAGTCCAGTGCAAAACGCACTGTGGATTGGCTCCACACTCAACAGTAGTGTGCATAACGACCACAACACACAGCTAACTTGGACTCTTTAAAGGCAGTCTGCTCCTCTTAAATGAAAATTTCATGCAACAGGAGCTGCTGCAACAATTTCAGGAAGGCTTGGTTGAAAGGTAAAGGACAGCAAATCGAGCAGCAGGCAAGAGAGAGGGCTCCCAGATTTTCAGATGCTGTGCTGGAGGCCTTAGTGATGGAAACAGAAGGGAGGACAGATGCCTTGTTTCTACAGGTGGGTGTGGGGATGGGGTTGCAGTGGTGAAGTGGTGGGGACTGGAGGTCCTGAGGCACATCCTGAGAAGTGAATGGGAACAGGAAGTCAATTCCTAGAGTCTGGCCCTGAGGACCTGTTGTAGTGCCGGAAACATTTCAATGATCTGACAGAGGTAGTCAAGGTCAGTGAATGCATCTTCAAATGCCATACCTTACCCACCACACAAGCAACCTGTCAATACACCACAGCCCCATCACTAACCTATCAGCAATCAGGATCCTTGTCTAACATTCAGATACTGATACTGTACCTCACTCTCACACATTGACCAATGCTGCCATCCTCACACCCACTTCTCAGTGCTTCCACATACCTTCAGCTATTCAGCACATTGCAACACACTCACTATCATTCTTCTCTCTTACAAGACAAGGTGGCCCATTACCGTAGGGAGCAGCAGAGAACCAGAGGGGATAGGCACGCCTGCATCACCTGAGCCCACTGGAGGAGACGGTGCTCCACATTATACAGCCAGCTATGACTGAGGCTGCTACATCCAACATCGCCAAGAACACTCAAGATGATAATATGTTCCAACCTTATGCCACCTTCTTAAATCCCACCTCACCATTAACCTGCTATCCGGCATGAAGTGCAAGCTGCAGATGGTGTGGCCATGGCCCTCTTGCATCCCATCCCAACCCCTTCCTTCACACCAACCCTCACCTTCTGCATTTCTGTTGTTACAGCCACATGGTGAGGCTTGGGTGGTTCCCACTGTTCAATCCCACCTGACCGCAGCAAGTATGTTTTGTTATCAGGTTTAACCCTTGTATTTTATTTGTAAAATAGAAAGACAGCGACAGGTTTTCTTGTAGATTTAAAAACAGAAAATACATTGTTAATTGATCAATATGCTTTATCCCAAAATTGTCATAATTGTATCCACTCATACATTTCCTCGCACACACATGCACACACATACACACACATGAGAAGATAGAGAGGGAAAAAGGGGGTAAGCGAATATAAGTGGAAGGTATGTTTCGGGGTGGGGGTAAGGTCACAGTAAACCTTTTGAATTCTTTTGGAAATCAAGTTCTCATTGGTTGCAGACCTGTGGTGATTGTAGATTTCTCTCTTGGTTGAAAGTTCAGTTGAAGTCAGTGGATCACTTTTAGTTCACTGCTGTATAGGTGTAGATGTAGGTTTTCACAGCAGGGCCCATGCCTTCTGGTTTGCTGGAATATAAGCTTCAGGATTCTGCCTTCTTTTTGGGGTGTCTCTCGGCTATTTTTTAAGGTAAAGCTATGTTACTTCTCTCCTCCAGGTAGGCGACACTATGGTCTCTCCCCCATGGTGATCACACAATGGCCCAGGACATGACTGCTTCACACTTTCTTTGTTTCAGAAGAAGACATTCAATTCTGGAATGTATTAGGATGGGTGTAGGATGGGTGCAATCGACACCTTTAGCTTTGAAGATTTTCCTTTCTCCCTATCAGACAGTTTGGATATACAAAGACCAAGTCCTTTTTTAGTTGGCAGACATTTTGGAGCATTTTTCAGTCTTTTAAAAGAAAGGCCCATTTTTAAATGACAAAGTCAGTTTTGATAACTCTTCAGATTTAGTCCATAATTTGTATCATCGCATGGCTTGTGTGCATGACACTGCTTTCAGATATGCAAGAACTGCCACCTGGCCAGTCAATTCAGCCTCAACCAGACCTCTCATGAAGAAGTACCATCACGTGATCTGCCACTCACAGCCACCAGCTCAGATACTGACACTGCACAAACTTTCGAAGTTAGTATAGAGTCTGGATCAGCAAATGGTGGGTCACAGAGCATGAATGGGCTGCAGCCAGGGCAGGGAAAAAGTATGCCAGGTCACCAGAGGCCGAGGCCGCGGACATGTTCTGCTGCAGAGAACTCAGATGAGGACTTTGATGGGGCGACGTACAGGAGAATTCTGATGGGCATGCACACCGAGGTGCTTGGTGTATTGGCAGGCCTGCCACAGAGCCTCATGTGACTGTCAAGTTACATGGAGGAGTCTGGCTCCAACTTGGCATAGGACTTCACCCAGAGCTTGAAGCCCATCCTTTCCAGCATAGAAGTGGTGGCCAATATCATGGCAGCACTTGCAAACACAGTGTCTGGTAACCGATGTCTCTGAACTAGTTCTGATGAAGGATCACAGACTTGAAACATTAACTTTGTTTCTCCCTCCACAGATGCTGCCAGACTTGCTAAGTGTTTTCAGCATTTTCTGTTTTTCATTTCAGATTTCCAAAATCCACAGCATTTTGCTTTTGTCCTCGAGGCTCAGAGCTGCTCTAGGGCATCCTGCAAGGCCATCTGCAGTCTCCCCAGTGAAATCAGGAGCCTTCCACCACCCATGTTGCATCAACAGGTGTAGCACTGGGGACAACTAGGATAGGCAAAAGTACCCATAAGACAGGCACTAAGGGAATGCACAAGGTGAGCAATTTAGTTCTGTGTTTATATTTGCAAGTCCAAGTGTTGTTGGATAAAGTTGCTATGGAACGGGTTTATGTTGGTCGATATTGTTTCAGGACTTTTGGCCAAGAGATGGCATGGAGCAGAGGGATTGAAAGGTGGAAAAATGTGAACCATCGATGATTTGGGGGTGACATCTTAGGGGAACCAGGGTCTGAGTATCTGCTCACAGACAGCTTGTCCGAAGCGAAGGGGTCCCAAATACCTCCACCCTTCCTCCTTTTCCTTCTCCTCTTCTTCCTTTCCTTTTCTTACTCCTCCTCTTCCCTCCTCCTCTTCCTCCTCCTGCCAAGGTGGCTTCCGAAGGCCTGGTGGCAAGGGCTGCGCCATCATGATAGTGATATTGTGGAGGATGCAGCAGACCACCAGAAACTTGGAGACATGCTTCAGTGAGTGCTGGTGGACCCACCCCAAGTGTCCCAGGCAGCAGAACCATTGTTCCAGAATGCTGATTGTTTGTTCCACAATGTTCCTGGTTGCAGCATGACTTTCATTGTAGGTGCGCTGTCCTCGCATGGTTGGATGGTGGACAGGAGTCATCAACCATGTCTAGAGCGGGTCGTGTTTGTCACCCAGCAGCCAGCCTCTGCTTCTTCATGGTAAGCCAAGGATGGCAGGTATGACTAACTACTTCAGAATGAAGGCATCATGACTGCTGCCAGGATAGCGGGCATTCACCGACTGGATGTGAATGGAGTGGTAGCCCTTGCAGCTCCAGTACATCTTCCTGTTAACATGCAAGGCTCGCAGAGCCACATGCGTGCAGTTGATTAGGATTCTAGCAAATATGGTAAAGCCATGTGCTTTCTCCTCCTGCTTCCCTTTGATCAGTGACAAGACAAAAAAGTTCCCTCTGCCATAGGAACATAGGAAATAGGAGCAGGAGTAGGCCATTCGGTCTCTCAAGCCTGCTCCACCAATCAACTAGATCATGGCTGATCTTCCACCTCAACACCATTTTCCTGCACTATCCCCATATCCCATGATATCTTAAATATCTATAAATCTATCAATAAAAGCAAAATACTGCAGATGCTGGAAATCGGAAATAAAAACAGAAAATGCTGGAAATACTCAGCAGGTCAGGCAGCATCTGTGGAGAGAGAAGCAGAGTTAACATTTCAAGTCTGTGACCTTTCATCAGAAATCTATCAATTTCTGTCTTGAGCATACTCAATGATTGAGCTTCCATAGTCCTCTGGAGCAGAATATCCCACAGATTCACCAACTTCTGAGTGAAGAAATTCCTCCACATCTCAGTCCTAAATGGCCTACCTCTTATTCTGAGACTGTTTCCCCTGGTTCTAGATCCCCCAGCCAAGGGAAACATCCTTCTTGAATCAACCTTGTCGAGCCCTGTAAGAATTTTGTATGTTTCAATTGGACCATCTCTCATTCTTCTCTACTCTAGAGAATATAGGCCCAGTCTCCTCAATTTCTCCTCATAGGACAATCTCTCCATCCCAGGAATCAGTCCGGTGAACCTTCGTAGCACTCCCTCTACGCACGTATCTCCTTCCTTAGGTAAGGAGACCTAAACTGTACACGATACTCCAGGTGCAGTCCAACAAAGGCTCTAAACTATTGCAGCAAGACATCTTTACTCCTGTTCTCCAATTCTCTTGCAATAAAGGACAACATACCATTTGCCTTCCTAATTGTTTGCTGTACCTGCATGTTAGCGTTCAGTGACTTATGAACAAAGACACCCAGGTCCCTTTGGACATCATCACTTCCCAATCTCTCTATTTTTAAGAAATACTCTGCATTTCTGTTTTTTCTTCCAAAGTGGACAACTTCACATTTTTCCACATTATATTCCATCTGCCATGCTCTTGCCCACTCATGTAGCCTGTCTAAATCCCCTTGAAGCGTCTTTGCTCACATTCCCACCTAGTTTTGTGTCATCAGCAAACTTGGAAATATTACATTTAATCCCCGCATCCAAATCATTGGTATAGATTGTGAATAGCTGGGGCCCAAGCACTGATCTAATATACTTGAACAAATTAGCATTGAAAGGGAGGAAGTATTAGCTGTTTTAGTGGGCTTAAAAGTGGATAAATCCCCAGGCCCAGATAAGATGTATCCCAGGCTGTTATGTGAGGCAAGGGAGGAAATAACAGGGCCTCTGACACAAATTTTCAAATCCTCTCTGGCTACCGGCGAGGTACCATAGGACTGGAGGGCAGCGAATGTGGTGCCATTATTCAAGAAGAGTAGCAGGGATCAACCAGGTAATTACAGGCCAGTGAGTCTAACATCAGTGGTAGGGAAACTATTGGAAAAAATTCTGAGGGACTGGATTAATCTCCACTTGGAGAGGCAGGGATTAATCAGGGATAGTCAGCATGGCTTTGTCAGGGGGAGATCATGTCTAACAACTTGATTGAATTTTTTGAGGTGGTGACTAGATGTGTAGATGAAGGTAAAGCAGTTGATGTAATCTTCATGGACTTCAGTAAGGCTTTTGATAAGGTCCCGCATGGGAGATTGGTTAAGAAGGTAAGAGCCCATGGGATCCAGGGCAATTTGGCAAATTGGATCCAAAATTGGCTTAGTGGTAGGACGCAGAGAGTGATGGTTGAGGGTTGTTTTTGTGAGTGGAAGCCTGTGACCAGTGGGGTACTGCAGGGATCAGTGCTGGGACCCTTGCTGTTTGTAGTGTACATTAACGATTTAGACGTGAATATAGGAGGCATGATCAGTAAATTCACAGATGGCACGAGAATTGGTGGTGTCGTAAATAGTGAGGAGGAAAGCGTTAGATTACAGGACTATATAGATGGGCTGGTAAGATGGGCGGAGCAGTGGCAAATGGAATTTAATCTTGAGAAGTGTGAGGTGATGCATTTTGGGAGGACTAACAAGGCAAGGGAATAGACAATGGATGGTACGACCATAGGAAGTACAGAGAGTCAGAGGGAGCTTGGTGTACTTGTCCATAGGTCACTGAAGGCAGCAGCACAGGTAGATAAGGTGGTTAGGAAGACATATGGGATACTTGCCTTTATTAGAATATAAGAGCAGGGAGGTTATGATGGAACTATATAGTTAGGCCACAGCTGGAGTACTATGTACAGTTCTGGTCACCACACTATAGGAAGGATGTGATTGCACTGGAAAGAGTGCAGAGGAGATTCACCAGGATGTTGCCTGGGCAGGAGTATTTCAGCTATGAAGAGAGACTGGATAGGCTAGGGTTGTTTCCCTTAGAGCAGAGAAGGCTGAGGGGGGACCTGATTGAGGTGTACAAAATTATGAGGGGCATTGATTGGATAGATAGGAAGAAATGTTTTCCCTTAGCAGAGGAGTCAATAACCAGGGGGCATAGATTTAAGGTACAGGGCAGGTGGTTTAGAGGGCATTTGGGGAACAACTTTTTCACCCAGAGGGTGGTTGCAATCTGGAACGCAGTGCCTGAAGGGGCGGTAGAGGCAGGAACCCTCACAACATTTATGAAGTATTTAGATGAGCACTTGAAACGCCACAGCATACAAGGCTATGGGCCAAGTGCTGGAAAATTGTATTAGAATAGATAGGTGCTTGATGGCCAGCACAGACACATTGGGCCAAAAGGCCTGTTTCTGAGCTGTATAAGTCTATGACTATGATCCTTGCGGTAACCCACTAGTAACAGCCTGCAAACCTAAGAATGACCCGTTTATTGCTACTCTCTGTTTTCTGTCTGTTAACCAGTTCTCAATCCATGTCAGCATATGACTCCTCCAATCCCATGTATTCTAATTTTACTTACTAATCTCTTGTGCGGGACCCTATCGAAAGCCTTCTGAAAATCCAAGTACACCACATCCACTGGTTCCTCTTTATTTATTCTGCTAGTTAAATCCTCAAAAAACCCCAACAAATTTGTCAAACATGATTTTCCTTTCATAAATCCATGTTGACTCTGCCCAATTCTACCATTATTTTCTAAGTGTCCAGTTATCACATCCTTTATAATGTTATGGCCGACTGCTCCAGTCAAAGCCCCCAATCAAAATATACAATTCTGATTGTGATGGGAGAAACACACTGTTAATTCAATTCTGTCCCTCCACAGATCGCCTAACATATCACCTTAAACTTTCCAAATTAAAGAAAGACCTAGCCAAATTGTACCATCTATTAACCCCCGAATAAGGCTAAACAAAGCAGGTGTCTTTAAATCAACAAATTAACTGTTTAATTAGAAAAAAAACTAAATTCTTAAACACTACGAAGATATAAACAACATTTAAAATAGAAAAAATGAGAGTCCTTGTGAATTTACGTTCCTGCCGGATGTGAAACAGTCCAAGGTTGCTTGAAGTCCTCACAGCGTCCGATGGGGAAAAAAGGTTCTTCAACACTAGAACAGTCCGTAGTCTAATCCAGAAGTCAAAATTGTTGCTTTCCTTCTCCAGCGATGAATTTCTACAATTAACAACTTGCAAACATCTTTTAATGAATCAATTTGGCTTTAGAATTTTTGAGGGATAAAAGATTGTCACAGTCTAACTTCCCTTCCTTTAGTTTAAATTCTCAGAGATCTCTGTTTTAGCTTGACTTTTTAGAGAATAATAAATAAACAGACTAAGTTCTCTTCCTTCAGTTTAAATGGTCTGAGAGTGCTCCTGTCAGGTGCTAACACACAGCTGTCTGTCTGTTTCCTCTATTAGAACAGGCTGTTTGCACTATAAGCCAGTTCAAAATTAAATTGTAACAAATGTATCTCTCGATGTTCAGCCCGAGTGGTTGTATCCAAGGCAACAAGATGCACCCTTTGAATCGCAGTCTCCGAATGACTGTATCCCGGGGCAACAAAAATGCATTCTTTGACTCAGATTCTGGAGTCTGCTGCCTTAAAGCAGTACAGCTCTTTTTCCCAGGCTTAAAGGCACACCTCATTCTTCCCAAAAACAAAAACTACAGGATCATAACGATAATAGATTCTAGCTTTTTTCCTACTATACAGGGCCTCTGTTTTAATTAATCTGGAAATTAAAAAGCTAGTCTAATGGTGACCATGAAACCATTGTCGATTGTTGTAAAAACCCAGCTGGTTCACTAATGTCCTTTAGGGAAGGAAATCTGCTGTCCTTACCTGGTCTGGCCTACATGTGACTCCAGACCCACAGCAATGTCGTTGACTCTTAAAATGCCCTCTGAAATGGCCTAGCAAGCCATTCAGTTCAAGTGCGATTAGGGATGAGCAATAAATACTGGCCTTGCCAGCGACGCCACATCCAACAAATGAATTAAAAAAAAAATCAATTGCCAGTTTTACACCCTGCCCTATTTTTTATTCTATTGAATAATGCTCAGTATGAAAATCACCCTCACCGTGTCAGGAAATACAGACGTGAAACTCAACTTAGCATTCCAAGGCAGTGTGTGACTGGTAAGTCTTCCTTTGATAATTTCCGGCCATAAAATGAAATCCAAAAGTGCTAATCATCCAATAAGCAATTGCTGTATATCATTATACAAAAGTACAGCATTTTGGCAGTGATCTTGCACAATAACTGAATTATCAAATAACTTCAATTCAATTCTGTGTACAAACTTTTTGTAACAGGCTTCTAGCCATGCCTTGAAGCACTCTGCAGACTCTGCATCATACTTGGCAAAATTCCCACACTCACAAGCTTACTGAACCGTAACCTATGTGTTATTAACAGAAAGCCTCTGCTCTACAGAGCTAAGACTGCCTGTCTAAGCTGTTTTTGGATTGAAGCGAACTGTTAAATCGGATGACAATACACTTCTTAATCTTCCACTTCAAATTTGCTTTCAGAAAGAAAGAACAAAATGGAAGTAAGGTTTTTAGCAAAAGAAAGCAACAGATGAAAAATAATTTTGCAAGCCCCATAACACACACTGGCCCTGCTGACATTCATCCAGGGTGGTCACCGAAATGGCAGATATATTTACAGCTCACTAAGGTCTGAGATTGTTTTCATGGAATGGAGGCCAGTCACTATTTAAAAAGGGCAATGTCAGAAAAAGGAAATTGCAGGCCCATTAATTTGACTTTAGTTAGAGCCAAGATTTTAGAAGTGAATATGGCTTTTTCTCATATGAACACTTTGACAGAGGAGGGGATTATACGAACATATGTTCGAACATACGAATTAGGAGCAGGTGTAGGCCACTCGGCCCTTCAAGCCTGCTCCGCCATTCAGTAAGTTCATGGCTGAACTGATTACTCCACATTCCCACCTACCCCCGATAACCTTCCACCGCCTTGCTTATCAAGAATCTATCTATCTATCTATAGATAGATGAAGCTTATTAGAGACTCTGAATATGGCTTCTGAAAAAGGCCAGCCTAGGTGAATTTTTTGAGGGTACAACTAGGATGTAGGATGTAGGAAGGATTGGGCATTTTGCTTATTAAAAGCATTTGACAAGTTGCCCCACAAAAGGTCAATTATTAAGGTTGACCTTTAGATATTTGGTTGCATTGGTTGTTGATGAAATTTTATTTGGCATGGCAGTGATTCTCTGCAGAGACTTGTTACAACAACAACTACAATTTGCATTTCTGTAGTACCTTTAATATAGTAAAGCATCCCAAGGAGCTTCACGGGAGTGTTATCAAACAGAATTTAACATCGAGCCACATAAGGAGATATTAGGGCAGATGGCTAAAAACTTGTTTCAATAGGTAGATTTAAAGGAGCATCTTAAAGGAAGAGGAAGAGAGAGGCAGAGTGGTAGAAGAGTTTAGGGAGGGAATTCCAAAGCTTGGAACCTGGACAGCTAAAGGCAGGCAATGTTGGAGCAGTGAGAATCAGCAATGCCAAAAGGCCAGAATTGAAGGAGTGCAGAGATCATGGAAGGTTATAGGACTGGAGGAGGTTACATACTTAGGGAGGGAAGAGGTCATGGAGACATTTGAAAACAAGGAATGAGTATTTTAAAATTGAGACCAGGAGCCAATGCAAGTCAATGAGCACAGTGTTAATGGGTGAATGGAAATTGGGCAGCAGAGATTTGAATGAATTCATATTAACAGAGGGTGCAAGGTGGAAGTTTGCCCAGGAGAGTATTACAATAGTTAAGTCTGAAGGCATAGATGAGGGTTTCATTTGCAGATGAGTTGAGGCTGAGGAGGGAATGGGCAATGTTACAGTTTGGAAGAAGGTGGTCTTGGTGTTGGCGAGGATATGGGATTACTGGTGGAGAACTGCAGGGATTGGTGTTAGGACCATTGCTCTTCACTATCATTTATGATCTGGATGAAAGCAATGCCAGTTTGTGAATGATACAATAATTTGCATAGGTGTTAGAATCTTTGTTAAGAAAAATAGATTGCAGTCAAATCCAGATGAAATGGGGGGGGGGGGGGGGGGGATGAGCCTGTGTCTGGTAGATCGCATTTAATATAGATAAATGTCATACAAATATATGGAAATGAAAGATAGGAAATGACTGGTCCATCAAGGCAACCTGATGGAAGACTATAAAATAATGGACTGGTCGAGCTCCTTCTTGAAGGTAGGCAAAAAATTAGCAACCGCCAAACCAACTGGAAATGTATCCCAGAGACTCACAATTCTCAGGGAAAAGAAGAACCACCTAATATGTTCGAGACATTTAATGTTGCCAAACTTAAATAAAGTTAGATTTTTCAACTTACACAGAACTGATGATGCAACAGTGACCTTGTGCATGCAGTAACTGTTTAGTGCATTACAATGCACAACATTGTAAAAATCCATAGATTTTATAATGCCCTTGGCATTAATTTTTACAGGAAGGAGCTGCAAAATGCTTGCGCTGTGTAAAAGGGCCCTCTGCAGATTTATGTAGAGCCAATAATAGTATCAGAGCTCAATTACAGTCCATGCACTCACTAAGGGCTACTTCAAGTCTTAGTCAGAATAATTCAAACCATTTCAAGTATGTTGTGGGATTCCAGTACAAATCTCTGTCACAATCCCTGAGTTTGCTGAAATGGTCTGCATCTGATGAAAAATGGAGAGGCCAGTGGGTCTGCAGTTAAAATTGCCCTGGAGCCATCAAAAACCAACTGACCACATTCAATATAAGATTTTTAACATAAGTTGGCAGGATTCAATTCATACAATATCACACTATTAGCTGGGTTTCTCGCACCCACACTTTTTGGGATTTTCTTCTCCCTGCTGCTTTCACATGCGTTCAAATCCTCTGAAGAAGGAATTTTCCTCCACACAAGATCAGGGGGCAGGTTGTTCAACCTTGCCCGTCTAAGAGCGAAGTCCAAAGTACGGAAAGTCCTCATCAGAGAACTCCTCTTTGCTGACGATGCTGCTTTAACATCTCACACTGAAGAATGCCTGCAGAGTCTCATCGACAGGTTTGCGTCTGCCTGCAATGAATTTGGCCTAACCATCAGCCTCAAGAAAACGAACATCATGGGGCAGGATGTCAGAAATGCTCCATCCATCAATATTGGCGACCACGCTCTGGAAGTGGTTCAAGAGTTCACCTCCCTAGGCTCAACTATCACCAGTAACCTGTCTCTAGATGCAGAAATCAACAAGCGCATGGGTAAGGCTTCCACTGCTATGTCCAGACTGGCCAAGAGAGTGTGGGAAAATGGCGCACTGACACGGAACACAAAAGTCCGAGTGTATCAGGCCTGTGTCCTCAGTACCTTGCTCTACGGCAGCGAGGCCTGGACAACGTATGCCAGCCAAGAGCGACGTCTCAATTCATTCCATCTTCGCTGCCTTCGGAGAATACTTGGCATCAGGTGGCAGGACTATATCTCCAACACAGAAGTCCTTGAAGCGGCCAACACCCCCAGCTTATACACACTACTGAGTCAGCGGCGCTTGAGATGGCTTGGCCATGTGAGCCGCATGGAAGATGGCAGGATCCCCAAAGACACATTGTACAGCGAGCTCGCCACTGGTATCAGACACACCGGCCGTCCATGTCTCCGTTATAAAGACGTCTGCAAACGCGACATGAAATCGTGTGACATTGATCACAAGTCGTGGGAGTCAGTTGCCAGCATTCGCCAGAGCTGGCGGGCAGCCATAAAGACAGGGCTAAATTGTGGCGAGTCGAAGAGACTTAGTAGTTGGCAGGAAAAAAGACAGAGGCGCAAGGGGAGAGCCAACTGTGCAACAGCCCCAACAAACAAATTTCTCTGCAGCACCTGTGGAAGAGCCTGTCACTCCAGAATTGGCCTTTATAGCCACTCCAGGCGCTGCTTCACAAACCACTGACCACCTCCAGGCGCGTATCCATTGTCTCTCGAGATAAGGAGGCCCAAAAGAAAAGAAGCTGGGTTTAACCCAATACTTAAATTAAAATTTATTTTCCAACATTACATTTTGCATTTGGAAGTGTTTAAAGTACAAAGTCATGTTCTATGCCTCCAGGTCAATCCTCTAACTTTCATTCTCATTTACCAAAGATACTCTTTTATGTAGAAGTAGATTAGCTGAAGTGTTGAGTAGTTGATAAGTTTTTGACAATTAACTGATTCAGGTTTGTCAAGTTGTCTTTGCTTGTATTCCTGCTTTGCAATCTTTTTCTTCCAATCTGTTACAAATTCTTCTTATCACCCAAAAGCCCCTAAAGTTATCTTTACTCTTAATAAAGACCTTCATTAAAATTTTCTCAAAGACTTCGAATTTAACCGAACATTGGTCCTCCTTAGGCAGCTTAAACTACGGCCGTGGAACATCATTTCCAGTATTTGAATCAGGTAATCGGATCAATCGTAGCAAGTAAATTCATTGTTGGTGAACATTCAAATGGATGGTTCAGCGAGGGAAGCCACTTTTCAGAAATAGTTCCAAAAAGGTTAACTTTGTCTATAAAAACTCATTCTTGTTTAATCGTGTGTGAAAATACTTATGGAATGGCATAATTTTATAGATTATTTTCTTTCAAGGATTTTAGTACATCAGTAGTTGATCTCCTGTTAGGAATATACATTTTATAATATTTTGGAAAGAGTTTGCAGTCCTGTGTCTTTATGCCAATAAAGAGAGTTCCAACACGAAGATAATTACTTAAAGATTTATCAAGGGTAAAATGAACAGATATACAGCTTACACCAAGATTGCATAAGATGCCTGCACCAAAGAGCAGTTAAACTCAATCTCCTCTCTCTTTTCTTCTGATTTCTTCCAATTTATGGCTATGATCCCACACCATTTTTCCATTTCTAGCTGCACTAATGCATAGATATCTGCATTCAATATCCTTTTAAAAAATATTTCTCGGTAATAACTTGTACAAGTCCCATTCACAATCTTCCAGGCATTCTGAACATCTCTCACTCAAGGCTTTCTTTTTGACATCCATGGTCCCAAATCCAACAAGCTGTTATTTAGGGTTGGCAAGGCATAGAATATAATGTTATGCTTAGTTACAGATAACTTAGTCTCTAAATCCAAACGTGTAACCTAGAAAGTAAGCTATTCTGACCTCTGTACGGGCACTGTTAACAACATTTGCTGTTTATTTACTTCTGCACAGAGAGGGCTGGATTTTAAGGGCCCCCCTCACAGGGGTTGGAGGGGAGGGGGCTGATAGAATTGCGATGGGAGGTGGAGGGAGCTGAGAGCCTGTTGATTCCCCGTCACCAAGGGATCTTGTCGGGGGCGGGATTGACTGATGACGGCCTTTCCGTCCAGAGTGCAATTGAGGCCCCAAGTGGCCTACCAGTGGCCACTTAAGGGCCTCTACCCCTGTCGCTGGGATTTAACAAGCAGCGGGAGGGTGCAGGGGTGGGGGGGGGAAGTTCCTCCACCAGACAGGGAGGTCACCGAGTAATACGAGGCGTCCTTCCTGCGGGCTTGGGGGTCCCTCCTCCATGATCAATCTGTGGTCCATGAACGACCCCCACCGGGAAAAACTCCACCTCCCTGGACCCCCCTCCCTCTGCACTTAACACCCACCCTCCCAGCCCCCTCACCAGGGCCTTCCAAACTGGTCCTGGTGATCCCACCTCACTTACCTGAGGTCCGGGTCTCCAGCTTGGCCCTGGGTCCAAGGCCCCTGCAGTAAGGGCAGTGGCCACCACTCCCATTGGGGCTGCCAATACTGCTGAGCTGCCAGCCTTGTGATTGGCCTGCAGCTCTTGGAAGCGGGATCCCCATTTTTAAAGGGATAGGGATCCCGGCGCCGGGCACTTATGAGCCGGAACAACATAACATTGCGCTGGGGGAACTTGGAAGCGCTGAGGCGGGGGCTCCCCCAGTCTTTTCGGCCCAGCAACAGGAGCCCCGCCAGTGCCAAAAAATCAAGCCCTGAGTGATAGCATTCAGTGATAGTGATAGCATTCTGACCATTGAGTCAGACTGTTGTGGGTTCAAATCCAACACCAGAAACTTGTACAAAATCGAGGCTGACACTCCAGTGTAATACTGAGGGGGGCGCTGCACTATTGGAGGCAGGCGCTGGCTTTTGCTTGAAACATTCAACTGAGGTTCAGTCTGCCCTCTTAGCTGTATGTAAAAGATAAAAGGGGAGTATTTCAAAAAAGAGCAGGGCTATTTTCCCCAGTGTCCCAGCTAATATTTATCTAAATAGTTGTTTGGTAGTACAGAAGTTGAGTATTGCTAAAAACAGAAACATTTTGTTCAAGCTTTTTGTTTTGCACTCATCAGGACAATTCTCAAGAATACCAATATAAGGGAAGCAACAAATTTATACTGCATGAGAAGAGAGTGCCGAATGGTTGGCACATGGACTTTGATTGGTAGAAGCATTGCTATGGACAATGCACCAGTTTATAGTGACTGACAGTTAACTGCCAAGCTTCGTTTGAAAGTTAAACCAGGCAGCTTGACTCTGATTGGTCAAGGCATTGCCCTGAGGAATGAACCAGCGAATGGCTGTCACTTACTTTATTTATCTGAAACAGGTTTTTTTTTTTATTTCCAAAATATACTTTATTCATAAAAATCTGTAAAAATTACATTGCCAAACAGTTTCCAAACAGCACCAAAAAATACAAACATTGCAAGGGAGATCAGTTTCCTTCAATACTGTCATGAGTTTCTTCCCAACCCTTCCGTTTCACAATTGTCATGTCAATTACATTTTTACATTTACAGCAATTGAGAATATTAACGATACAGTTCGAGGGGTTTCCCATGGATCCAGCCCCTCAGTCCAGCTTGGTGGGGGAACCTTACACTGTGGTCTTTCCCCATTGAGCCTTTGCTGCGGCTGCCCCAAGCTTTAGTGCGTCCCTCAGCACGTAGTCCTGGACCTTGGAATGTGCCAGTCTGCAACATTCGGTGGTGGACAACTCTTTGCGCTGGAAGACCAGCAAGTTTCGGGCAGACCAAAGGGCGTCTTTCACCGAATTGATAGTCCTCCAGCAGCAGTTGATGTTTGTCTCGGTGTGCGTCCCTGGGAACAGCCCGTAGAGCACAGACTCCTGTGTTACAGAGCTGCTTGGGATGAACCTTGACAAAAACCACTGCATCTCTTTCCACACCTGCTTTGCAAAGGCACATTCCAGGAGGAGGTGGGCGACCGTCTCTTCCCCACCACAGCCAACGCGGGGGCACTGTGCGGAGGGGGCGAGACTTCGGGTGTGCATGAAGGATCTGACGGGGAGGGCCCTTCGCACCACCAGCCAAGCTACGTCTTGGTGCTTGTTTGAAAGTTCTGGTGATGAGGCATTCCGCCAAATGACTTTGACGGTCTGCTCGGGGAACCATCCGACAGGATCCACCGTTTCCTTTTCCCGTAGGGCCTTGAGGACATTCCGTGCAGACCACTGCCTGATGGACCGGTGGTCAAAGGTGTTTTTCCGCAGAAACTGCTCCACGAAGGATAGGTGGTACGGCACGTCCCAACTGCACGGAGCGTTCCGCGGCAATGTGACCAGGCCCATCCTTCGCAACACCGGGGACAGATAGAACCTCAGCACGTAGTGACACTTGGAGTTTGCGTACTGGGGATCTACACATAGCTTGATGCAGCCGCACACGAAGGTGGTCATCAGGATGAGGGCCACGTTGGGTACATTTTTCCCGCCCATGTCCAGAGATTTGAACATCGTGTCCCTCCGGACCCGGTCCATTTTAGATCCCCAGACGAAGCGGAAAATGGCTCGGGTGACTGCCACGGCGCAGGAGTGGGGTATGGGCCAGACCTGCGCCACGTAGAGCAACAACGTGAGCGCCTTGCACCTGATGACCAGGTTCTTACCCACAATGGAGAGAGATCGCTGCCCCCACATGCCCAACTTTTGTCGTACCTTGGCTACTCGCTCCTCCCATGTTTTGGTGCACGCCCCGGCACTTCCGAACCATATCCCCAGCACCTTCAGGTAATCTGACCTGACGGTGAAGGGGACAAAGGATCGGTCAGCCCAGTTCCCAAAGAACATGGCCTCGCTCTTGCCGTGGTTAACTTTGGCTCCCGAGGCCAGTTCGAACTGGTCGCAGATGCTCATCAGTCTGCGCACGGACAGCGGATCCGAGCAGAAGACGGCGACGTCATCCATGTACAGGGAGGTTTTGACCTGAGTGCCTCCGCTGCCTGGGATTGTCACCCCTCTTATGCTCGCATCCTTCCTAATAGACTCAGCAAAGGGTTCAATACAGCAAACAAACAAGACCGGGGACAGAGGACAGCCCTGTCTGACTCCAGATTTGATCGGGAAACTTTCAGATTCCCACCCGTTGATTGACACTGCGCTACTGATGTTTGTGTAGAGCAGTTGGATCCAATTGCAGATTCCCTCCCCAAACCCCATTTTGGAAAGCACGTCCATCATGTAGGTGTGCGATATCCTGTCAAAAGCCTTCTCCTGGTCCAGGCTGATGAGGCAGGTGTCCACCCTCCTGTCCCGTACGTAGGCGATCGTATCCCTGAGTAGCGCGAGACTATCAGAGATCTTCCTGCCGGGTACAGTACAGGTCTGATCGGGGTGAATCACCAACTCCAGAGCAGACTTGACTCGACTGCCTATGACTTTGGACAGAATCTTGTAATCAACATTAAGCAGTGAGATGGGCCGCCAATTTCTGATTTCTGCCCTCTCCCCCTTCTGCTTGTAAATGAGGGTGATGATGCCTTTTCTCATGGTCTCTGACATGCTGCCGGCCAGGAGCATACTCTCGTATACTTCCAGCAGGTCCGGGCCGACCCAGTCCCACAGGGCCGAGTACAACTCGACCGGTAAGCCGTCGCTCCCGGGGGTTTTACTCGTCTCGAAAGACTCGACGGCCTTTGTCAGCTCGTCCAGAATTAGCGGCTTGTCCAGTCTCTCCCTCCTGCTGTCATCTAGGACCTCTGTGATAGATGACAGGAAGGACTGGGAGGCTCTGCTGTCTGTGGGCTTCGCGTCATACAGCCCAGCATAAAAGGATTTGCTGATCCTTAGTATGTCGGACTGCGAAGACGTTACCGAGCCATCTTCTTCCTTCAGGCTGCTGATAACAGAGCTCTCTCTGTGTACCTTTTGGAAGAAGTAACGCGAGCACGTCTCATCCTGCTCGATGGAGCGGACTCTGGACCGGAAGATGATCTTGGAGGCCTCCTTGGCAAAGAGCGAGGCCTGCTGGCTCTTCACCTCTTGGAGGTCCTCCTTGACCTCGACCCCCATTGACTGCAACCGGAGCAGATTTTGCATACTTTTCTGGAGTCGGGACAGTTCCCTCTGTCTCTCTCTCGCCTTCTGAACACCTTTGTGGATGAAGAACCTCTTGATGTTCTCCTTAATCGCTTCCCACCAGTGAACTGGAGACTCAAAGAGGGGTTTCACGGTCCTCCAACCTTTGTAATCCCTTTTGAGTTGCTCAACGTTCTCTGGGGTCAGCAGTGTCGCATTGAGCTTCCACGTCCCTCTGCCAACCCGCTGGTCGTCCTGTAAGTGACAGTCGGCCAGTAAGAGGCAGTGGTCGGAGAAGAACACCGGCTTGACGTCGGTGGATCCGACCGTGACAGCCCGGGACACAAACAGGAAGTCAATCCTGGAACGGGCAGACCCGTCCGATCTTGACCATGTGTATCTGTGCTGCGCTCCGTCTGCAGGTTTGCTGAAGACGTCGTGCAGTTTGGCATCCTTAACTGTTTCTACTAGGAATCTGGACGTAGCGTCCAGTTTGCTGTCGTCACTGCCGGATCGTCCAGCCGCATCGATGATGCAGTTGAAGTCACCGCCTAGGATGACCGGCCTAGACGTCGCCAGCAGCAGTGGGAGCTGCTGGAAGACGGTCAGCCGCTCGCTGCGTTGTACCGGGGCGTACACGTTGATCAACCGGAGCGGAGCGTTGTTGTACATCACGTCTGCTACGAGGAGGCGGCCGCCCACCACCTCCTTAACTTCAGAGATGGTGAAGTTACCTCCCCGCAGCAGAATACCCAGGCCGGAGGAACGGCAGTCATTACCCCCCGACCAGATCGATGGCCCGTGGGACCACCATCGCGACCACTGCCTGTAGGTGCTGAGGTGTGGTATTCCACACTCCTGCAGAAACAGTAGGTCAGCTTTGACCTTGGCAAGGTAATCCAAGGTTGAAACACATCGCGTAGTAGATTTAATGCTACGCACATTAATGGAAGCAATTCTTACACCCATTTTTTACTAAAAATTAGTTGTTGCTTCCCATACCATTTCTCCTCGCTAGTCCCAGTCCCTCCCCTTCGGGATGTTCCTGCATACCCATCGTATGCGCAAGCAGTTTCACGTTGGTTGGGCTCAGAAACCCCTCCTGATTTTTCAT
Organism: Heterodontus francisci; assembly: GCF_036365525.1. NCBI lineage: Eukaryota > Metazoa > Chordata > Chondrichthyes > Heterodontiformes > Heterodontidae > Heterodontus > Heterodontus francisci. Next base: position 165,310,431 of record NC_090375.1, on the reverse strand, counting down.
GCAGGGTTTGTGCCGCTCGGGTGACATCGGGGGGGTCTTGTAGGCAGAGAGGATTGGGTTGTCCTCAGCTGCTTCCATCTGTTCCTCCTCGAAAACATCACAGCTCCCGGTCTCCCGGAGCTCAGGTGCGCCAGACGTGTCTTTGCTCCCGGTGTCGCAGAGCTGAGATGCGTTGGCCACTTCGTTACGTGTGGGGCATTGGGGTTGGGGCACGCTGGGCCCATCACAGCTTCCAGTGCCCGGGGGCTGGGATGCTTTATCATCCATCTCGCAGTTCTGCCGCCTCTTTTGAAGGGGCTGTCGTTCCAGCATTTCCCCGTCCAGTGAAGAGGAGTTGTTGCAGTCTGATTCAGAAGAGAGCCTCCTCTTGCCACTGGTTTGGGTGGTGGCTTTGGGATGTTTTTTCTTTGTGGTTTTCCTCTGGACCACTTGCCACTGACCTGTTTGTCCATCTGCTGCCTCCTCCTCCATTGATTCTGTCTGTGGAGGAGGGGTTCCCGGGCGCTGGGTAGGTTCTGGGTCGTTGGTTTCAGCTGCCTCCCCTTCCTTCTCAGGTTGAATTTCCTCACTGCGGAGAAGGTTGCTGGTCTCCTTTCGGACAGCGGACGCCTTCGTCGAACCTTCGCCCGGCCATTCCTTGGACCTTGCCGCCTGAGCATAGCTGAGACAACGTTTGGGGCAGGTCTTGTAGAGATGGCCTGCCGCACCGCACAAGTTGCAACACTTAGTCTGCTTACAGTCCTTGGTCTGATGGCCTTCCTCCTTGCAGTTCTTGCAAACAACTGTGCTGCAGTTGGCTGCCATGTGACCAGATTTGCCACAGGTGCGGCAAACTCTGGGCTGCCCAGCGTAGACCAAGAAGCCTCGACTTCCCCCGATAGCAAAGCTGGAGGGAGGGTGGATGATGGCTCCACTGGGATCTACCTTCAAGGTCACCTTGACCTGCCGCTTGCTGGTCCAGATCCCAAAGGGGTCCTTGACATCAGTGCTGCTGCCGGCCACCTCGACGTACCTGGCGAGAAAGGTGAGTACATCCACCACCGGAACATGGGGGTTGTAGAGGTGAATCGTCACCACCCGGTCCCGTTGTGACGGAAGCGTGAAGAGCGGCTCCGCTGTGAGGATCGACAGTGGAGCCCGGTCCCCTTTCTCCTTGAACGCCTTCAGGAACTTGATGCATCCCGCCACGTTCCGGAACGTCACGTCGAAGTATCCACTGCTGGGGAAATCCTGCAGGCAGAAGACGTCCGTCGCTTGAAATCCACAGCAATCGAAGAGAATTTTCTTGATGAAGAAGGTACGATCGACCAGTGCATCTTCTTCCTTGTCCTTCACGACCACCCGAACGGTGTTGCGCACTCCCTGGCCCGAAGCTCGAAAATTGGTTATAGCCATTTTACTCAAAGCTTCTCCAGGATCAAAAGGCAATGATCATGGTCTCTTCTCAATCAAATAAGCACTGATAAGAACAGATACTACACTTGATCTTAGCCAAAAGGCCGAGAAGCGATCTGATTTATCTGAAACAGGTGCAATGTGTGTACATGTTCTTTCTGTCTGCAAAGAACAGGGCCGTGTGTATTAATATATGTCGCTTCCAGTACGCACAAATGCACCACACTGTGAGCCCGACCGACAACCTTAAATCGGTTGTCAGCGTAGTTCTACAGGGCTCTGTTCTTTGCTGACAGAAAGAACATGTACACATATTACGCCTGTTTCAACTAAACAAAATAAGTTCATTCCTCAGGGTTATGCTTTGACCAATCAGAGTCAAGCTGCCTGGTTTAAATTTCAAACAAAGCTTGGCAGTTAACTGTCCGTTACCATGAGCTGGTGCATTCTCCATGGCAACGCCTCTACCAATCAGAGTCCACTTGCCAACCAATCACCACTCTCTTCTCATACAGTATAAATGTGTTGCTTCCCTTACATATGTATTCTTGCAACTTGTGCTGATGAGTGCAAGATGAAAAGCTTCGACAAAATGTTTCTGTTTTCAGCAATACTCAATATTTATCCCTCAACCAGAAAAACGAAAATGTATTATCCAGACATTTCCATATTGCTGGTGTGGCCGTTTACTGTGCAGAAATTACAACAATGACTACACATCAAAAAGTACTTCATCAGCTGTAAAGCATTTTGGGAATATATAAAAAAAAATTCTTTCTTTAATATGGAACTGAATATAAATGGATTATTTTTATACAAAAAGGATTCCTTTCCTATCTCTAACACTCCCTTGCCATTGCACAAGCAGAAATCAAGACAAAGGTTAGTCCTCAGGTAAAGAGGTGTTTAGAGAGCATGGGATAATTGGATCCAGGCACCAGATGTAATTCAATCCACATTTTAAACTAGTATGATGCCACTGCTAATTAAAATCATTTTCTAAAAGGTGTTGATAAAGAGATGTGCCCATTGTGATGTTCACTAACTTGAGCTTTAGGTTGATATAGAGCAGAGGTGTTAGCTGTGGCTCAGTGATAGCATTTTCGCCTCTGAATCAGAAGGCTTTGAGTTTAAGCCCCACTCGAGACAACCTTCCCATTCTCCTCTTTCAAAATTGATAGATTCTATGAACCATTCTTTAAGGGTGGAATTTTATGCTTTCCCCAGCAGCGGGTTTGGAGGTGGGGAGAGCATAACATCGGGTGGAATGGTGACTGGAAGGACCCCGCCACGATCTCGCCTCTGCCAAAATTTAGTCCAGGGAAGGAAGGCCTGTGAATTGAGGCCCTTAAGAACATAAGAACTAGGAGCAGGAGTAGGCAATTCAGCCCCTCGAGCCTGCTCCGCCATTCAATACAATTATGGCTGATCTCATCTTGGCCTCAACTCCACTTTCCTGCCTGTTCTCCATCACGCTTCAACCCATTTTTAATTAAAAATCTGTCTATCTCCTCCTTAAATTTACCCAATGTCCTGGCATCCACTGCACTCTGGGGTAGGGAATTCCATAGATTCATGACCCTTTGAGAGAAGTAATTTCTCCTCATCTCTGTTTTAAATCTGCTATCCCTTATCCTAAAACTATGACCTCTCCTTCTCGATTGCCCCACCAGATGAAACATCCTCTCTATAACTGGGTAATTAATCGCTAATTAAGGTCCTCTTCCCGCTACAGCCTTAATTAGCCATGCAGCGGGTGGCCCTGTCGCCGCATGGGAAGTACAGCAAGCAAAACCGTGCAGGCTGCTTTCTGGCTGCGGGGTGGAGTGGGGGTCCCTCATTCAAGGCACTTAGTGCCTGAATGAAGGACCCGGTGTTGGGAAGTGGGGGGGCCACTGAGGCCCAGCCCCCTGCCCTTGCTGCTGACTCCCCTCCCCGTCCTCCCCTGCGCCCCCCACCTCACAAGATCCCTCACACCCTGATCTACCGTAAGCCTAGTTCCAGCGCCGCTCCTTGGTGTCTGGTTCATCCAGCGACAGCAGCAGCCACCACCTCCATGGTGGCACTACAGCTGCCGGCTTCTGATTGGCTGACAGCACTGCAAGGCCGGGACTTCTAGCGACGGGGTCTTAAATCATACGGAAGGCCCGCCGCTGTCAAGTTAAGTGCCTGAATGGCACTAGATTCGACTGGCCTTCCATATAAGAGGCAATGTGGGGATCCTGGTGTCAGTTTTCCCCAACGTCAAGAATCCCACCGCCAGCATAAAATTCCACTCTTATATTGCTAAAACACATGCAGAGAAGATCCATGATTTTGAGTTGAAGAAAAAAAGAAAATCCTAAATTAATTAATTCCAAAGTAATTAATTCCAACCCCATCTATGTCCCAAATCTTAGAACCGTGCAACTATGCAATATAGACCCAGTGTCCAGGAGAAATGTGTATTGCATTTGGTTGGTCTGTGTATGAGATGATTTTGAACCATTGTGGCTGGAAAGCTATTGTCAACCGGAGGTAGCAAACAGAGGTTTGGTGCTTCTGCATGGGTACAGAAAGGGACAGTTCAGAAGTGAGTTTTCGATGGGTTTCACAGACTTCCTCATGAAAATTTTTATCAGAGGCCTGGTCCCCTATTTCTGCTAGCTGCAAAATGTTGTCTGGTGGAGGAACTCCCACAGTGAGAAGGAGAAAATATTTGAGCAATGGATGGAAAATGATACAAATAAAAAGTAACTATTTTATAAGGTAATGCAAATCATGAGCTTGGATTTAGTATTAGGCCTGAAACCAGGCCTGTTAACGGTCAATGACTCATTCTAAAGTTTTATTGTCCAGAACGATAAAATACTCAATGCTTTCCAGATGACTGTAGCATGTAGCTTATTTCAAGACTATACCTACACTTGTTGAAATACAGATCATTTCAAATTAAGCAGGCATCGTCAGTAAACCAGCCCATCTCTTTAAAAAAAAAGGGGGCGATTTTCACCGAATACATTAGGTGCTGAAGAGGTAAAGAAGTGGCCAAGATGGGGTCTTAAGCTGGAATGCCGGTTTAGCTCATGTTTAACGCAAGACGCTATCTTGGTAAAGCAGCTGAATTGAGCTCTCGGACCAGCCGCCTGAGGCCATTAAACAGCTGATCACCACTTAAACTGCCCACTGGCGCTCATTAAAGAGGCTACACGGCATTTTGGTGGTTACTGACTCACATAAAAGTGACCATCTATTTGGGAGTAAACACAGCATTGATGTCGACTTCAAGTACTACTTAAAGGGATGCTCACCACTTTTTAGGGATACACACGATTCCCTTGTCATTGCTTCAGCAGCTGTAAAGAGGATCTTTAAAGCACATCAGAAGACTTTCTGGGACATTTTGTTAAGATTTCACCAACATTTGAGCAACATTTATTTCAGAGATTCTTTGAGAATTTCATCTAAAAAGAGTAAGCGTTGTGCTACTCCACATTTTTGGACTCCTTATAGGATTCAGCAGAAGAAAGGGAGTGCTTGGACAGCGGCATCTTGCTCGGGGTTCCTTGGGGAGGAGAACATGAGGTCAGGAAGAGCAGCACCATCTGTTACAGGAGAGAGGGACAGGATGGTGAGGTGGGTGAGGTGACATCCTTCCCTCTGTGGTACAGGACATTAATCCTCCTCTGGACTTCCACCACCAGGACCTCCAGTGCTCCATCCGAGAACCTGTGCACTGCTCCCCTGGCCCGTGAGCCATTCTGCAATGTGCTGCTGTGTGTAAGCTGGAGCACCCCACACCTTCAGTGGAAATGGGTAAGAGGAGCTCTCATACACTGCTCCACAAAGATTACTTCTAATCAGAGCTTAAGTGCTAAACCTGCATTTGTCAGTTTAGCACCTCCAGGTAAGTTCAAATTGTGATAATCAGCAGTTAGGACTAAAATTGTGTGCTAAATCCAGACATTGAAGGAGAAAGTCGATTAGGCCTGTTAGCGGACGTGGGGATCACGATGCAAGATTACCCCACACACGCAAACTTTGTGCTGCCTGCTCATCAACTTGATTGCAGCGTGCAGCCCAGTGTGAAACCCCCACTGCCCAGGTGCATGGTTGGTAGCACAACCTACAATGAGCCTGTGCTTCTTAAAGGCAGCATTCACCTCTTAGTGGGGAGGTGCACTCAGGCTACAGCAGCTGGTGGAACATCTCAGAAAGGCTTTGCTGGAAGGAAGAAAACTGGTAATGAAGCAATGGGCCAGACAGAGGACTGTAGGTTCTCTGATGCTGTGCTGGAGGCCTCAGTTCACAAGGTTGAAAGGAGAGGAGAGGCCATGTTTGCACAGGAGGCCCTCGTGGTCAAGGTCAGTGAATGAGTCACTGCTCAATGCACCACAGCCCCATCACTCACCCAGCAACAATTAGGTCACATGCTGAACATTCAAATGCTCCACTTCACCCTCACACACTTACCAATGCTGCCAGCCTCATACCCATATCTCCCATCTCCACATACCTCCAGCTATCCAGTTATGGCAGGCACTTCACCCAAACATATTGCAACATGCTCACTCACATTCTTCCCTCTCTCTTGGAATCCATCCTTTCCAGTGAGGAAGTAGTGGCCAACTCCATGACAACACTTGCAGACCCATTTATGATGCAGCATATGGTGGCCAATGTCTCAGATTCAACTGCAGCAGAGGCAGTAGCCACTCAACGGGTAGGATTTTATTCTGCCCTTGAATACAGAAATGGAGGCCGGGGCACAAACAAAATGACAAGGAATGCCAATCCCGACGTTGCCAGGCCCCTCCCATTTTGTCCAGGGTGGGGAAGGCCGAGGACATCATTCCTGCCCCAGGTCAATTGAGGCCCTTAAGTGGCCAATTCACGGCGACTTAAGGACCTCTTCCTGTCTCCACTCCAATTTTATGGAGGATTTACTCAGATGTTCTCTTGATTGGCCCCTATAACTTTGGTAAAGGATTGGTGGAAACCGTATATCCAGGGTCTCTGCTGATCAGCCGATCAGCAAGGAAATTCCCAGAGATGGTCTAGGTAGTAAGAGTATGACAGTCCAACAGAACAGCACATTTAGGAGGCAATGAAATCCTTGCCACATTTTCAGCAGGAGCTGTGAATTTAGTAATGTGTGTTCTCTCGTGAAGGTGGACAGAAATGTCTGACTGCTCAGGAGATATTTGTTGTGTCTCAGTCAAGGGGCTATAGGAGGGTATATTGTATGTATTCATTCTGCCTGTTGAGATTTGAGTGTGGAGGTCACCATGCCCTGCAGGATATTCTGTCTATTGAAAGAATAAATGGAAAAACAGGAATGCCTCAATCGGACATGCCAATCTCCGAACACAATCCTCCAAAATTCCCCTCAAATCCCTTCCCCCCAGCAGCATGCAGCCTTAGAAAATCTACCACAAGCTTACTTGATTCACATTGAATCAGGCTTCATCATACACAAGTATAGCAGACAGTTCTTAAAGTAACCACTGGCAACTGCGCGAATAAGAGTTTACCACATTTTCAGTGCAGTTAGCAGTGAAAATAATGCTTACTGACAATGCCAAATATTTTAAATATTCTGGCTAGCATAGTTTATATTTGATTATTATCTTAACTGGCCAGTTCTTATTTTCTTGTGTTACACGCTCTAGGGATGGAGTTTATAAATAGGCTTCAGAGTACAAAAGCTAACAAGCTGGTCCTGAATTTCCACAAAGATCCTCCCAATCTGCTGCTGTAGCTTCAGAGGGGGATTGATAGATTCCCTGGAGAACAGCATAAATGACGAGACTGACTGATGGCCCACCAAAATTATAACAGGACATTGTTCTCATTTGCCCCCCACTGCCCACCACCCCCACCACAGAAGTCTAATATTAAACCTATACCAGGCATTAGTTACGCCATTGTAAGAATATTGGTCTGGAGTTTCTGCTCAATTGCGCTGGTTTTATTCAGCACAATTCCCCCGATACTGGAATCACTGGTGCAAAAGATCATGGAATTTTAAGTGCAAATTACTCAGGTTTTTGTGATCCTTTGTGCTAGTTTTAAAAAAAAGGTGTGCAAGAAGCAGGCCCTGCCCACAAAATTTGCCATGCCCCCAGGGCAAATTAATTAAAAGTGGGAGTTTCCATTAATTGCCCTCGTTTGCAGGCCTCTGAAGAGGCTCCAAAAATTAAACTGGATCTTTTGGATAGAAGGACACTAATAGATACATTTTCAAAGGTTTGAATGAATTTTTCTTTTAATTTACTAAGGAACTGCCAATTGTACCCCAATCTAACTAGGAAGTAGTTTCGTGTATTTTTAAAAAGTCATTTTCAATCATTTAAAATCTGTGATACAGGTGGTGGATTGACACTCTGATTTAAAATGCTTATTTTTGGTTAAAAAAAACAATTTTCAACTGTATTAGTGAAACTTATCAAATTATCACTTTCATTTATATAAGGAATATTTTTCAAAGCAAACTTATTTTTTACATTATATTTTATAATGCTGCCTGATTAAGCTGCTTCCTGGAACGGGAGTTCTGAAATTTTGTTGCCTGCCTGGTGCCAGGGTTAAAGACATCTTCTCAGGAATGGAGAAGAACTTGGAGTGGCGGTGGGGTGGGGAAGATTCAGTTGTCATAGTCCACGTAGGAACGAATGATATAGGTGGAATTAGGAATGGTGTTCCGCTGAAAGAATTTGAGGAGCTAAGGTCCAAATAAGAATGCAGATCCTCACAGGTAATAATCGCTGGATGGCTGAAGGAGTGGTGTGGGAGGCAGGGGTAACACTTCATTGGCCACTGGCAACAATACTGGGGAAAGAGAGATCTGTTCTTTTAGGATGGGCTCCACTTAATACAGGCTGGGACCAGTTTCCTGACAAATTGAATAACAAAGGCATAGATATTGTTTTAAACTAATGAAGGAGTCTTGAGAGGATTCAGGAAAGTGTAAAAATGTAATTAATGCCCAATTAAAGGCCTTATCCCGCCTCCACCAGTATTAGCCCAGCGACGGGTGGGCCTGTTGCCGCACATGGAGCACACCAAGCAAACCCCTGCAGGTTGCTTGCCGGCTCTTGGGGGCTACTTGTTAAAAGGCACTTAGTGCCTGAATGAGGGACTTGGCATCAGAAAGGGGAGGGCCCGCTGAGAGCCAGCCCCCAAACCTGCTGCCGACCTCCCTACACGCCACCCCCCCCTTCCCCCACATGTTCCACACCTTGAGAGCCTTCCCCCCCTGACTTACCTGTGACCTGGGTTCAGTGCCTACGGTGAGTCCAGTACCGACAGCAGTCACCGCCTCTAAGGTGGTATCACTCAGTTAAAATGCTGCCAGCCTCTGATTGGCTGACAGCTCTCAGCAGGCAGACTTGTGTCGCTGGGATTCTTAATCCTGGGAAGGCCCGCCGCTGTCCACTAACTGGCATTTAATTCAATGGCCCTTCCCCAGATGAGGCAATGTGGGAGTACTGCCGATGATTTAGCCGGTGGTCGAGACCCAGTCACCAAAATAAAATCCCAGCCATGTGTGGGACAGAATATAAATCATGATCTGACAGGTGCATGTAACAAGGGCAATACAGTAATCATGGTGTACTTTAATCTTCATATTTACTAGGCAAGCCAAGTTGGCAGTAATAGTATGAAGGGCGAGTTCATGGAAAGCATTCAAGATAGTGTTCTAGATCAGTGGCCAGAATTTTACTCCCTCCCCCCACTCTGGGAGGCACGGTGGGTGGCATAAAACTGAGTGGGAGGCAGGGGGTGCCGTTCCTATCACTTTCTCGCTCTCACTGCAATTTTATGAGCGGCAGGAGAGGTGACAAATGGCTCGCCTGCCCCAGGCCAATTAACGCCCTTAAATGACCAATTAATTGCCACTCCAGGGCCTCCTCCCGCCGCTGCTGGTATATTACCAGCAGCAGAGGCAGCTCAGCACCTCAGGAGGCTGCCCAGTAAAACCTGGCAGCCTCCTTGCGGGCTGGTCAGGGCTCGCCTGATTGGGCACCTTGTACCCCAAAGAGCCCCCCCCACAGCAGAAGCCACCCTCACTGGAGCACATTCCCACCCAACCAACCGACCACCCCGCCCTCCTTGGGACCCAGCCAATTGTCTCTGGCGAGGCCCCACAGACTTACTTTAATTCCACGGCCTTGTCCATTGCTGCTCCTCTCACTGGGTACTGTCCCAGCAGTGGCCACTGCTGTTGGTTGCTTTGCTGGGTCTGAGATCTGCCAGTCCACTAATTAGCCAGCAGCTCTTGGAGGCAGGATTTGCTGCCTCAGAACTGTGGAAGTCCCAACCAAGGCCAATTAAGGGCCTAGGCCACATAAAATCACTGCGTGGCTTCCAGGCCTGGCAGAGGTGGTTTCACCCCCAACCTTATGGCAGTTGAGGAACCAACTAGGGAACAGGCTATTTTGGATTTAGTATTGTGCACAATGAGGCAGGGTTAATTAATAACCTTGTAGCAAAGGAGCCACTTGGGAAGAGTGATCATAATATGTAGAAAATATTATTGAGTTTAAGAGTGATTTAGTTAAGTCCAAAACCCAGGTCTTAAATCTGAACAAACCAAACTATGTAAGTATGAGAGGCAAATTTGCGAAGGTAGATTGGGAAACTAGATTAAAAGATAAAACAATAGATAAGAAATGGTAAACATTTAAAGAATTAATTCATAAATTACAATGAATATACATTGCCTTAAGTAATAAAATCCCCATGGGAAAAGTGGTCCAACCGTGGGTAGCAAGGGAATTGAAGATAGTAATAGATTAAAGGATTAATGTTGTCAAAGTGTAAGCCTGACGATCGGGAGGATTTTAGAATTCTGCAAAGGATAATCAAGAAATTGATAAAGAAAGACAAAACAGAATGTTTGAGTAAGCGAGCAAGCGACATAAAAACAGACTGTAAAAGCTTCTTTAGTTACGTAAAAAGGAAATGATTAGCGAAACTAAATAAAGATACCTTAGAGGCAGAGACAGCAGAAATTATAATATAATGGATAATAAGGAAATTACGGAGATATTAAACACTTTGTAGCAGTCTTCATGGTAGGTAACACAATAAAATCTAAAATTGGTGGGGAGCCGAGGGTCTAGTGAGAATGAGGAACTTAAAGAAATAGTACTGGAGAAATAAATGGGATGAAAAGCTTATAAATCCCCTTGACCTAATTGACTACATCCTAGAGTTCTAAAAAAAAAAGGTGGTTACACAGATAGTGGGCGCATTGGTTTTGATCTTCCAGAACAGTCCCTGCAGATTGGAAGGTAGCAAACATAACTGTTCAAGAAAGGAAGGAGAGAGAAAAAACAGAGAACTATAGGCCAGTTAGCCTGAAATCAATAGTTGGGAAAAATATAGAATCTATTATTAGGGACATGATAACAGGGCTCTTAGAAAATCATAATATGATAGGTAGAGTCAATGTAGATTTATACATGAGTTGTGTTTCACAAATCTGTTAGAATTTTTTGAGTTGTATCTAACAAGATAAATAAGGGGTCACCAGTGGATGTCATGTATTTGGATTTTCAAAAAGCATTCAATCAGGTGCCACACAAGGGGTTATTACATAAAATTAGGATTCTTGGACATAGGGATGGTATATTTGCATGGATTGAGAATTGATCAATGGAGAGAAAATAGACGGTAGGAATAAATGGGTAATTTTCAGGTTGGCAAGCTGTAACTATTGAGGTAGGACAAGTGCTTGGGCCTCAGTTATTTATAAATTATATCAATGACGTAGATGAGGGGACCAAGTGTAATGTATCTAAGTTTGGTGGCGATACAAAGTTAAGTGAGAATGCAAGCTGTGAGGTCGACGAATAGAACAGCAAGTAAAATGTAGGTACAGCAAGCAATTAGGAAAGCAAATGGTATGTTAGCCTTTACTACAAAGGGATTGGATCTTAAGAGTAAAAAAGTCTTATTGAAATTATATAGGGCCTTGGTGACATCATGGCTAAGAGTGCTGTTTATAATTTTGGTCTCCTTACTTAAGGACATACTTGACATAGTGGGAGTGCAATGAAGGCTCACTAGACTGATTCCTAGGAAGAGAGGATTGTCCCATGGGGAGAGATTGGGAGACTAGGCCTGCATTCCCTAGACGTTAGCAGAATGAAAGTTGGCCTCAATAAATGTACAAAATTCTTCAGGGGCTTGACAGGATGAATGCTGGGAGGATGCTTCACTGAGATGGGGAATATAGAACACGGGTCACAGTCTCAGAATAAGGGTCTGCCATTTAGGACTCAGCTGAGGAGAAATTTCTTCATTCAATGGGTTGTGAATCTTTGGAATTCTCTACTGTAGAGGGATGTGGATGCTTAGTCATTGAGTACATTCAAGGTACAGATCATTAGATTTTAAGATATTAAGGGAATAAAGGGATAAAGGTATAGTGTAGGAAGGTGGAGGTGTGGTACGAGATCAGGGATGATCTTACTGAATGGCAGAGCAGGCTCGAATGGCCTACTCCTACTCCTATTTCTTATGTTCTTATATTCATTGCAGATTTTACACTCAGTGATATACAAATGAGCTTGTGCGGAAAATCAGGGGGAAAAGACACTTATCAAAATGGGTGCAATTTTGGGCACAATTTGCACTAGAATCACAAAGTAGAAACTGTACTCCAACCTGTGTCTTGTATTAGGCCACTATAAGAATATTGGGGGGAATTTTAATTCCCAGATGAAAAAGGGGTCTGGGGAACGATGGGCCTATTTAGAAGTGGCAGCAAGAAGCTCAACCACCTTAATAGCCAGGTTTCATTAATTCTGCTGGCTGACTCAAAAGGCCAGTCAGTCAACAAGAAGTGGCTGCCCAGCATTACAAAGGGGAAGCTAGGAGGAAGCGGGCCAGAGTGAAGATAAATGTAGGTTTGGGAGTTCTGTGCTGATCACTGGCTTTGGAAGTGTGGAGAGAAGTTCTACACTTACCTTGTGAGCTCCTGAGGAGCACTCATGCTCCTCCTAGCCCACAAAGGTAAAAAAATAAACTTGTCTGGAGGATCCTCTACTCCTGCTGATCCTCCTCTCACTAACTTCAGCCTGTCAGGAAAGCCACAGAAGTTTCCCACTCAATGCTAAGTGTCCTGATTATGTCATTGGAGTTCAATCAACATATTAAAAAGGACCCCATTGGCTTTGGACAGTTTTCCAAATTCCAATTTAAAATTGCATTTGTAGGGATTGGGCCAGGAGGCCAGCGAGTAGTCTCCTCCTCCATTTTAACTGTCTCTATGCCTGATTTATGCTGGGCTCGAGGTGTTAAAATTCCTTCCCATTGTCTCTAACATTAGGCACTTACCTTAGGATAGATGCCAAAGCAACGAAAGCGGAGCACAATATATTTGCTTAGATGTTACCTGGAATAAGAGGCTTCATTTACTAGCAGAAACTAGAGTGACTGTAGCTATTTTTCATTGGAACAAAGAAGGTTAATAGGGGAGGAGAACTGATAGAGGTGCACAAAATTATGAGAGATTTTGATAAGGTAAAGAGAATAAACAATTCCTATAGCCAGTAAATTGGTAACTAAATGGCATAAATTTAAGATTATCGACCCAAAAGAAGAAAGGGAAAGGTTAGGAGAATTCTTTTTTACATTAAGCCTTATTAAAAAATTGAATGCTCTGCCAGAAAAACTGGTGGAAAAGGATATGAATAAATATTTGAAAAAAGAAAAACTTGTAAGGTTATGGGGAAAGGGCAGGAGATTGGGATTAAATTGTTAACTCTATCTCAGAGCCAGCGGAGGTACAATGGATCAAATGACTTCCTTGTGTGTTAGAAAATCCTATGATTCCGGTTAAATAATGCGATGGTGCAACATTAAGCTTACTCAGGTGGATAAGTACAGCTGCAGAATGCCTGGCCGACTATATTTTTGTAATCACATACTAATTAAAGGTAATTTGAGCAAGCGCAAAATTATATTTTGTTAATGCGTGTTTTTTTAAATACTGCTTTAATTAGTTTTCAAGTCGGTCATTAAGGATTATCCCAATAGACATTACAATGTGCTGCTGACGTTACCTTCTCTCCATGGGGCAAAGTTTCATTTCTTTAATATTTTTCAAGACCTGTGCCATCTGTACTGTTAATCCATTCCATGTGACTGATTAAATTGAAAACATCTGAACCATTTAGGAGCTTAATTACCAAAACTATTGCCTGAAAAGGAAATTAAACTGTCTGCTACATTCACAGTGGCTTTTACTTATTTACAGCCCAATGGTAAAAGTTTTAATTTTGTTCTCTGGAATTTTTATAACACTCTTTCTTGCTATGTTCCTCATTAATCTCAAAATAAAATTGAAGTGCCAGTGATGGTCTTGCAACCTTCAAATTCATTTTAAATTATGCCCTCCCTCTAAACAATCTAATTTTGCCACAATGCAAGCATCCAAATTTTCAAAATGATTTCCTTGTTCCATAAATTTGCTTCAGGTCCTTTGTCACATGTTTGGGCTGTTATACTAGATACTTTCTCAGGTTTTGCATCACCAGCCATTCCTGTAAGCGAACCTAACTCCCTTACAATTCAGAGTGTGCCTTAACTGTCCAATATTTAGGTAAAAAATGGCAAGACCCAAGGATCAAAACAGTGAACTCCTACTGTATATTAATGACATCAGTGGATATGGGGATAGCATGGGAAAGTGACGTTGAGGTAGATGATCAACCATGATCTAACTAAATGGCTCGATGGGCTGAATGGCCTACTCCTGCTCCTATGTTCCTATGCACTCCATATACCAGCTGTAAGAATGTATTATGGGACGCTCTGTGATTCGCCTCTCTTCAAAAAGCAGGCTGAATATATACTCCTACTAAACTGCAAACCAACATGTGACTTTATTTGCATAAGACAGTTGAGTCAACAGTAAACAGCAAATCACACATTTCTCTATCTTCCTTGATTCATGCATTGACTTTCTTTTGAAACATCAACTTTAAAACATAAACTCCTTTATTGGTTTGTGGAACATATCACAGGCTCAGAGCTGATCCAGCTCTTTAATTGGTTGGCACAAGACTCTACCTGCAGGCTGCAAAACAGATAACTGAGCAAGCTTATCCACTAGAAATATGATCTAAAATCATGGCTATCCTTCAGTTTTGAGTGGATAGCTAATCTTTCAGAGTACTAAAGATTTCTGTGATTAAGTCTGAGGGCTCCGACCATGTAAAAAATTAACACCTGGAATCCCTACTGTTCTTTCCCCTAAGACTTTGAACTTTGTGCAGCCCTTTGCAACCAATCGTTCCCATGTGAGCTGATGGCTTTAATGATGAGAAATATACTGCATGCCTGTGGGATTTTAACCTTTTGCCTGTTGATTCTAGCCTTCAAGATTTCGCATCAGAAATTTATACAGACAAAATCTAAATTTTGTTACATGCCTCTTGGGCATGATTCACCATCTGTTGCATGATCTTATCAATTTACAGTTTGTGTGTGTGCACATATGTGTTTGTATTTATGCATGTGTGTGTGTATGCATGTGCATGAGTGTGTAAAGTATGTACACATGTATGTGTATGGGTACATGTATGCATATGCATATATGTGTGCGTTTCTCGATTCGGCCAAAGGTGGTAGCTGCTTTCCCTATGCGTGTATCGAGCTCTGCATCAAGGGATGCATCACTGTGGACCTAAGGTAGCAGAATTTGCGAACCACTTCAAGTGGAGTGTTATTTAGTGTGACCAGGGGCAGAGATGCAACACCTTGTCCCATGACCATGGTTTTCTTGATGCTTATTGTCAAGAAGAACAAGTTACAGGCATGGGAGAGACAGTCCATGAGTCTTTGTAACTGAGTTTCCATGTGAACGACTAGAACAGCATCATTAGTGTAGAGGAGTTCTCTGATCAGGACGTGATATGTTTTTGTCTTCGCTTTCAGCCTTGACAGATTGTCAAGCTTGCCGTCTGATCTAGTGTGCAAGTAGATTCCTTCCATATCTGCAGGGAAGACGAAGGTCAGGAACATGGAGAAGAAGATGCCAAACAGAGTGGGGACTAGGACACGACCCTGTTTCTCTCCATTCTTCACTCCAAAATTATCAGAAGTGGAGCCATCAAACTGTACTGTGCAGTGTAGATTGTCACAGAAGGAGTGCCTGGGATAACACAAAGCTGACCCTCAGGACTAAGCTGATGGTTTATAAGGCCCATGTTCTCAGCACTTTGCTGTATGGCTATGAAACATGGGCAACTTACAGCTACCAGGAAAAGAAGCTCAATAATTTCCATCTTTGCTGTCTGTGACGCATTATGGGTATATCCTGGCAGGACAAAATCACAAATATGGCAGTCCTCTCAAAGGCAGAACTCCCAAGTGTGTTGGCACTAATCAAACAGAGGTGGCTTCGGTGGATCGGACACATCCACAGGATGGAAGACAATCGCATACCCAAGGACCTTCTGTATGGTGAGATAGCCAGGGCCAGACAATCAGTGGGCTGCCCAAAGCTCCGCTTTAAGGATGCTTGCAAGTGTGACATGAAGGCTCTAAATATCTGGGAGTTGCTAGCTGGCGAAAGAGGGAAATGGCGACATATCTTATGGACTCGTGTGCACTACAACAGTGACCAGTTGCTACAGCAGCTTGGCAACAGGCACCGATGTTAAAAACAACAACTCACAGTGTCACTTGGCAGCTTCACATGCAGCACTTGTGGCATAACCTGCCTCTCAAGGATTGTCCTTCACAGCCATCAACAAAGGTGCACCAAGAGAAAACACACAACCTAAATGGATTGTTTGCTGCCTGTCCATCATCTTTCATAGGTGGAAGGATGCCAACTTGAACCTGATATGTATGCCACATGCCCACACATAAAGCTTATATCATTCACACCATTTTTGCATATTCTACGAACCTGTAAAATTATAAAATGTGTAGTTTTCTCAGTGTCAGTTTTCTCATACTGCTTGGCAATGAAAGCCACTTTCTAACACTACCAACCTACACATAAAATTTCAGAGAAAGGATATATGTCACACAGAGCAGCCTCAATTTATGTGCTGAGCTGATGTCAGCCAGGGAAGCTATTATTGTAACCAGGCAGGGGAAGAGAGAAAATATCAGCTGAGTTTCCAGGCCCTGACTGATATGCAGTGATCCATGCAGGAAATCTATGCATGTGGCTGACGAGTGCTGAGGTTTGTCCACGGATTTCACCAGGATCAAAAACTTCACTGACATGCACTGCAGGACTGCAATTGCCTGAGGAACTGTACACCATCATGAGACATCACATTCTGAAATGCATTCTTTATGTACTTACAACTTTGTGACAAATACCAAAGAGTGAAAATGTGATCCCCACTCAGGAAAGGTGAAAGAAAACAGTCGAGAAAACAGAGGGTGGAGAAGGGTAAGACAGATTTGCTGGTGTGCAGTTTCCAGGGGAAGAAATAATACCAAGTTCTGTGAGAAGTTTAGCCTTGCTTCAGCCCAGTTCCGGAAATGGATCGATAAGAACATAATGACTGAATTAGTGAAAAAGAATCGCGCAGCAAGGAGAGAACATATGTGCCTTACATCTGCTCCTGCTTTGTATGACAATCATATAGGGTCCTAATTTGGCCCGATTAACCTGAAATGTGAATGGTGCTTACAGTGGTGAGATCAAACTATTCATTACTGATTATCAAATGTAAATTGTCGGAGATTGGGGCATCTTACCCAGTAACTCCATAGAGAATCTTTCTGCGTTAAGCACAGGCTCTCAACAAGATTCCTACACCTAATGGCCCCCTTTGCCATTTAGAACATTTTACAGATTTGGAGGGGGCATCATGCAGCTTCCTCCTCATCCCACATTGAGAGGTTTTGCTGGGTATGCAAGAAAGAGCAGCTTTACCCCAGCCTCCAACTGAGAAAGACCTTTGGGGCTATGGAATAGTACTCTGCTCCCTGCACTCCACATCACACTTAAACAAACTCACACACATTTTTCAGGTCACTGGTAAATCTATCAACTAATGAACCGCTGTCATTAAACAAGATTTTCAGTACCTGGTGGATACTGCAGTTGGCCCTTTTACTCATCTCTGCCAACTCCAGATGAGATTTTCAGATGTTTAGTAAATAGGAGCAACAACCTTGCCACTCTCAGAATTGTTCAGAGACATAACGTTAGTTGCAGGCCCCCACATTGTGAAGCTGGTAACCTCCCCGCTGAGATCAAGGGTGGAATAGAAGCTGTAGATCATGTCAACTGATGACCACACTGGCCACCCCCTCCCCTACACCCCACCCCAACCAACCCCACTCTGAACATTTCTGTGCACTGGGGTAAGATGAAGCTGCAAGATCCCACAGCCACTGAGAAGAAGATCTGGTCTCAATGCCTTTTCTCCCCTTTGCCATCCAAATCATTCTCCCATCTCTGCCAATTTCTCCTCCTCCCCTTTCCCTTTCAGTCAGCAAGAGCAGAAAGAGCAAAGCTGAGGGGAAACACTGTGAAAGTACAACAGATAAAAGTGAGAGAACCAGCAGCAGACATCCAGTGAGAGCAGGGAGAGTGAGACTGATGGGAAACACCGCAAAAATCAGTGAGAGCAGTGAAAGTCAGTGCGAGCGGAGATAGTGAGAGCAGAGAACATAAGAACATAAGAACTAGGAGCAGGAGAAGGCAATTCAGCCCCTTGAGCCTGCTCCGCCATTCAATACGATCATGGCTGATCTCATCTCTACTTTCCTGCCCATTCTCCATAACCCTTCAACCCATTACTAATTAAAAATCTGTCTATCTCCTCCTTAAATTTACTCAATGTCCCGGCATCCACCACACTCCGGGGTAGTGAATTCCACAGACTCATGACCCTTTGAGAGAAGTAATTTCTCCTCATCTCTGTTTTAAATCTGCTACCCCTTATCCTAAAACTATGACCTCTTGTTCTGGATTGCCCCACAAGAGGAAACATTCTGTCTATGTCTACTTTGTCAATCCCCTTAATCATCTTATATACCTCAATTAGATCTCCTCTCATTCTTCTAAACTCTAGAGAGCAAAGGCCTAAACTGCTCAATCTCTCTTCATAAGACAAACCCCTCATCTCTGGAATCAACCTCGTGAGCCTCCTCTGAACTGCCTCCAATGCAACTACATCCCTCCTCAAGTAAGGGGACCAAAACTGTCCGCAATACTCCAGGTGTGGTCTCACTGATGCCTTGTACGGTTGCAGCAACACTTCCCTACTTTTATACTCTAATCCTTTAGCAATAAATGCCAAAATTCCATTTGCCTTCCTTATCACCTGCTGTACCTGCAGACTAATTTTCTGCGACTCATACACAAGGACACCCAGATCCCTCTGCACCAAAGCACTCTCAGGTTTCTCGCCATTTAGATAATAATTTGCCTTTCTATTCTTCTGACCAAAATGGATAGCGTGTGGTAACAGTTTTGCTGAGCTTTTGCTTCTATAACTGCAGTAAATATTAATTATTATACCGCACTTAAGAAAGGTGTGCTCCCCATGATATCATGCAATAAAGTTTGTTAATGCTCAAGGTCTGAGTCCGGAGAATTTGTTCAACAATTTGGCATAATCTGAATTCCTTCAACATAGCCTCACACTTATCCACGTTGAACTGCATCTGCCAAGTTTTGGCCCATTCACCAAACCTATCCATATCCATTTGTAAATTTATTATTTCTTTATTGCAACTTACTATCCCACTTATTTTAGTGTCATCTGCAAATTTAACGATAGTACCTTCTATCCCTGCATCCAAGTCATTAGTATAGATTGTAAATAGTTGGGCCCCGAGGACCGAACCCTGTGGCACTCCACTAGTAACATCTTGCCAACCAGATAAAGACCCATTTATTCCTACTCTCTGTTTTCTGTTGGTTAGCCAATCCTCTATCCAAGCTAATAAATTGCCCCAAACCCCATGTGATCTTACCTTGTGTATTAACCTTTTGTGCGGTACCTTATTAAATGTCTTCTGGAAGTCCAGATATATTACATCTATAGGATCCCCATTATCCACTTTACTTGTTACATCTTCGAAGAACTCTAGTAAATTAGTCAAACACGAGTTACCCTTCATAAAACCATGCTGACTCTGATGAATTGCGTTTTGACTTTCTCAATGTCCTGTTATTGCTTCCTTAATAATGGATTCTAACAATTTCCCAAGGACAAATGTTAAACTAACTGGTTTATAGTTTCCTATTTTCTGCCTCCCTCCCTTTTTGAATAAGGGCGTTATATTAGCATTTTTCCAATCCATTGGAACTTTTCCCGCATCCAGGGAATTTTGCAATATTATAACGAACGGATCCATTATCTCCACTGCCACTTCCTTTAAGACGTAGGATGTAGGCCATCAGGCCCTGGGGACTTGTCTGTCTTCAATCCCAATAGTTTGCTCAGTACTTTTTCTCTAGTGATAATGATTGTTCTAAGTTCCTCTCTTTCTATAACCTCTGCATTACCTGTTACTATTGGGATGGTACTATGTCCTCCACCGTGAAAACTGAGGCAAAATACTGATATAGTGTCTCCGACATTTCTGTGTTCCTCTCTATTAACTCCCCAGTCTCATCCTCCAAGGGACCAACATGCACTTAGCTACTCTCTTTCCTTTTATATACTCATAGAAGATTTTGCTATCCATTTTTATATTTTGCGCTGGTTTTCTTTCATACTTTACCTTTGCTCTTTTTATTACTTTTTTAGTAACCCTTCCTTGATCTTTAAAACTTTCCCAATTTTCCAGCCTGCCACTGGCCTTTGCAATATGGTATGCGTTAGTTTTTGTCTTTATGTTATCCTTACCTTCCTTGCTTAGCCTTGGATGTTTTTCCCCCTCTTACAATCTTTCTTTCTCTCTGGAATATATTTTAGTTGGGAGGAATTGAATATCTCATTAAACATCTGCCACTACTCATCAACTGTCCTACTTTTTAGTCTTCCTGCCCAGTCCACTGGGGCCAAACCTGTCCTCATGCCTATGTAATAACCGTTGTTTAACTCCAGAATGCTCGTGTGGGACTCTAGTTTCTCACCCTCAAACTGAATTTGAAATTCTAGCATGCTATGATCACTCTTCCCTAGAGGATCCTTAACTATGAGATCATTAATTAATCCCACCTTATTACACAATACCAAATCTAGAATAGCCTGCTCCCTGGTTGGTTCCACAACATATTGCTCCAAAAAACAATCTCTAATACATTCAATTAACTTTCCCTCGAGGCTACCCTTGCAAATTTGATTAATCCAGTCTATATGCATATTAAAATCACCCATGATTATTGCCGTACCTTTCTTACAAGCCCCCAGTATTTCCTGGTTTATACTGTGCCCCACTGTGGAACTACTGTTTGGGGACCTATAGATTACTCCCACCAGGGACTTCTTTCCCTTGCTATTTCTTATTTCTACCCAGACTGATTCTACGTCTTGATCTCCAGTGCCTATATCATTTCTCACTACAGCACTGATCTCTTTCTTTACTAACAAAGCTACACCACCTCCTTGTCCTTCCTGCATATCCTTCTGAAATATTGAGTACTCTTGGATATTCAATTACCAAACCTGGCTTCCCTGCAAGTCAGCGAGAGCAGAGACAGTCAGTGAGAGCGGAGAGAGTCAACAAGAGCAGGGAGAGTCAGTGACAGCAGATAGAGTCAGTGAGAGCAGGGAGAGTCAGTGAGAACAGAGAGAGTCAGTGAGAGCAGAGAAAGTCAGTGAGAGCAGGGAGAGTCAGTGAGTGCAGGGAGAGCAGAACGAGGCAGTGAGAGTCCGTGAGAACAGAGAGTCAGCAAGAGCAGAGAGAGTCAGCGAGAACGGAGAGAGTCAGCGAGAGCGGAGAGAGTCAGCGAGAATGGAGAGAGCCAGCGAGAGCAGAGAGAGTCAGCGAGAGCGGAGAGAGTCAGTGAGAGCAGAGAGAGTCAGTGAGTGCGGAGAGAGTCAGTGAGTGCAGAGAGAGTCAGTGACAGCAGAGAGAGTCAATGAGAGCAGAGAGAGTCACTGAGAGCAGGGAGAGTCAGTGACAGCAGGGAGAGTCAGTGAGTGCAGAGAGAGTCTTTGAGAACGGAGAGAGTCAGTGAGAGCCGAGAGAGTCAGGGAGAGCACGGAGAGTCAGTGAGTGCAGAGAGAGTCTGTGAGACCAGGGAGTGCCAGTGAAAACTGAGTCAGTAAGAGCAGGGGCTGTCAGTGAGAGCCAAGTCAGTGAGAGCAGAGAGAGGCAGTAAGAATCAAATTCTTTGAGGTTTGACTCACCTGGGGGATATAGAATAAGTAGTCAGAGGGGATTCCACAGATAGGGGCATGGACATATGTTTCTTTATCCACTAATGTGATTGCTGAATGATATTTTTCCAGGGTAAAGGATATCACCAAACAAGTGCAGGATATTCTGTGGGGAGAAGGGGAACAGTCAGAAGTCATGGTCCATATTGCAAGCGATGACATAGATAGAAAAAGTGTTAAAATCCTTCAGGCAAAGTTTCAGGAGCTAGGAAAAAGATTCAAAAATGGGACCTCAAAGGTAGCAATCTCAGAATTACTCCCAGAGTCATGTGCTGGTGAGTATATAAACAAGAAGACAGTGCAGATTAATGCGTGGCAGGAGAAGGGGTGCAGGAGGAAAAGTTCAGATTCTTGGGGCATTGGGACTGGTTCTGGGGTAGGTCACCTGTAGAAGATGGACAGGTTGCACCTAAATATTGTTGGGGTCAATATTTTCACTGAGGGTTTAACTAATACCATTGGGTAGGGTTTAAGCTAATTTGGCAGGGGGAAGCAAACCAGAAAATAGCAGAGGACCTGAAATTAGATCAAAGGATGAGGAAAAATAAATAGTAGTAAAATTAGAAATATCCTAAAAACCACGGGATCCAGACTGAGAAAAATAGAAAAAGTGATGAAGGAGTTGTTGTATGTACGCCAACTAGTAAGGTTGGTGAACTGCAGGCACAATTGCTACATGGAATTATGATGTGATTGCATTAATAGATACATGGCTCAAACAAGGCCAGGAGTGGGTTCTTAATATTCCTGGTAACCAAGTATTCAAGAATGGAAGAGAAGGAAAAAAAGGAAAGGATTGATTAAGGATGATGTTGGAGTTCTAAATGGAAGCGATTTACTAGACGGTTCTTAGGCTGAATCTATTTGCAGAACAGAGGGAGAGCTGTTAAATTGTTGGGTGTTTTTAATAGAGCTCCTAGCCGTGGGAATGAAATGAACAAATTTGTTGTCAAGTGCCAAAAGCGCATAACAAAAATAGAACAGTAATTATCCCAATATATACTGGAAAAAAAAATAGGCTAAGGGTAGAGAAGGAGAAAAATTTCTGATATGTACTTAAGAGACCTTTCTCTATCACTATGTCTCTAGTCCAATGAGGAAGGAGGAAGTATTGAATCTGGTTCTGGGAAATGAAGTATTACGGTAGATCATCCAGCTAACAGTAACTACAGCATTAAGTCACCTGGTCCAAATGGAATGCATCCTATGTTGCTGAAAGAAGCAAAAGTAGAAATAGCAGAAGCATTAGTCAGAAGTATTCAATCTTCATTTGATACAGGAGTAATGCCAGAGGACTGGAGGGTTGCTAATATTATGCCAGTATTCAAGAAAGGGGAGCTTGATAAACCAGGAAACTAGGGCACAGTCAGCCTACTATTGGTGGTGGGAAAGTTACTGGAAACCATCATCAGGGATAAAGTCAATTTTCATTTGAAAAGCCATGGTTCATCAATGAGAGTCAGCACAGATTTGTTAAAGGTAGATTGTGTTGACTAACTTGATTGAATTCTTTGATAAGGCAATGGAGAAGACTGATCAGGGTAGTGTAGTCGATGTATATATGGACTTTCATAAGGCATTTGACAAACAGCCACACAGGAGGATTATTAAGAAGATGAAATCCCATAGAATTAAGCAAAAAGTGGCGGTATGGATACAAAATTGACTTTGTGACAGGAAATAAAGGATAGCGGTGGATGGGCATTTATCAGACTGTGAGGTGGTTTGCAGTGGCGTTCCCCAAGGCTCAGTTTTGGGTCCATTACTCGTGCCAATTTTTAAAAAAAACCTAGACATGGGTGTAGGGAGCAGTATTATAAGTTGACAGATGATATAAAACTTGACAAAGTAGTAGATCATGATGAGGATAGTTAAAGGCTTCAGGATGACATAGACAGAGTGGTGAAATGGACAAAGCATGGCAGATGGAGTTCAATATGGAGAAGTCTGTAGTGTTGTACTTTGGGAAGACTAATATTAAAGACAATATACTATAAATGGCACGATTTTGGAAGTGTAGCTGACTAGAGAGACCTGTTGTCCATATGCACAAATCCTTAAATTTGGCCGGGCAAGTTGATGAGGTGATGAAAAAAAACATATGGGTCATTGGGTTTATAAATAGAGGAATAGAATATAAAAGCAAATAGATCATGGTAGAACTTTATAAATTACTGATGAGGCCTTAGCAGGACTATTGTGGACAATTCTGGGCACCACACTTCAGGAAAGATGTAAAGGCCTTAGAAAGGGTACAGAGAAGGTTTACCAGCAATGAGAGTCTTCAGTTACGAGGAGTGGTCAGAAAAGTAGGACTGTTCTCCTTGGAAGACAGAACGTTTTTAAGATGATGAGAGGTTTTGATAGCGTGAATAGGGAAAAATAAATTCTCTCTGATAGGTCGGTCAATACCTAGAGGTCATGGGTCCATGCTGTACCTGAAAAGGTGGTGGAAGCTGATTCCATAAATAATTATATAACGGAGTTGGAAAGGTACTTGAAGATGAGGAACTTACAGGGTAATGGACAAAAATTGTGGGACTAAGCACGGCTGCTCTTTCAAAGAGCCAACACAGGCAGGATGGGCCAAATTATGTCTT
Source organism: Heterodontus francisci (assembly GCF_036365525.1). NCBI lineage: Eukaryota > Metazoa > Chordata > Chondrichthyes > Heterodontiformes > Heterodontidae > Heterodontus > Heterodontus francisci. The sequence continues at coordinate 165,286,127 of NC_090375.1, read as the reverse complement.
TCTGTGCTGTAACTTTCTATGATTTTTATGTTTTCTCTCTTTCCCCTTCTTCTTCTTCTTCCTTTTCCTAACCTCATCTCTCCAACCACCTATCTTATCCCCGTTCCCATCTTTCACCTCACTCCTCATTCTGTCCTCTCCCTTTTCCCCCTCCTTCTCTTCTGCTCTTCTTTTCCCTCTGCTCTTTGTCCTTCTCTGCTTTCCCCTCACTTTGACTCAATTATCTCCCTACCCTTTAACTTACTTGACCTGAATATTGCATTTCATCTATGTTTTTATTCAATATTAAAAAGAGCTCATTGGTCACAACAGGTCAATAGTATTGCATCTGTAGGTGCTGCTTTAAGCATAACATTGTGTCATAACCTTTTGTGACAGAGCCATCTCAAGCAAAAATAAGAAAACCACCTTTGAAATCTTGCAAAAGGGAAAAAATGATTGATAAAAATTCTTAAGAAAAACACTATCTTTAAACGTAAGAAACGAAGGGAAGGTACATCGTAAAAACTGACGTCAAAAAACAAGGAAATGACAGCCTGGGCCAGATATTACTGAACATGGCCTGAAAATAAGTGCTCTGTATTTACCATCTCCTGACAGAAGTACCATTTCAATTCCTAGAAAAGCTTCCAAGATAAGAAACCTTCCCTTCCCCAGTGCCACCCAGAGTTGAGAGGTTTATCAAACTCTCAGCTGTTACAAAAAAAAATTCCGATCCTGTGGAAACAAGAAGCAACACAATACCATGCTGATGTCAGTTGGTAGCACTCTTAACCTCCAAATCACAAGGCTCTGTGTTCAAGTCACACTACAGCACTTGCATCCTTAAAGTCAAGGCTGACACTCCAGTGCAGTATTGAGGGACTGCTGCACTGACAGAGGTGCTGTCTTTTGGATGAGATGTTAAATTATGCCCCATCTGCCTGCTCAAGTGGATGTAAAAGATCCCATGGCACCATTTCAAACAAGATCAGGGGAGTTATCCCCGGTGTCTTGGCCAATACTTATCCCTCAATCAACATCACAAAAACAGATTATCTGGTCATTATCACATTGCAGTTTGTGGGAGTTTGCTGTGTGCAAATTGACTGGCATGTTTCCTATATGACAACAGTGACTACACTTCAAATATACTTCATTGGCTGTGAGATATCCGGTAATCATGAAAGGCACTATATAAATGCAAGTCTTTATTCTTTCTTTTCACGCTGAGTAATCACATCCACACCAAAGACATGAAAACCACCCTACAGCTCAGAACATCCACAAACCAAACAAACTTGTAATACATGCTGGCTAAAACCCATGAGCAAGCCGTGGAGGAATCAATAGGAGTGCAAGCCATGTGGGTAAAAGACACAAAATGGCAAATCACAGAGGCAGAAACAAAACTTTCTGGTGCCAAACAACTGGACTACAATTCGCTCTCTGGTATCCCCCCAATGCAAAATCACCCATTGGAGCCCCAGTCCCCATTGAGGCCCCCCTCTCTCTTCACACCAGCTTCCTCAGTTGGCTACAATAATATACACACTGCATTTTTGAAATACCTTAAGACTGGTGTTGTCTACCTCGGTCTAACAGCAAACTATATCACTGTCTGGCATATTGACCTTCTGGCGAAAACATTGGGAATTCTGCAATATTGGGACTCCCGCTTGGTTGAATTAGTGCTCTGGGCCTTAACACAATTAGAATACACATGCTGACCACACCAGCTCATGAAAATAATAAATCAATGGTCTCCCTCAGGGATCAGTTCCAGCACCTTTTAAATCTGAACAGAAACCATCTGTCTGTGACTAGATCACAGAAATTCATCTATGTTGATGACAGTCTTTTTGTTACTCAAACTAGTGACTTTTCCACCTGCAAAACAACATTCACTAATGATAGGAAACGTATGGCAGGTTACTGCCTGAAATGGCACCTCTAACCAAATACTACAAAGACTGTATCCTCCGTCTTTCACTTAAACAATGCTGATGCCTCTCGTGAACTTACTGTCATTCTAAATGGTCAACTTCTTAAACACGATGCTCATCCAGTTTACTTAGCTGTCACCTCAACCTACAAACAACATTTACTGACAACTGCTGATAAAGTCAAAGCCCAAAATAACCTATTCACCAAACTATCCGGCTCCAGCTGGGGAGGAAATGACTCCACTTTTTGCTCACCTGTTCTGCTGGGCTGGATTTCCCCAGGGCTCATGGAGATGGTGTTGGAGGCGGGGGAGGGGCCAGGAAATTAGAAGCAGGGGGCTACATTGGAAAGGTTGTTCAATGCATTCCCACCTCTGGGGGAATTTCTCAGGGGTGAGCTGGATTGGCTGCCAGCTTCACAAAGGCAGGCAGCCAATTAGGGTAATAAAGGCTCCAATTAGGGGCGATTTTGCGGCGTCACCAGCACTTTCCCACCAGAGGAGTGGCCTCCTTCTATTTGTGCAGGTCGCCAGATCATTGGAGGTGGCCTACTGATGGCAGGCCAGGGATCCATCAGAGCTGAAGGCTCCATGCCCCAATGATGGGGCTGCATGGATGAAAGGCCACAATCGGTTGCAAAGAGGTTTCCTCTCCATCCCGATGGCCCTTACTGGCTTCAGGAGTCTTTATTTTCTGCATTCTGTGCAGGCCAGTGAGGGTGCCTCCATGTTGAGGTGCCCTCGTGGTCCCTGACCTGCCTCAGCAGCGCCCATGTCTGCCAGTTGTGCTGCCAAAAGGGGTCGACAAATTAGAAAGCTGTCTCCTGGAATATTGTGATGCTGGTCACGCTGCTGGCAAATGCGGGCTTGGGACTCCCATATGGGCCCGACAGTCACTGGAATATTCTGCCTATATTCTGCTATTCAGTTACCAAATATTACGCACATGTTTGGGCTCACTCACTACACACTAAGCTGGTGGATATTCGACTACATGTGCCTTATGTCAGATACATTGCATACTACTCCCTTCTCATAGTTACCTGTCCTCTGCTATATAATTCCTCCATATCTTTGTCATTTAGATGCAGTAGCAAAATTGTTGTATAGACTTAATGACAAAATCATGATGCCAATTCATTCTGATTTGTTTAATCCAGCAAAAGCACTGCTCTCCTCGAGATATCGAATGTGGTCAACTTTCCTGATTCCTTTGACTTATCTTTATCAAATCACAGATGTGAACAATAGACAGTAGATGCTCCAAAAACCATCGTTTCATTTCCGACCCTAGAGACCATCAAACCAAAATTCAGCCATTGTAGTTGGCCCTTTTCAACTGCTTTTGAACTGGACTACAACAGTGCACTTCAAACTCTTCACAAACAGGACCGATGTGCCAACTCCAAATGTCCTTGCACACAGATTCAAACTGTGTCCAACATCGGTAAACCATGCTCAAGGGCACCAGTCCAGATGGAAACTGGTGAACTTTGTGCTTATTGTATGGATCTTAGTCTCTTTCTGTGGCCATCCGGATAAACTAGCTTTCTCAATTATATGCTCAGTTATAGATTAGAGATACAGCACTGAAACAGGCCCTTCGGCCTACCGAGTCTGTGCCGACCATTAACCACCCATTTATACTAATCCTACACTAATCCCATATTCCTACCAAACATCCCCACCTGTCCCTATATTTCCCTACCACCTCGCTGTGCTAGTGACAATTTATAATGGCCAATTTACCTACCAACCTGCAAGTCTTTTGGCTTGTGGGAGGAAACCGGAGCACCCGGAGAAAACCCACGCAGACACAGGGAGAACTTGCAGACTCCACACAGGCAGGACCCAGAATCGAACCCGGGTCCCTTGAGCTGTGAGGCTGCAGTGCTAACCACTGCGCCACTGTGCCGCCCCTGTGTAATGGCGTGGCTGAGAGAAGAGATCATTGGTGAGTACACCCCAGAGGATATTTGAGGCCATCATGGAGAATAACATACAAAGGAATTACTGAGTTATGTTTTTATGTTATAGCTAATAATGGTGATTCTACTTGTAATAGTTTATGCCATTTCTACTGAAGTGAGGGTCATTTCCTTTGTCTAGATCCAAAATTAAAACCTTGAACAAATATAAAATTACAATATATGTAGCCTCATGTAAATGGGTCCAGACTGTAATGAAAAAATGCTTGAGTACATCTCTGCAATGTGGCCTGGTTCCACTCCTATCTCACCTTTGGCATAACCTGAGAACATGCCTCTAATATCTACTTCACTCTATCTAATGCTTTCTCAACCAGCCTCCCTGCTTCACTACTAACAAGTTACAATTCATTCAAAATATGGCAGTTAAATCCCTACCCGCACAAAGTCCTGCCTTCTCGTCACCCCTATCTTCTCCAAGCTCCACTGGCTCCCTATGCCCGGCTATATTGATTTGAAAATTCTTGTCCTCAAATATAAATTCCTCATTCCCTCTCCTACACTGCCTTACTAATCTCCTCTAGCTTTATATTCCCAAGCATATCCTCTGCTTCTCTTAACATTGGACTGGTTCTTGTCCATCATTCCTTCCACTTCACCACATGTGGTTGCATTGGAAGGGTCCATGCTTCAGCCCCTTGCATTTTCTTGTATAGTTCATTCTGCCTTCCATCTTTCTCCATACTTTCAAGGATCTCCTCAAATTCCTCTCTTCAGCCATGGTTTTGGTCACCCAACCCAACTGTTTATGTTGTCCCTTTTTCCCTTCTGCTTGTGTACACTGTGATTTTTCATTTTAATGTGAAGTGTTTGAGAACTCTTTCTGCCCATGGTGTTACAGAAGAGTAATCCTTCACTGTGTCAGTTATCCAAGAATAAAGTTAATTGAACATATGAGGGCAGATTACCGCTTCAGCATGTGAGAGTAAATAATTGCCAAGTCAGAGTGCACAAAGGGAAATTGGGCAGGCAGGACAGCACACTCTAGTGGAGCTTCCTCAGCTTTCTGTCACTCTGCTCAAGTGATTATTTAACTCAAGTGCAAATGAGGAGAATTTGACCCATGCAATTCACTGCACAAACAAAAATAAGTGCAGTAAACAACAGTTCAGCAGTTGCAAATATGCAACAAAGGGTAACAGTGCCCAAACAAAGAGTTCACCGAAAGAATTGAGCAAAAGACTCTCAAACATCTGTTTCCCTTCCTGTAGTTTCTGGTCTGCTGCTGGTTTTAGCTGAGGTGTATATAGTACATCAAGATGTGTGGAAATACAATTAATCCGTTCTTTTCTTAATGGAGTAGTGCACAGTAAAGCATCTACTCTTGAGATTTCTTCCATAGTGCTTGGAATGTTGTCTATGACATAAAAGTTGAGGGCACTGCTAACTTTCAATTTCACTGCAGATAATTGACTGCAGTTCCTCCTGGACCAAATTTATCAATGTCCCTGCTAAGGCTAAGCCTCTTCAGGCACTGCTTCCCCATCATGCCCAGGTAGTTGATTCTGTTGCACTATAGCAACAGTGCTTCAAGACCTATCTCTGCTCCTTCTTCATAATGATGTGCCCAACAATAGCTGCTACATGCACGCGTTCAATCAAAGCCTCCTGTCATAATTATCATTTTCAATGGTTTTCTGCCACTCATATTCATCACCAAGGTTAGCCCCATTGGTTGCATGTCTGATCTGAAGTTAACTATTTACTTTCATTGTGCCTTTGCAGCTGTTTAAGTTGGCCCTTTTTTTTAAAAAAAACTTTTTGCTAGAGATTTTTGCTGCTGCTTTTGAAGAGTAGGAAAACTCAGAGCAGCTCTAACCACAGATGACCAATCTGCTAACACTTCCTCCTGACATTCCACTACTCTTCAATTAGATCTAAGTTGTTGCAAAGATTCATGAACATACATTGCCACACCTTCTGCCCTGAGGTGTTTTGGACAGTACTAAAATTCATATCATGTAAATCACCATGTAACAGAATAACTTTGTTCATATATCTCGGGCAGTAAGAAGTTTGGGTTTTAGAATGTGTATGTAAATACTTATTGTTCAGGTGTAGTATGGATTAACTTTCAAGTCTAGATATTTCTGGAATTTCCCTTATTTTCAATGTAAGTCCATTCTTAGCTGGCTGGTATAATATAGTGTAATGGTGACTTCACCTTTAAGATACTTCACCTTTAAGAGACCAGGCCACTGGTGCAACTGATGTCATCATCACACATATATAAGGAGGAGACACCATTTTGAAAGAGACTCTCCGTATATGGCTTGCAAAGAATACATATAGACCAGTGACAAAAAGACCTGGACCTGAGATCATGCAATGCAGATAAACAAAACAATAAGTTGTGCTTGTGTTGAATCTGAATATAAAGCCTGTGGTTATCATTTAAGAAGATTTAAAAACTGAGCACAATGCTACCACTTGGATGGAAAAAGCATTCATTGCTTAAGTAGCACTATATGTTGTTTCATTATATACCTGTTTTCACGTCGATGCAAAGTAGTTTCAGATGTACATCAAGTGAAAACAACAGTATACCTCAGCGATCAGGCTGATAATATGATTCCTGAATGTACAAAAGCCAAGCATAACAGTTAGGTTTTGTATCCAGTGCTTTTTTTCATTTGTTCATGGGATGTGGGCGTCGCTGGCTCGGCCAGCATTTATTGCCCATCCCTAATTGCCCTTGAGAAGGTGGTGGTGAGCTGCCTTCTTGAACTGCTGCAGTCCATGTGAGGTAGGTACACCCACAGTGCTGTTAGGAAGGGAGTTCCAGGATTTTGACCCAGTGACAGTGAAGGAACGACGATGTAGTTCCAAGTCAGGATGGTGTGTGACTTGGACGGGAACTTGCAGGGTGTAACACTAAATGAGTGTGAGGTTGTCCAAGGAACTTAAACTTAAATTTGACTGTTTCTAACATCAGTAGGAAGCTGATCATTCTTGTTCATGCTCTCCTCACATTAAAATTTAACTGGCTGGTAAACACATGCACAGAGCTCCTTTGTTATTGGATGAAATGCAATGTACAGACAGCTCGCAACATAACTTGGGTCTGCCAGTTGCTCATTGGTACGTAGCATAATGCCACTTTAAGGGTAATACTACTTGCAAACAGCACAAAAATGACAAAGAGCTGGTGTTTTGATACAGTGGACAAACAACATTTGATCAATAAAAGGTTGACAATAAAAACAAGAAATGCTGGAAATACCCAGCAGGTCTGGCAGCATCTGTGGAGAGAGAAGCAGAATTAACGTTTCAGGTAAGTGACCCTTCCTCAGAACTGGCAAATATTCGAAATGTAAAAGGTTATAAGCAAGTAAAGCGGGGGTGGGGCAAGAGATAACAAAGGAGAAGGTGTCGATAGGACAAGGTCACAGAATAGCTAACCAGAAGGTCGTGGAGCAAAGGCAAACAATATGTTAATGGTGTGTTGAAAGACAAAGCATCAGTACACACAGGGTGTTAACGGACTGTAAATTGAACAGCCACAAGTACAAACATGAAAAAAAAACAGTGGGTAAGCAAACTGAACAAACTAAGATGAAATAAAATAAAATAAACACAAAAAATATTTTTAAAAAAAGAAAAAGAAAAAAATAACTAAAAATAAAAGTAAAAAGGGGGGCCCATCATTCTCTGAAATTATTGAACTCAATGTTCAGTCCGGCAGGCTGTAGTGTGCCTAATCGGTAAATGAGATGCTGTTCCTCGAGCTTGCGTTGATGTTCACTGGAACACTGCAGCAATCCCAGGACAGAAATGTGAGCATGAGAGCAGGGGGGAGTGTTGAAATGGCAAGCAACCGGAAGCTCGGGGTCCTGCTTGCGGACTGAGCAGAGGTGTTCCGCAAAGCGGTCACCCAGTCTGCATTTGGTCTCCCCAATGTAGAGGAGACAACATTGTGAGCAGTGAATACAGTCTACTACATTGAAAGAAGCACAAGTAAATCGCTGCTTCACCTGAAAGGAGTGTTTGGGGCCTGGGATAGTGAGGAGAGAGGAGGTAAATGGGCAGGTATTACACCTCCTGCGATCGCAGGGGAAGGTGCCATGGGAAGGGGATGGAGGTGGTGGGGGTAATGGAGGAGTGGACCAGGGTGTCACGGAGGGAACAATCCCTTCAGAATGCTGACAGGGGAAGGGAGGGGAAGATACGTTTGGTAGTGGCATCACGCTGGAGGTGGCAGAAATGGCGGGGGATGATCCTTTGGATATGGAGGTTGATAGGGTGGAAAGTGAGGACAAGGGGAACCCTTGCGGTTCTGGGAGGGAGGGGAAGGGGTGAGGGTAGAGGTGCGGTTAATGGGCCGGACACGATTGTGGGTCCTGTCAACCACAGTGGGGGGGGGAAATCCTCGGATGAGGAAAAAGGAAGACATATCAGAAGCGCTGTCATGGAAGGTTGCATCATCAGAGCAGATGCATCGGAGAGGGAGAAACTGGAAGAATAGAATGGAGTCCTCACAGGAGGCAGGGTGTAAAGAAGTGTAGTTGAGGTAGATGTGGGAGTTGGTGGGCTTATAATGGATATTTGTAGACAGCCTATCCCCATAGATGGAGATAGAGAAGTCGAGGAAGGGAAGGGAAGTGTGGGAGATGGACCATGTAAAGGTGAGAGAAGGGTGGAAATTAGAAGCAAAGTTGATAAAGTTTTCCAGTTCGGGGCGGGAGCTGGAAACAGCACCGATACAGTCATCAATGTACCGGAAAAAGAGTTGTGGGAGGGGGCCTGAGTAGGACTGGAACAAGGAATGTTCGACATATCCCATAACTAGGCATAACTAGGATCCATGCAGGTACCCATAGTGACACCTTTTACTTGAAGGAAGTGAGTGGAGTTGAAGGAGAAGTTGTTCAATGTGAGAACAAGTTCAGCCAGGCGGATGAGGGTGGCGGTGGATGGGGACTGGTTGGGACTCTGTTCCAGGAAGAAGCGGAGAGCCCTCAAACCATCCTGGTGGGTGATGGAGGTGTAGAGCGATTGGACATCCATAGTGAAGAAGAGGCAGTTGGGGCCAGGAAACTGGAAATTGTCAAAATGACGTTGGGCGTCAGAAGAGTCACGGATGTATGTGGGAAGAGACTGGACCAGCGGAGGAAAGATAGAGTCAAGATAGGAAGAAATAAGTTCAGTGGGGCAGGAGCAGGCTAACACAATAGGTCTGCCGGGACAGTCCCGTTTGTGGATTTTGGGAATGAGGTAGAAGTGGGCTGTCCGGGGTTGTGAGACTATGAGGTTGGAAGCTGTAGAGGGAAGATCTCCAGAGGAGATGAGGTCAGTGACAGTCCTGTGGACAGTAGCTTGATGTTCGGTGCTGGGGTCATGGTCCAGAGGGAGGTAGGCAGAAGTGTCTGAGAGTTGGTGCTGAGCCTCTGCAAGGTAGAGGTCGGTACGCCATACAACAACAGCACCATCCTTGTCTGCAGGTTTGATGACCATGTCAGGGTTAGACCTGAGAGAACGGAGTGCCTCAAGTTCAGAGGGGGACAGGTTAGAGTGAGTGAGTGGGAGGGGGGGGGGGGGGGGCAGAGAAATTGAGATGACCAATGTCTCGCCGACAGTTTTCAATGAAAAGATCAAGAGCGGATAAGAGGCCAAGGGGAGGGGTCCAGGTAGAGGGAGAATGCTGGAGGTGGATGAATGAGTCTACTGATCGGGGGAAGGACTCCTGGTCAAAGAAGTGAGCCCAGAGGCAGAGGCGACGGAAGAAGAGCTCAACGTCATGCCGAGTGCAAAGTTCATTGAGGTGGGGGCGTAAGGGGATAAAACTGTTTAGTTTAGTGATACAGCACTGAAACAGGCCCTTCGGCCCACCGTGTCTGTGCCGACCATCAACCACCCATTTATACTAATCCTACACTAATCCCATATCCCCACCTGTCCCTATATTTCCCTACCACCTACCTATACTAGGGACAATTTATTATGGCCAATTAACCTATCAACCTGCAAGTCTTTGGCATGTGGGAGGAAACCGGAGCACCCGGAGGAAACCCACGCAGACACAGGGAGAACTTGCAAACTCCACACAGGCAGTACCCAGAATTGAACCCGGGTCACTGGAGCTGTGAGGCTGCGGTGCTAACCACTGCGCCACTGTGCTGCCCCTTTGCTGAGTACAGAACATTCAGCGTCAGAGAGGGGGAGGTCAGAGGGTATAGTGGATACACAGCAAGGCGTCAGATCAGAAGGGGTGGGGTCAGCGGGAAGTGAAGGGGAAGAAGGATCTGGAAGGGCATTATTCCCCATCAGCTGCTGGAGCTTACGTTCCTTGACTTATATAAGCTTTACTTGCTTATAACCTTTTACATTTCTAATATTTGCCAGTTCTGGAGAAGGGTCACTGACCTGAAACGTTAACTCTGCTTCTCTCTCCACATATGCTGCCAGACCTGCTGAGTATTTCCAGCATTTCTTGTTTTTATTTCAGATTTCCAGCATTCGCAATATTTTGCTTTTATTTTAATGGTTGACAATTGCTGGTTAACCATTTACTAATTTTCCAAGTACAACTGGCAGTAAGAAACCTCACTCACCAGAAACACAACTTGGAAAATCATGGGCCTTGTGCCCTGATTTTCTGACACACAGAGGTAGTGGGCAATATTCATCATTTCCAGCAACACTCAAAAAACTGCCTTTCACAAAAATGTCACTGCTTTGCATTTTCAACTTAAAAGTAAATGAATCCAGAGGCATGGTTGATTTTCACAGTTCAGTGACATGAAAATGCTTGTTAAACAAACTGATGTGGGTGGCCATGGAATCTTAGTTGATGCAGCTAATTGCTGGTTTTATTTTGAGCACCAGTTACTTCACAAAAGAACAAATCACTTAAGAACAAATTCCTCTCAAGTGCAACTTATCCCAACCACCAATCTTAGGATCAAAAAAGCTTTCAATTGCTTCTCCCCCTGAAGGAATTTAAAGAGCATATGTTCTTCAAAAAATTGCACAGGCTTCCACAGTATTAGGTGTTGACACATAAATAATAGATGCCAACATAATGGGATTGTTATGACCAGGTGAGGCAGGGATCTAGGGCTCCCCCTCAGCCTTTTTCTGGTTTGGCTGTAACAGGGTTCAATTTTTAAAACACCATGTTTTTAGCTTCCCCTCAGTGAGTCCTTGCTCACTGCTCTCTAATTGTGATTGCAAAAAAAATCAACCAGATAGGTTTTCTCAGATTTAAACAAGAAAGTGTGAGTTTATTAACCTTAAAACTCTAATTCAGTTAAAACTACTAAAAATACGCAACTCGACCACGCTATCATGCATATGCGATAAACACACGCAAATAGAGACAGAGGAGGAGAAAGAAGGGGAAAGGTTTGAAGAAATCTGTGTGGAGTTTGCAAGTTCTCCCTGTGTCTGCCTGAGTTTCCTCCGGGTGCTCCAGTTTCCTCCCACATGCCAAAAGACTTGCAGGTTGATAGGTTAATTGGCCGTTATAAATTGCCCCTAGTATAGGTAGGTGGTAGGGAAATATAGGGACAGGTGGGGATGTGGTAGGAATATGGAATTAGTGTAGGATTAGTATAAATGGGTGGTTGATGGTCAGCACAGACTCGGTGGGCCGAAGGGCCTGTTTCAGTGCTGTATCTCTAAACTAAACTAAACTAAATAGCTGGAGTTCAGTTACTGGTTTTGGATTGGATGTAAAGTCTTTGATTGAAGTTAAGTCTTGCAGTTCTTGTTGGGGCCCAGTGCACACATTCAAACTTGTTTCACTGGTCTTCTGTCTTTAGGCTTAAGTTACTTCCGTCAGTCCCTAGAACTTTGCGTGAGAGAGAGAGTTTCAGTTGCAGTCTCTTCCCAAACTATTCTGTGTCAGGCACAGTTCAAAAAACCCCAGGTTGGCCAACAAGTTAGTCATGTGACTAGCTCCCTGTTTAGAGCAGCCGCGCCTGCGAGATCTGTGAGTTCCTTCAAGCTTACCAGACACTCTCAGTGGGGTGGTGGAATGCTGGCTCACCAACTCTCACTGTCTCTTGATGATCACTACGGACAAAACCCATCTAGCTAATTGAATCAGGGAGTACTCCCATTGTCTTCTCCATGCAACTGTCTTTTAGAATGCAAATGTGCAGTGTTATGACCCGGTGAGAAAGGTGTATAGGGGTCCCTCTCAGCCTTTACCTGGTCCTACTGTAACAGGGTTTAATTTTTAAAACACTGTGCTTTTAGCTCCACCTTGGTGAATCCTTGTTCACCACTTTTCAATTTTTAGGCAAAGAAACCAGCACAAACAGGTTTTCTTAGGTTTAAAGAAGAAAAGTTGAAATTTATTAAACTTAAACTGTAATTCGGTTGACACCTACTGATACATGACGCGCCCACGCTAGCATGCATACGCGATACCCACATGCAAATAGAGACAGAAAAGAGCAGAAGAAAAACAAAATGGAAAAATTTGAGGTAATATCTGAAGCATTTTTGTTACGGTCTTCGAGCTCACTGTAGAGTCCTTGATTGTAGGTAGATCTTGCTTTTCATTGGGGCCCAGTATTCTTCTTAAACCTTGTTCGCTGTAGGAGACTTTTCTCTCTTGAGGTTCGTGTGTCTTCAGTGGATTCAAAGACTTGCGAGAAAGAGATGAGAGCAGACAGGAGAGATCTTCTCAGTCCAGGAGCAAACAGTCTTTCTGAGTTCAAACTCTCTGTGGCCAGTTCAAAAGAAAACCTTGGTGCAGCCAGTTAGTCATGTGACCAGCTGGTCTAACCAGTCTTGGCCTTTGTGGATTGTATCCTCCTTAGCAGGCCCTTGAATGCGCTTCCTCACCTTCGATGTATTTTCCTCAGTAATTTGCTTAATTAGTAACCCTACAACCATCATAATAATCATTCACTGTAAAAAACACAGCAGTGCAACAGTTGGGATGTCTGTCTGTATGTAAATGTCTTTTTCCAGTCAAAGCTGATCTGATCAATAAGTCATTTTCTCACTCCAACAACAGTTAAAAATCAATGTTCATGGCAAAATTGATGTACCTCATTCTTGACAGGTGGGGGCCCAGCATGACATCTCCACACCCAGCAGAATTAAATGTGTTTTAAGAAAAATGCATTTCATTAAAAGGGTCAAGAGAAAATATAAGACACAGAAAATAAAACATGCATTTCTCCATTCATTCTCATTCATTCATAAATCCTAAAACTTATTAAAACTGCCCCCCCCAGTTCTGAAGAAGGGTCACTGACCTGAAGCGTTAACTCTGCTTCTCTCTCCACAGATGCTGCCAGACCTGCTGAGTATTTCCAGCATTTCTTGTTTTTATTTCAGGTTTCCAGCATCTGCAGTATTTTGCTTTTAATTTATGCTCCTCCATATTGGCCATGCTTTCACTGGGGTTACTCTGTTGCCCCCTAGTTAACTCAAGCTGCTTCAGCTCTCTTTCTTCACATTTATTCTGGAATATTCTTTCTCTCTCTCTCTCTCCTCTGTCTCTCTCATTCCTTCTCCTGTCTTTCTCTCTCTCTCTCTCTCTCTTTTTCTTCACATTCCTTCCGGAAGGCTCTCTCTTTCTCCCTCTCCTCTAATTCAAGTTTCCTCTGTTCCAATTGTATCTTTGCTCACACTACCCTGTCGGAATCTGCTTCCAACCCTGTTTCTGCTTCTTCAGATTCAAGGGAAAAATGATTGGCCACTAACCTTCGGAGTTCAGACTTCCTAGCCTTGCCACATAGAGTGATCTCACACTGCTCAGCCATTTTCCTCAATTCCTCCATAGACAGTGCTTTTAACTTATCCCAAGTTACTTCACCCTGGCTTGGGGAGCTACTCGCTTCAGTCGCAGACATGTTAGTATTCAAGCACACACAACCACAAGAAAACCTGTATCTAAATCTTGCTCTTTCTTGATTGGGAACAATTTGGCTTCCCACTTCCAACTTTGAGAATGCTATGCTTTTGCAGTAACTGATAGATGCTCTTTCAGAACATTTTTGCGATTCTGTTCAAGATGTTGAGCAAAGCAAATTCCCACTGACACATTGGCAATGTCGTTACAAATGACCATGCTTGGCTGTTAGTAGCCTTTGTATTAATCCAGGTTAAACTATATGTCACTCCCGTTATCTTACAGTATTCAAGCTAATAATGTTTTAGAATCTATGTTTGATGGCACAGGATATAGGTGAAATAGTCAATTTAGAAAAACATGCACCTTTCAGGATTTTTAAAAACCAGTGGCTTGTGAGAGTGTTTGTTTAGAACTCAAATGCATGAGATGACTAAGATGTGAGTATGTGCAAATCTATTTCAGCATAGTAAATGTCACGTTCATAAATATCAGCTTGTTCAATTGGTAGCACTCTTGTTTCTAAATCAAGCTCCACTCCAGGATTTGAGCAAAATAGCCTATGCTGAAACTCGAGTGCTGTACTAGGGAGTGCTGCATTGTTGTCGGTTCCATTCTTTGGATAAGGCATCAATCTGAGGTCCTGTTTATCTGTTCCAGTAGTTCAGCTGATGTTAAAAATCCCATGGCACTTTTTGAAGAAAAGGAAGCTCTCCTCATGTTTTGGCCAACAGCTCTCTCTCAGCCAATACCTGCAAAAGTAATTAACTGGCCATTCATCCCATTGCTATTTGTAAGATCTTGCTGTATGTGAAATGGCTGCTGTATTTGTGCCATAATAGTTTATTGTATGTAAAGTATTTTAGATGCTTATGAGAGATGTAATAATGTGCTGTAGAGTCTTTTTAGTGATAGATTATATAACAACAATATAACTAGCTAGTGATTAAGCAATAATCTGTCTCACTCCCAGGTTCTTTGAACCAAGATGTTTTGAATTTTATCATATTGTTACGACCGGGTGAGGAAGGGGTCTCAGGCTCCCACCTTGCCCCTTTCCTGGCTTGGCCGTAACAATGTTTATCTTTTAAAACAGAGTGATTTTAGCTTCACCCCTCAGTGACTCCTTGCTCACTGTTCCCTAATTGTAATTGCAAAGTGAACCAACAAGAAAGATGTAAGTTTATTAGCCTTAACACTCTAACTCGGTTAAAATTACTAAAAATAGGAGAAACAGCCATGCTAGCATGCATACGAGATAAGCACACTCACAAATAGATACAAAGGGGGAGAAAGAATTAAAGGGGGCCATTTAAGTAGGGTTGGTAATAAATGGAATTCAGTTACTGTCTTTTGGTTTTGATGCAAAGTCCTTGGTTGGCATTGAGGTCTTGCAGTTCTCGCTAGGGCACAGTGCACACTTACAAACTTGCGCCTCTGGTACTAGAAGGTTGAAGAGGTCTTCTGACCTGAGGCTTAAGCTGCTTACGTGGGTCCCTGGGCTTTGCTTAAGAGAAAGAGACCTTCCTTCTCTTTTGTCTTCAAATTGCAGTCTGCTCAAACCTTTCTGTGAGTCACAATTCAAACAGTTCGCAGTCTGACCAGTAGGTAAGTCATGTGACCAGCTCTTTGTTTGAAACAGCATCGTTTTGTTACGAATGCTACATGTATTCAAATACAGAGCCTTTAGTTCTGTCTTTTTATTATTTACACAACCTCTAGCCTTAGATGCTTGCAAACTCTTAATTTTGTACATTCTGTCCCTTCCTGCCACACTGATTATTATTTCTCTTATTGCTACTTTGGTCTCTTGCCTTGTCCTCTCTCTTTAATTTATCATATCTTCTCTCACTTGATCCCTCGCCCCCACTATATAATTTAAAGCCCTCTCTACTGCCCTAGTTATACAACTCGCCAGAACACTGGTCCCAGCATGGTTCAGGTGAAGACCATCCCAACGATACAGCTCCTACTTTCCCCAGTACTGGTGCCAGTGCCCCATGAATTGAAACTTATTTCTCCCATGCCAATCTTTGATGCCTGCATAACTATCTAATCCTATTACCCCTATTCCAATTTGGTTGTAGCTCAGGTAATAACCCAGAAATTATTACATTTGAGGTTCTGCTTTTTAAATTAGCCCCTAGTTCTCATCCTCTCTATACAGAACCTTTTTCCTAGTCCTACCTATGTCGTTGGTACCCACATGGACCACGACAACTAGATCCTACCCCTCCCACTGCAAGTTCCTCTCCAGCCTTGAGCAGATGTTCCGAACCCTGGCACTGGGCAGGCAACACAGCCTTCTGGATTCTTGCTCTTGGCTGCACAGAACAGTGACTATCCTCCTAACGATTATGTTCCCGACTACCACTACATTCCTATTTATTCCCCACTCTTGAATGGCTTCCTGTGCCATGGTCAGTTTGCTCATCCACCCTCCAGCAACCACCCCCCGCCACCCACATCCATACAAGCTGAAAAAAACTCAAACTTGTTGGACAATTGCAAGGGCTGAGACGCTTCTATTCCTGCCTTCTCGATGCCCTTATCTGCCTCACTTGTAGTCACATCCTCTTGTCCCTGACCACTGACCAAATTAGAAGATCCTATCCTATGGGGTGTGACTGCCTTCTGGAATAAAGTGTCCAGGTAACTTTTCCCCTCCCTGATGCATCACAGTGTCTGTAGCTTGTCCTCCAGCTCACTGGGCTGGATTTAGTTCTCCCCATGGCGTCAGGGTCCATGGCGGAGGGGCCCTCCGGGTGAGGGCTGCCATGCACCCCAACGCCAGAACGGCCCAGCCCAATTCAATCTGACCTCCCCGCCACCCCCTCCAACCCCCCCCCACCCACTGTTCGGCGACGAGACCTCCATTTGCTTATTTACATACATTAAAATTCATGAATTAATCATACTTACGTTGCCGCCTGCGTTCCAGTTCCGATCTTCGGCCCGATGGCCAGCACTCCCACGCCTTCGGATCTCTGTCCAGGGAAACGAGCTGCCGCACTGGTGGGGAGGGGGGAGGAGGTACGTTTCTCAGTGTGAGAGGGAGGGCAAATGGGGTCAAAGTAATATCATTGGTGTAGGGGAGGGTGGGAAGCATTAGAGGTTCAAGTTTATGCAGTTTGGTGGGGGTGGGAGGTCAGATTGTAAAGGTAAGTGTTTTGAGGGGTGAAAGGGAAAATTGATAATTTTATGGTTATTGAGAGATGGGCAATATCAATGTATTTAATTATTTTTATTCACTTTGGCTTTAAATATTTAATTCTGCCGGTAGGGCTGATAGCCCTTTAAAAATGGTGTCAGCACCTGCCTACAGGCAGTTGACGCCATTGCTGGGGACCAACAGCCCTCCCGTTCCACGTGATCCAAGGTGGTGCAATTCAAGTGAGCCGCTGTATGGAAGGTTTCGGTGGCTCCGCAACATGCAGCCGTGCGGGCAGTCTGCCGTTCTTCTCACCCGCTGCCGACCTCGGCGGTGGGCACAGAGGATTCAGCTCACTGACTCTGAGCTGAAGCTCCTCGAGTCATGGACACTTACAGCAAACATGGTTGCTGTGAATCACATTGGTGTTCACGAGCTCCTACATACTGCACTGCAACACATCAGCTGCCTTGTCATCCTTATTGTGTCTGAAATAACTAATTCATTATTTACTTAATTAACTTTTTAATTAATGCCACTCCTTACTAGCACTTATTGGACTAATTTAAACCTTGGTAATCCAATAAACCTTACCACTAAATATAAAACACACAGTAGACTCACCAGCTTACTTCATTTCTGCTTGTCCGTCTTAACTAATTATAATTAATTATTAGGTAGCTACATAAATTTTAATTTTATGTTTTTCTAATTTCCAGCTATGAACACTATTAACACACACCCTAACAGCAGTGTACTAACCTAGCTATTTACAGATATCCACTCCTGCTGTTAAGGTGTTCCCTCACAGGTCTGGCTCCTGTCAGCTCCTGAAGGAAAATGAAGGCCCCAAGCCGGGTGCTGTATTTATTCTTTCCTCATTCTAGGTGCTCTCTCGCAGGTCTGACTCATCTCAGCTACCGAAGGTAAGCACATAAGTTAGCACTGGCAAGGTAAGAATGTCAATATGAAGGTGATCAAATTTCACTCACTGTTAAAATCAAGTCAACATGATCAAGTGCCTTATGACATGTGGGTCACTTATATTTAATTGTGTCACTAGGTAGCTGGGGGATCCTTGTCTTGCCATCGCCGATGCTCAGGGATGCTGAAACTCCACTTATCTCCAGAATCTCCTCCTCTGTACTTGTGATCTGGGAAATGTATGGAGGCATACCTGCAGTTTTCTCCCTCTCCCTCGTTTCTTCGCTCTTGTCTCTTGCAATGGGAGAAAGAGCAGACTTATGAGTGACTATAATGGCATGCGTTCACCCGATGGAAGGAGTACCTTTAGTGAGGGTGACTATCAGGAAGAGGCATGAAATTGCGTAAAGATGAGGGTGATTGCCAGTGATGGATGTAGAGATGGGGATGTGAAGAAGTACATTGAAAGAGAATGAGGGGTGTGCTTACACGGTAAATGGGTGTGTGGAGTGATGTGGTGGAGTAGGCTTGACAAGGCAGAGTGAGGGGGTGGGGTGATGCACATGAATGTGAAATTGTATACCCTTTCATGACCTGGATAGGTCATAAAATCACTTTCTGCACTGAATCTAGGATTGTCACACTTTGCTCCTGCTGCTCACCTCCCTAGCCGCATCCAGCAAGGCATTGTAGCTTTCACCAGCAGGTTTCTTCCTCCCATTGCTGGGAAAAAGTATCTCCCCCACCAGCAGCATACCTAGGGAGGTATCATTGAAACTTGGTGAAACCTTTGCTTCCCTTAATCCATTCTTGAACTTCCTCTGCTCTTCTTTCAGTGGGTGGGAAACTCCTTCAAATTACATCTTCGGATTTGCCAGTTAAATACTCATCATACCTGCTGCTGCGTAATTAACACCAAGCCAGGAAGTAAAATGCTAATGAGCTGGCTCAGTTAAGAAGCCACTGACAAATGTGCTTAACTTACTTCCAGGTTTCCCGTGTGGTATCAGACCTCTCAATCCCAATGCAACTACAAGTAAATATTGTGGCCATTGGCCTGGAGGCATGTTCTGTGCAGGAATGGGCAGCTGTTATGAGGTTGTGAAACCTGGAAGAATGGGTTTTCTGGATGTCCTGCAGTTACAAACTCCTTTAATTTTTTTTTTTGTCAGTTTCCCACCCAGAGGCAACTTAATTGACAGGCTAGAGGCTTGTAGGGTGGGGACTCCCAAAGCACAAGGTAGCATCTGAGGACACCAGGTAGGTGTAGTGGTGGAGAGAGCCCCAATCAAGAGTGGTGGTTCCGATCACTAGAGGGAGTCCAACCATGGGGGTGAAGGATTTCCAATGGTGATCAAGGGGCCAATTGCAAGTAGGTGTCAGAAGGTAGTTGGGGAGTCTGATGGTGCGGGGGAGCAGATGGTGATCTGCAGGGTTTCATCAGGTCAGAGGGGGCTGGTCTGCTGGAGTTCAGGTGGGGTGAGCAGGCAGACGTTGGGGGTGAAGTTTACCAGGTAGCTTGTTAGATCTGGAGGAAACATTCCTGCTCCTTCAACTCATAAGCTGTAAAGGGACTTAGATTCAGACCTTTTATTTAGAGATACAGCACTGAAACAGGCCCTTCGGCCCACCGAGTCTGTGCCGACCATCAACCACCCATTTATACTAATCCTACATTAATCCCATATTCCTACCACATCCCCACCTTCCCTCAATTCCCCTACCACCTACCTACACTAGGGGCAATTTATAATGGGCAATTTACCCATCAACCTGCAAGTCTTTGGCTGTGGGAGGAAACTGGAGCACCCGGCAAAAACCCACGCAGTCACAGGGAGAACTTGCGAAGTCCGCACAGGTAGTACCCAGAATTGAACCCATGTCGCTGGAGCTGTGAGGCTGCGGTGCTAACCACAGCACCACTGCGCTTCTTGCTTCTTTTTACCTGCTGGGTTTCCCAAGACCTAGGAAAAATACAGTGATTGTTAAAATGAAGGTAAGCAGCCTCATTATAAATTTAAATGCTCAACAACCTCCTGCAAGCAGATTGGTCGCCCACCCCTCATCACATCTGTGTTAAAACCAGAAGTGGATGGGTTGGAGGCTGGTTGTGTTGCAAGTCCAAGCCACCTGTTTTTGGGAGTTAAGATTCAATCCATTGGGCTGAATTCTATAAGCCCGCTGCCATCTTTAGCGGTGGGCGAAAAAAAATTGGCAGCCCGTCCTTGTGAGTCACATGCCAAAGGGCCACCACGATTACAGGCACGGCAGCTCATTTAAATAGTCAGGTTGGGCTGCCACCCCCACCCCCACCAATCACGTGGAGACAGCGAGCTGTCCGTCCCTCACAATGGCATTAGTTACCTGTGTGTAGGTGCTGACGCCATTTCTAAAGGGCTGTCAGCCCTACCTGGAACTTTAAATATTTAAATAGGAATTAAATTAAAATAAATAAAACCATTACTTCTGCCCCTCTCCCACCCCTCAATAACAATTAAATTAATTATTTGCCCTTTCCCCCCAAAACCCTAACCTTTACCATCTGACATTCCCCCCCCCCTCACAACTGCACAAACTTTAAACTATAACTCTTCCCACCATCCCCTACACCCATGATGTTAATTTGACCCCGTTCCCCCCCACACCCCGCACTGATAAACCTACCTCCTCCCCCCTCCTCACCAGTGTTGCACCTCATTTCCCCAGACTGGGATCCGAAGGCACAGCAGTGCTGGCCGCCTGGGTGAAGATCGCGGCAGGACATCAGGAAGCGACGGGAAAGTAATTAATTCAGGTATTTAATTTATCTAAACACTTAAATTGCGGTCCCGTTGCCAAGTGGCGGGGTGCAGGGGGGTGCCACCACGAGGCCTTGCCACCACCAGTAATATCGGGCCGGGCTCTGCCAACATTGAGGTCTGTGGCGGGCCTCATCTGGGGCCATCTTCAGCCCTCCCTATAGGCCGGCTACCCGACCCAAACCCAACGGGACCTGACGACATGTGTCGGGTTCGGGTCGGGTCGGGTCGAACTTCCGGGTCTGGCATTCGGGATCGGGTTGAGTCGGGTTGGGTCGGACACAGTCCATCACCACCTCCAGTAAGTGGCTCCAATGTTAATATGCGTTTTCGACTTGAAAGGTGGTACTGTTACCATTATTTTAAGCTTGAGCAGATAAGCAACAAAGTGGAAAACAGAAGGTAGGTTAACGGATGGTTGGGTCGGGTGGGGTCGGGTCAGGCACGGGAAAAAATGAAAGGACTCGGGCCCGGTCGGGCTCGGGGTCGGATGTGGTTCTGTTGGGCTCTATCACTAGACAAAAAAGGGGGAAAGTAAAAGAAACATTTTCACACAACAGTTTATTTGAATATAGAATGCTTTACTATATATGGTTGTTGAGGCATAATTGAAAAAAGGAATTAAATCATTATTTAAAAAGGACGAATACAAAAGGAAAAGGGGAAGGGGAGGGAAGTAGCATTAGAGTAAATCCAATTGATGAGCTGGAACAGGCACATTATGCTGAATGGCCCTTTTCTATGTTAATTTCTAAGATTCTATGAGAAAATAGCTCTTCACTTCTCTCCTGAATGATGTTCTTTGTCTTGCTTGTCTGAGAGACATCAAGGACACCACCGTGAATTTCTATTGAATGATGCTGCAGGATTAAGACAGTCTGATTAGTATCTTCACTGTATTTTTCAGAATGGCTGTAAATGTGATAATCACAGGACTGGGACTTCCTTCAGCTGTAAATTTTCACCCTGGAAGCAGCTGTTCTGCACATGTGCCAATTGCCACTTTTCACCCTCAGACACTGTGTGCCTGCATTTCTCTCCTGGAGAAAAATCAAAAGCCAGCTTTCACTGTGCTAATCTCTTAGCTAATATAGGAATGCAGAAGATTATGGTTTTAATGGAGCAGATCAAATACTACTCTCACCATCGAATACAGTATTCTGAGAAATTTTAATGGAAAGCAAATGTTAAGGTGAAGACAAATGGAAATGTAGATTTTTCTAGAACTTATTTTAGATTAATTGGCCACTAACATTGTTCAAGTATCTTCTAGTTTTATGTATTTATTATTACTTATTATTTATTCATTTTATTTATGGACATAAAAAATCTGCAGAGGGATATAGGTAAGTTAAGTGAGTGGGCAAAAACTTGGCAGATGGTGTTCAATGTGGGAAAGTGTGAGTCATCCACTTTGGTAGGAAAAATAAAAAGGCAGATTACTATTTAGGTGGAGAAAGACTGCAGTACAGAGAGATCTGGGTGTTCTTGTGCATGAAACACAAAAGGCTAGCATGCAGGTGCAGCAAGTAATTAGGAAGGCAAATGGAATTTTGGCCTTTATTGCTAGGGGGTTAGAGTCTAAAAATAGGGAAGTCTTGTTACAACTGTACAGGGCGTTGGTGAGGCCACACCTGGAGTACTGCGTACAGTTTTGGTCCCCGTATTTAAAGAAGGATATACTAGCATTGGAGGCAGTTCAGGAAAGGTTCACTAGGCTGATTTCTGGGATGAAGGGGCTGTCTTATCAAGAACGGCTAAACAGGTTAGGCATTTATTCATTGGAGTTTAGACGAATAAGAGGTGATCTTATTGAAACATACAAGATTTTAAGGGGGCTCAACAGGGTAGATGCTGAGAAGATGTTTCCACTAGGGGGGAATCTCGAACTAGGGGACATAATGACAGAATAAGGGGGCACACATTTAAAACTGAGATGCGAAGGAATTTCTTCTGTCAGAGGGTAGTGAATGTCTGGAATTCTCCGCCTCAGAGAGTTGTCGAGGCTAAGTCACTAAATGTATTTAAGGAGGAGGTAGATAGATTTTTGAAATCTCGGGGAGTCGAGGGTTAGGCAGAGCAGGCCCGAAAGAGCAGTTGAGGCCTGGGACAGATCAGCCATGATCTTATTGAATGGTGGGGCAGGCTTGAGGGACTGAATGGCCTATTCCTGCTCCTATTTCTTATGTTCTTATTTACTGATTATCTGTTCATATAAGACAAGATCCCATACTCTGAAGCTACTGAAATCTCCATGGCACTATTGGTATTTGAGGCTTTAGAGGCCTGAGCTATGGAGATGGAACAGCTGCTCAGTCAAATGAAAGGACAAAGAAAGGTAGAAAAGCATTACTTTAAATTGAGATTGACCAGTAACTTGACTTCACTTGCCCTCCAAAATGTTGACCATTTCCTTCTGCAGCTGAAGAAAATTAAGAGAAAATGAATAAGGGAGAATGAGAAATGGCAAAAAACATTGAAATTAAAAGATGAATTATAGATGATGATTCGTGTGCTGCATTTGGGAGTAATTTTCAGGTACAGGCACGATCCAAATCTTTTAAAGCTGTTCCTCATTTATGCTGAGACTATAACTATTACAGATGCTGCATGATTTACGATAACTTTGGCTGGCTTCCACAGAGAAGAGTGATGGAAGGAAACAAAGCCAATCAATGCTGCCCATAGCTGAAGCCGCCACAACCTCAAATACCAATATCGCCATCGAGATCGCAGTAGCTTCAAAGTATGGAGCCTTGTCTTAAAGCAAGAGCAGGCAGGATTATTCATAATTGTGATCACATATACCTAGCCAGAAAACATCAAAAGCACTTAACACTGTTGTAATGATGAATATTTGTAAAAGCCAGTTTCAGCAATCCATTTATTCCAAATTCATCCTTGTTTTTGCATGTAATCAAAGTATGACATGTCACAAGTAAAAAGAACGTCCTTTTCTCTAAAGCTAAGAATTTTCACATTAAATATAACCTTGTTTTATTCCTCAGCAAGAGTGTGTGCTTTTAAGTGATCAATGCCAAAATTCCAGCAAAATGTTGAGCAAGCTCTTTAAATATGTCATTTTAATTGGTGTGGGCAGCTCTTACTTTATATTTAATTGTGCAATCTACTACTTATGATCTATCGTCAGGGGATGGCTGAGTTCAAAAAAGAAAAATGAGAGTATAAATCTTTCTTATTGACAATAACTTTATCTCTAGCCCAAAAGAAGTCAGTGTATCAATGCAATTCAAACTGTGAATTTTCATGAGAGTGTTACCAAGTATTGAGGGAATCAGATGCTGGATGACTATTCAGATGCAGCAATGTTACCCTCTGCAAAGTAATCAATAATGTGAGCACTTTAGAGTTGGGTGAATGCCAAGTTCTGATCCAACTCAGATGTAACAGTTACTTATCTATAAGGTAATTGAGCTTTCCTTCATTATTATAGTGTTCGGTTACTTTATTATGGCTCTTTATATGATTTAAATTTACATAGTTGTACAATAAACCTAATCTCGGGATCCAACTTGCCCTATCTTTGCAATCAAATATGACTTACAAAAGAGTGAATTTCGCCGACCAGAACTGATACAATGACATGATTTTAGAAACGTTGCTGTTTGTGGAAGGAGTACATGTATTACATCCATGAACCATGTCAGCTGTTACAATGTCAAAGGTAATGTAAATGCTAAGAACAGCACTTTCTACAGCACAGTAGCCTGGTGCCCTTGGAACTAAATTACTGAAGTGTACATGGATGATTTCTGTTGTAATAGAAAACCAACATCTTTGTTAATGCAGTTCAATACCTGGATACCTGTAATACTTGGTAATAAGTTCTTGTGTAAACCTTAAAACAAGAAGTGTCCTTAATGGCAATGAAACTGTCTTCATCACAATACGCTCTTTTGCCTGGAAATTACCCTGTGTACATAAAAATGTCCTGAATCCCTTGCCATCTCAAAGTGTTGCTTTCAGTGCTGAGCTTGTAATTGCTTTTGGTTTTGTTCATTATACTTCTGGTGTGGTCCTTCCCACTCCAATCATGAAGTTCTCAGTAGTCAACCTGAATGCTGCTGTAATAAAGCTTATAACTGCCTCTTAATGTTATACTTTGAAAGATGGTCTGGTGTAGTGCAGTTTGGCACTCAAATCTATGCTTTCATAAACAATGGGACAGGTTTTCAACTTCACCACCTGGTAGTAATCTGATGGAAATCAATGACATCAAAATCAGCCTAGTTCTATAAAGAATGAGAAATCGCCTCCACCAGAAATCTTGACAGTGCAGTTGTTTACATGTGTCACAGCCTATTGGTATTTGTACAAATTATGTAGGTTGGGTATTTTTCATGGGGGGTGGAGGGCATCTCCTATTGTTTTTGAGATTCTGGGGGATAAGATCCAAGATGCTATTATGTTTGCTTTCGTGAACTTGGAAATAAATTGCAGAAAATTTGACTATTTTCCCTAGCAAAAGAGTTGTGCGAATATTTAAAGAGTACAATGATGTAATGGTTAGACCCTGGAAACAAATAATTTTAAAAATAACTTAGTAAGTGTCTAAAAATGCAGTAAATTTTCCACTATGTTGGCAAAGAATGTTCATTGTGCACATTCCAATCTGGCATCCAACTGTAAAATGTAGAAGCTAATTGTTTGGACCTAAAAGTACCCATCATTCACTGCTGCCATTAGTTAAGTTCATGATTTTGTTTTGCTTTATGACGTTCCTGACAAAAAGGCTTTGAACTTCTTGTTTGTCATATTGTTTATACAATGTTTGACATGAATATCATGCTTTTAAAGGATGCACCCATAGAATATATCTGACTGGATTACTGAAGAGAGAGACAGAGCATTGGATAACACTTCACTTCTATTAGTGAGTAGCTCTGTCAGTAATGGTCATTTTTATTGCTAAAGGTACTTTATCTTCTAAATAAAATATTTATCAAAAAGGAATTGAATGCTATAAATATTCCAGACATGACCCCGATAGCATAACTTTACAAAGGTAACTCACTGAATACTTGGGGTAAGCAAGGGGGTGGAAGGTTATCGGGAGTAGGTGGAAATGTGGAGTAATCAGTTTAGCCATGAACTTATTGAATGGCAGAGCAGGCTCGAAGTGCCGAGTGGCCTATTCCTGCTCCTAATTCGTATGTTCATATGTTCGTATTCAGTGCTTCAATGTGACAAGTTCTTGAACACCAAGAAAATGTAGCATTAACCTTTTAGACATATCACTCAGTATTTTAAAATTTATGAGTTTTCCTGGTCTAATTGGAGAAGAAAGAGATCAAACAACATTCATGCACCACTGATATCAAAACAAAATACTGCGGATGCTGGAAATCCTGAAGTAAAAACAGAAAGTTCTGGAAATACTTAGTAGGTCCAACAGCATCTGAGCAGAGAGAAACAGCGTTAACATTTCAGGTCAGTGACCTTTCATCAGAACCGTTCTGCATTATAAGAACCACACTTCTGAATTAGAGGTCAGATACAGCAAAGAAAGATTCAGCTTCCAATTTAGCAATAAAGAATTGACAGACCGTAAACAGTTGTAGTAATGAGAGAGCTGAAACTCGGATTTATCTGTAGATCTGTGTTATACCATGCCGATTCAGTGCAATCAACAATCACAGAATGAATGCAGATATAAACTGGTGCTAAAATGTTCACTACCTATTGGTTAAAGTTCATTTTTTTGATACGGTAGAGGTGATTTTAACTTCCCCTCCAGCCCAGGGGGATCGGCACTGTAGTAGGATTAAAACTGGAAGACTTATTGCCCCATTCCCATTTGATTTCCAACCACTGCCAACACCTCTACCCCACCACCCACCCCAACCCCCTGCTGCCATCTTATCCATACAGTTCTTTTAGGCGTCCAAGGTGCCCACCAGAAGTGGGTGAAAGCCTCATGAATGCAAATTGGGATCCGTTGGACCCTGATGCAATTCAAAAATGTGCCAACAAAGGTCTTACCCAGCACCAAATCCACTGAGCAAAGCCTAATGAGATCAGTTTTCAAAGGGCCATTGGAAGCGTATTTAAAGAGGTACCCATCTGCAAGCATTCAGATCATGGGTTTCTGTTTCCTGTTGCATTTTTGGGGAATTTCCCAGAGGAGAGTTTGCCTTGGAGATTATTCTGCTTCTACATCCTTAATAAGCATGCAGGTTATGATGGATGCCATTTTTGGAACTATGATTACATGAAGATGAGCAGCAATGGCAGGCTGCCCTATCACAGCAAGCAGCAGTTGGGCCTGTTAGGGACCAATAACCTCAAAGAAGGTCCTTCTCAGCCCAGAGGGTGTATAGGCCTAGCATGAGTTAACTAGACTTGTCTGAGGAGTTGTGCATGTTCAGCCTGCACTTCTCCAGACAGGTATCCGGACGCTTCTGTAACCACCTCCTGCCTGCTGGACCAGGTGGCTATGTTTTTTTTTCAGTGGCAGTGAAAGGCACCACAGCACCCCTTAATTCTTTTTTGCCTTAGGATGCAAAAGGATATATGCACCTTTCAACCTGTAATTTATAAATGTAGCAAACAGGACACCAATGTTGTCTTTGCCAGGGCCAAAAACTATTTTAATTTCTCATCAGTCAGAATGAAAGAGCTCTGGGTTTCACTGTGGTAGCTGGTTTCCCTAGTATGCAGGGCGTCATAGTAGCATGTAGCTATTAGGACACTGGAAAAGGAACCAGGAGCATTTAACAGAAAAGGATTTCATTCTATCAATGTGCAACTGATCAGTGAACATTGTCACAGAATAATGCAGCTCTGTGCTAGGTTTCCAGCAGCTGTCATGATTGTTTCATTCTACACCAGTCAACCATTCCCTCACCATTCCACCCATTATGGACAAATACTTGCTAATTCTTGATGAAAAAAGAGAAGATACGGAAGGATGTCAGTTGTCCCTTTTTTGGTCTGGCTGCTAGGGAACAAGGCTACTGCCTCTACATGTGGCTTAAGACACCAGTCCATAACCCAGGCACACCCACAGAGTTGAGGTACAACCAGTGCCAAGGGAGCACCTGGATCTTTATTGAGGACATAATTGGACTCTTGTAGCAATGGTTGCTTGGATAGGTCTTTGGGCTCACTTGAATACAATAATTAATATTTTCTGAGCTGCATATTACAACATTTTTTTCTGTGAATTCCTGAATTCCTAAAACATGTCAGTTACAGAGGCCTTACACAAAACCTTGGTACGGCCTTTTGGCTTCAATTTCCGATCTAGCCTGATGGGAATTGTTTCGAAGTAGCAGAATTGCTAATTAACACAGTATTCAAATCAGGTAAATGTAACAATGATCTGGCTATTGTTACGAAAGTGCTTCCATTTTTTTACTCTTTTTTTGAGGACTTGTGTTAAAACTGAAAGGATTCCATGGATGTGTTTTTTTTTTACCAAGTTCACCTAAAGGACATTGAGATGCTGTTTGAAAAAACCACCTGTGCTAGATGTCATGTACTTTGGGCTCAGTAAACAACAGAACCTGGGTGACCAACAGGTGACCTGGGGAAAAATGGTTACCGAGAAGCCACATGTCAAGGTATACGGAGGTCAGGAGGTTGAATCTCTGTTTGGGGTTTAGACACTGTTTTCAGTTTAGTTGGGGTGTGAACTGCTTGAAGACAGTTGGCGTTTTCCTGCCAGGGAAAAAAAATAGAAACCACCCAGCTCATCTCCTTCCCTTCCTCTTTGATGAAATCCTGCAAAGATCTATTGTGGAAGAGTTACAATCCCTGGTGCTGCATAGCTCCTGAGAAGCTGGAAGAAAAATCCTGTGATTCAAGTGTGTGCTGGTGGAAAACCCTGATGCCACATTTCTCCTAGAAAGCTAACTAGAATAATTCTCAACATCTATAGAACGGACTGCTTCTGAAACGATCCCAGTGACCTGTCTCCGTATACCTGGATGCCAGACCAAAAAAGGGACGACTGACATCCTTCCGTATCTTCTCTTTTTTCATTAAGAATTAGCAAGTATTTGGCCAAGGTTGTCTTTTTTGTCTTTTTTTTAACAGAGCTCTGCAGAGAGAATTTCTATACTTTTTCCAGTGTGTGTGCGCGAGTGTAATTGGGGAATTGAAAAAAGGAACTTGCATATTTTAATCTGTGTGCTAATGCTTTGCCTCGTTACTGGTTAAGTCTTGTTTCATAATAAACTGATAATTTTGTTGTTTATTGAAGAAACCTGGTTGATGTATTTTATTCTGGGATAAAAAATAGAGTATATGATTGGCTGTATCGGTAACTGGATAAACAATTAAATTTATGTGACCTGTGGAGAAGTGGAACTGGAAAAGACAGTGCACTCCTCCCACCTCAGTCGTAACACTCTAAAGATACTCAAGAATAGTGATGTTCACAAATTAGTGCCAGATTCAATTTGAACTATTTATCCATTGAGATGTTTAACTCAGTGTTTCTCAAACTGGGTCTCCATAGAGACTTTCCAGGGGATTCACAAAATAATGCGTTGGTAATTTTAAACCTGATACTGAGAGATTTTTGTTAACCAAGGATACTCAGAGAAATGGGGCAAAGGTGCAGGTCACAAATCATCTATGATCTCCTTGAATGGTGGAACAGGCTCAAGGGTCTAAATG
Source organism: Heterodontus francisci (assembly GCF_036365525.1). NCBI lineage: Eukaryota > Metazoa > Chordata > Chondrichthyes > Heterodontiformes > Heterodontidae > Heterodontus > Heterodontus francisci. Next base: position 165,256,882 of record NC_090375.1, on the reverse strand, counting down.
GACTACTCCTGTTCCTATGGCCAGAATTTTACACCACCGCAACAAGTGGGATGGTGGCAGGGTGTGGCTTAAAATGGAGCGGGAGGCTCCGGAATGCTTTCCTGACCCATTCCTGCCTCCGCTGCCCTTTATGTAGAGCGGGGTGGGCAAAAAATGGCCCACCCACCCCAGGCCAATCAAGGCCCTTAAGTCATAGAGTCATCGGGTTATACAGCACTTTACGGCCACTTAAGGGCCTTCGCCTGCCTCCACGCGGATTTTATACGTGGCAAGCGGGCGGCCAAGGACCCAGAGAAGCCACCTGGAAATACCAGGCGGCTGCTTATCATCCCAGGGTGGGGGGTCCCTGATGATTGGGCACAGGGTGCCTGATGGAGGGCCACCCCCGCTCCACCAATCACCCCAATACCCAACATGCCCCCCTTCCCCCCATCCGATCACCCTTGCCTCACCGGGGCCTGACCCATTATCCCCAGTGAGGCAACCAAAGCTTACATAACTATCGGCTCCATGTCTTCCTCTGCAGTCAGCGTTGCTGCAGTCCCAGCAGTGGCTACCGCTCCCGGTAGCGCTGCTGGGACAAAGAGCTGCCAGCCTGCTCATTGGCCAGCAGCTCAATGAGGCCGGACTTCCTCTCTCAAGCAGGTGGAAGTCCCGCCTCAGAACAATTAAAGCCTGGGGGCCCGTAAAATACGGAACCAGTCCCCAGGCGAGGCGGAAGCGGGTTTGCCACCGACTGAAAAGTCGGTGGCCAGCTCTTGTTCACCCAACGTAAAATCCCAGCCTATATTGCTGGTGTAAGTACAAGCCGGGCCAGCCTTATGGAACATGTGGCAGCTGCACTCTGTCTTGTCTCGCGGCTCGTATGAAGACACGTCTGGCCTATATAGTACATGCATGTAGAATATCTACAAGTCAGGTAGATAGTTTGTCCCATTTTTTTTCTGAGAGCTTTTTCTGTGATGGTGAGTCTTGCATTATGACATAATGGACAGCAGGCTCCCTGATTGAACTTAATTTGATTGCATACCTAAAATAATATGGCTACAGAGTGGAACCTCTATTATGTATAATTCAATTATCTGCCTTCATGAGTGATTGCCAAAATTTTAATGGGACAAAATCTTACATGAGATATCAAAATTACATGATGTTTTTGGAATTTATACTTGGCTTTATTTTCCTGCATAGGGAATTGATATACGGTCTGTGAAAGATTGCAATATAAGGATACAACATTCTGCCAATTTGCAGTTAAGAGCATATAATGAATGTTTCACTGGAAAAATGGGTACAAGATCAGATGTTTTCTTTACATTATGGGTTATTCCCAGCCTGACAACGAGTTCCATGGTGGGGGGGTGCGGGGTGGGGGGTGGTGGTGAGGGACAGAAAATAGCAGCAGCAGTGGCTGCCAAGGAACCTGAATCCAGGATTGCCGGGCCCAATCTTCCTGGTGATGGGGAAGCTCGATGGCAGCCCCTCTACCGCTTTGCGACGGGACCCAATTTGGCATATTTAAATAACATATCTGCATGAACTAATAGATAAAGCGCAGTGATCTTATCTTTAGTTCCCGATCCTGAGCGTGACGAGTGGTACACACGCGCCTTCACTTTCCCGTTCAGGGAAAGCTTGCGCCACCGAAATGGGGACGGTGTGAACTCTGCAGTCTGATGGGTGGGGGGGAAGGTGTGAACTCTGCAGTCTGATGGGTGGGGGGGAAGGTGTGAACTCTGCAGTCTGATGGGTGCGGGGAAGGTGTGAACTCTGCAGTCTGATGGGTGTGGGGAAGGTGTGAACTCTGCAGTCTGATGGGTGGGGGGGAAGGTGTGAACTCTGCAGTCTGATGGGTGGGGGGGAAGGTGTGAACTCTGCAGTCTGATGGGTGGGGGGAAGGGGTGACGTCTGCAGTCTGATGGGTGGGGGGGAAGGGGTGAAGTCTGCAGTCTGATGGGTGTGCAGAAGGTGTGAACTCTGCAGTCAGATGGGTGGGGGGGGGGAAGGGTTGAACTCTGCAGTCTGATGGGTGGAGGAGAAGGTGTGAACTCTGCAGTCTGATGGGTGGGGGGGGGAAGGTGTGGAGTCTGCAGTCTGATGGGTGGAGGAGAAGGTGTGAACTCTGCAGTCTGATGGGTGGGGGGGGGAAGGTGTGAACTCTGCAGTCTGATGGGTGTGGGGGAAGGTGTGAACTCTGCAGTCTGATGGGTGGAGGAGAAGGTGTGAACTCTGCAGTCTGATGGGTGGGGGGGGGGGGAAGGTGTGGAGTCTGCAGTCTGATGGGTGTGCGGAAGGTGTGAAGTCTGCAGTCTGATGGGTGGGGGGGAAGGGTTGAATGCTGCAGTCTGATGGGTGGGGGGGAAGAGAGGAACTCTGCAGTCTGATGGGTTGGGGGGAAGAGGTGAACTCTGCACTCTGATGCGTGGGGGGAAGGGATGAACTCTGCAGTCTGATGGGTGGGGGGAAGGGGTGAAGTCTGCAGTCTGATGGGTTGGGGGGAAGAGGTGAACTCTGCACTCTGATGCGTGGGGGGAAGGGATGAACTCTGCAGTCTGATGGGTGGGGGGGAAAGGAGGAACTCTGCAGTCTGATGGGTTGGGGGGAAGAGGTGAACTCTGCACTCTGATGCGTGGGGGGAAGGGATGAACTCTGCAGTCTGATGGGTGGGGGGAAGCGATCAACTCTGCAGTCTGATGGGTGTGGGGGAAGGGGTGAACTCTGCACTCTGATGCGTGGGGGGAAGGGATCAACTCTGCAGTCTGATGGGTGGGGGGGAAGGGGTGAACTCTGTACTTTGTGTATAGGGAACGGGGAAGGGGTGAAATCTGTACTTTGTGTATATGGAAGGGGGAAGGGGTGAACTCCGTATTTTGTGTATAGGGAAGTGGGAAAGGGGTGAACTCTGCAGTCTGATGGGTGGGAGGGAAGAGGTGAACTCTGTACTTTGTGTACAGGGAAGTGGGAAAGGGGTGAACTCTGCAGTCTGATGGGTGGGAGGGAAGAGGTGAAATCTGTAGTTTGTGTATAGGGAAGTGGGGAAGGGGTAAACTCTGTACTATGTGTACAGGGAGGTGGGGACGGGGTGAAATCTGTAGTTTGTGTATAGGGAAGTGGGGAAGGGGTGAAATCTGTAGTTTGTGTATAGGAAAGTGGGGAAGGGGTGAAATCTGTAGTTTGTGTATAGGGAAGTGGGGAAGGGGTGCACTCTGTACTTTTTGTATAGGGAAGGGGGAAGGGGTGAACTCTGTAATTTGTGTATAGGGAAGGGGGAAGGGGTGAACTCCGTATTTTGTGTATAGGGAAGTGGGAAAGGGGTGAACTCTGCAGTCTGATGGGTGGGAGGGAAGAGGTGAACTCTGTACTTTGTGTATAGGGAACGGGGAAGGGGTGAACTCTGTATTTTGTGTATAGGGAAGTGGGAAAGGGGTGAACTCTGTACTTTGTGTACAGGGAGTTGGGGAAGGGGTGAACTCTGTACTTTGTGTATAGGGATGTGGTGAACTCTGTACTTTGTGTATAGGGAAGTGGGGAAGGGGTAAACTCTGTACTATGTGTATAGTGAAGTGCGGAAGGGGTGAACTATGTACTTTGTGTATAGGGAAGTGGTGAACTCTGTACTTTGTGTATAGGGAAGTGGGGAAGGGGTAAACTCTGTATTATGTGTACAGGGAGGTGGGGACGGGGTGAAATCTGTAGTTTGTGTATAGGGAAGTGGGGAAGGGGTGAAATCTGTAGTTTGTGTATTGGGAAGTGGGGAAGGGGTGAACTCTGTAATTTGTGTTTAGGGAAGGGGGAAGGGGTGAACTCCGTATTTTGTGTATAGGGAAGTGGGAAAGGGGTGAACTCTGCAGTCTGATGGGTGGGAGGGAAGAGGTGAACTCTGTACTTTGTGTATAGGGAACGGGGAAGGGGTGAACTCTGTATTTTGTGTATAGGGAAGTGGGAAAGGGGTGAACTCTGTACTTTGTGTACAGGGAGTTGGGGAAGGGGTGAACTCTGTACTTTGTGTATAGGGAAGTGGTGAACTCTGTACTTTGTGTATAGGGAAGTGGGGAAGGGGTAAACTCTGTACTATGTGTATAGTGAAGTGCGGAAGGGGTGAACTATGTACTTTGTGTATAGGGAAGTGGTGAACTCTGTACTTTGTGTATAGGGAAGTGGGGAAGGGGTAAACTCTGTATTATGTGTACAGGGAGGTGGGGACGGGGTGAAATCTGTAGTTTGTGTATAGGGAAGTGGGGAAGGGGTGAAATCTGTAGTTTGTGTATAGGGAAGTGGGGAAGGGGTGAAATCTGTAGTTTGTGTTTAGGGAAGTGGGCAAGGGGTGAACTCTGTACATTGTGTACAGGGAGGTGGGGATGGGGTGAACTCTGTACTTTGTGTATAGGGAAGTGGGGAAGGGGTGAACTCTGTACTTTTTGTATAGGGAAGTGGGGAAGGGGTGAACTCTGTACTTAGTTTATAGGGAAGTGGGGAAGGGGTGAACTCTGTACATTGTGTACAGGCAGGTGGGGACGGGGTGAACTCTGTACTTTGTGTATAGGGAAGTGGGGAAGGGGTGAACTCTGTACATTGTGCACAGGGAGGTGGGGAAGGGGTGAACTCTGTACTTTGTGTATAGGGAAGTGGGGAAGGGGTGAACTCCGTATTTCGTGTACAGGGAAGTGGGAAAGGGGTGAACTCTGCACTCTGATGGGTGGGGGGAAGGGAAGGGTAAACTCTGTACTTTGTGCATAGGAAAGTGGGGAAGGGGTGAAATCTGTAGTTTGTGTATAGGGAAGTGGGGAAGGGGTGCACTCTGTACTTTTTGTATAGGGAAGTGGGGAAGGGGTGAACTCTGTACTTTGTGTACAGGGAAGTGGGGAAGGGATGAACTCTGTACTTAGTTTATAGGAAAGTGGGGAAGGGGTGAACTCTGTACATTGTGTACAGGCAGGTGGGGACGGGGTGAACTCTGTACATTGTGTACAGGGAGGTGGGGATGGGGTGAACTCTATACTTTGTGTATAGGGAAGTGGGGAAGGGGTGAACTCTGTACATTGTGCACAAGGAGGTGGGGATGGGGTGAACTCTATACTTTGTGTATAGGGAAGTGGGGAAGGGGTGAAATCTGTAGTTTGTGTAGAGGGAAGTGGAGAAGGGGTGAACTCTGTATTAGTTTATAGGGAAGTGGGGAAGGGGTGAACTCTGTACTTTGTGTATAGGGAAGTGGGGAAGGGGTGAACTCTGTACAGTGTGTATAGGGAAGTGGGGAAGGGGTGAACTCTGTACCTTGTGTATAGGGAAGTGGGGAAGGGGTGAACTCTGTACAGTGTGTATAGGGAAGTGGGGAAGGGGTGAACTCTGTACTTTGTGTATCGGGAAGTGGGGAAGGGGTGAACTCTGTACAGTGTGTATAGGGAAGTGGGGAAGGGGTGAACTCTGTACTTTGTGTATCGGGAAGTGGGGAAGGGGTGAACTCTGTACAGTGTGTATAGGGAAGTGGGGAAGGGGTGAACTCTGTACTTTGTGTATAGGGAAGTGGCGAAGGGATGAACTCTGTACTTTGTGTATAGGGAAGTGGGGAAGGGGTGAACTCTGTACTTTGTGTATAGGGAAGTGGGGAAGGGGTGAACTCTGTACAGTGTGTATAGGGAAGTGGGGAAGGGGTGAACTCTGTACTTTGTGTATCGGGAAGTGGGGAAGGGGTGAACTCTGTACAGTGTGTATAGGGAAGTGGGGAAGGGGTGAACTCTGTACTTTGTGTATAGGGAAGTGGCGAAGGGATGAACTCTGTACTTTGTGTATAGGGAAGTGGGGAAGGGGTGAAATCTGTAGTTTGTGTATGGGGAAGGGGTGAACTCTGTATTTTGTGTACAGGGAAGTGGGAAAGGGGTGAACTCTGCACTCTGATGGGTGGGGGGAAGGGAAGGGTGAACTCTGTATTTTGTGTACAGGGAGGTGGGGACGGGGTGAACTCTGTACTTTGTGTATAGGGAAGTGGGGAAGGGGTGAACTCTGTACCTTGTGTATAGGGAAGTGGGGAAGGGGTGAACTCTACTTTCTGTATAGGGAAGTGGGGAAGGAGGGAACTCTGTACTTTGTTTATAGGGATGTGGGGAAGGGGTGAACTCTGTACTTTGTGTATATCGAAGTGGGGAAGGGGTGAACTCTGTACTTTCTGTATAGGGAAGTGGGGAAGGAGGGAACTCTGTACTTTGTTTATAGGGATGTGGGGAAGGGGTGAACTCTGTACTTTGTGTACAGGGAGGTGGGGACGGGGTGAACTCTGTACTTTGTGTATAGGGAAGTGGGGAAGGGGTGTACTCTGTACCTTGTGTATAGGGAAGTGGGGAAGGGGTGAACTCTGTACTTTCTGTATAGGGAAGTGGGGAAGGAGGGAACTCTGTACTTTGTTTATAGGGCTGTGGGGAAGGGGTGAACTCTGTACTTTGTGTATATAGAAGTGGGGAAGGGGTGAACTCTGTACTTTGTGTATAGGGAGGGGGTGAACTCTGCACTTTGTTGAACTATCTGCAGGACTTGCAGCCTTTTAAAAATGGCGCCAGCACCTCCTTCCACGTCAGTAACACCTTGAACACGATGCCAATGCAACCCCTGCCTTGTGATTGAGGGGGCAACCGCCATGAATAGTTATCATGTCTGCCTGCCACAGAATTTCAGGGGATTGTGGGGGTTGGCCACCATTTTCTGTGACTGCTGTCGCTCCCGCAACGAGACAACAAAATCCAGCCCTTATGCGTGAATTAAGCATGTGCATGTTTTATATGTATAATTACATATGTAGCATCAGCACATATAACGGTGCTAATAGACCGAACACTATGGCACATTTATAAGCATGTGATGTTCAGCTCAGAGAAACTCATTAAGTAAATGGATACAAATATATGCTTTCTGGTCCTGTATAATATCTGAATAAATGTAGCTGAACACAGAATGAGTCTTAGCCACCATATTGCATTTGCAAAACACAAGTGGAGAGTGACTAAAACATGATATACACGTGAAAATACAATTTACAGGTTTGTCAAAATTAAATCCTAGATATGTGTTCCAGAATTTATATAAAATTCCGCAGTAGCATTACAATTTAGATGGTGTGAGGGTAGGGGGTGCGGTTGGGGGTTCTGTGATTACTAAACATTTGAAAAGGGGTCCTTCAAACAAAAAAAAATTTGAGGACCACTGGTTTAACTGGTAGTGCTATGGAGACCTGTGTCAATGTGCTGTAACATTTTTCCTTTCTTCCCAGCTGTACTTATATCAGATCAGATTACTATGCTTTCAACTGGGTATTGAAAAAACCTTCAATTTGAATCAAAGGACATAACCAAGTTTCCTTTAAAGCTGTATTGTATTTAGTAACTGAAAGGTAAATGCAGAGCAGTGGACCTTGAACTGACACTGAAGACATAGTAACATATTATTTTGCCTGAAGTGATTGATGTAATCCTTCTGATCCACTTGGAACCCTCTGTCTTGGGAAACAATTGCCATGTCTTTGGGAACATTTTTAACAGTTTTCAGATTTCTAGAAATTTGAATAATGGTTTTAATTGCATTTTCTGCATAACATAATGTTACGACCAAGGTGGGAGTAATGCACTGTTAATTCAGTCCCACTACTCCACAGGTCACAGCATATTAGTAAAGTTTCCCACCTACTGGAAATTAGCCAAATTAAACACTCTATTTATCCCCCAGAATGAAGCACAGCAAACCAGGTTTCTTTAAACAACAAAAAAATTAACTATTTATGAATAAACTAAATCTTTAACAATAATGAGTTTAATCTATCCATATGAAAAGATTTATAACTTCTTATTCTTCCTAACCCTCATGCACACACACATACATTCAAAAAACGGTTAACTGGGGAAAAAGGCTTTTTGGTGTTCAACTGTTTTTTCGGAATAATAAAATAGTTGGTGGTCACGGTCTGGTAGAATATTTCTGGATCGGTGCGGTGTGCCAGAGTTGAATAGTCAGATGCAACTCAAAGTCTCTCCAGGTGAGTTTGATGAACAGTCTGTGATGGGTAGGCATTCAAGGCAACTTGTCTGCAGCAGACATCACACAGATCTTTCAGCAAAAGGTGTAGCAACAGGTCTACTTAAATTTTAAAGTAGCAGTCTAGAATAGAAGCTTTCTTGAGATTTCAGGATCTCTCAAGAACACAAGTAACAGGAATCATTCTTGAGGTAGAGAGTTTCCAGAGACTGCAGGCAATAGGAATTTGCTACCTTTAACAATGCAGGACTTCTTCTCGGCAAAAGAGCCTTTCTCCACAGAGAGCAGCAACTCCTCTTTCTCTGGGTCTTTTCCTTTCCAGAGGAATTTTCTCTCTCCAGGCAGAACACAGCCACAACTCAAATGTAGGATTCCTTTTTCGCAAGAGAGACAAGCCTTCCTTTCAGGAAGAGGTCTTTTCCTGGTCTGCAAACACAGGTCTCATCCAGTTTGTTCTGCCTCCTGCCTGCCCAGCACTGGTCTTTCACAAAGCCAAAATGAAACTGAAAATAAGCCATGTGACCTGTCATTTTCCTTGCTGTTATTTGGAAACAGGTTGCCTTGCAGTCTGTGCCCCACCCAGTTCAACATTCAATGTTCTCAGAGAAAAATCCCTTTTTTTTCTCAGTCTTTCAAAACACAGAACTCCAAGTTTTCTTTTTTAAAACAAAGCACTTGTAACAATATGTGGTCATAAGGTTTAAATAGTGGCAGATTTCTCTTGTGATCAAATTAATTAATCTCATTTATGATCATTTTGTTTTTGTGAGAATGCTGGTCACTTTTATCAGATTAGGAAAACATCCACTTGGACTTCCATAACATGAATCTTAAAATTCTTAGTGAATACGAGCTAGAAGAGACTCCCTGCAAGTGTAGTTCATCCGAATTTGATTAACACCATCAATAAAAAGAACTGGAAAGGTGCCTGATTAAGAGTGAACTTAGAGGATAACTATTGACATGGATGATCAAGTGGATTCTGTGCTGCTGGAACCATGGAAGTGTCAAGTGAAATGTGACTGACCAGAATTGGATAGTGTAGAGTAGGTTGCCATCCTGGGGATGACGATTATAGCAAAATTTTACTGAAACGTATCTTGCTATAAGTATATGGATGTGGTTGGACTCTGAGGGCATTAAGCAACCTGGGTAGAGTCCATGACAGACATAAATTATGTATTGACTGTGAAAGTACTGGTAGTAAAGTTGATTTTATATAGTTAATTTGTTTCTGAATAATTAAATGGTGTGTGCATTCTTAACAGCAACCATTTTTTTCATATTTTGCATGGAATATGTTTGAAAAGGTAGAGTCAGTGTGTTATGAAAAGACACATGCTTTGCGATAATTAATTCACTCCAGGGGTTAATATAAAAAGGAAAATAGGATCAACTCTGCATCTCTTCACTCTGTGAAGCTTCATCCCGCATCATCACTGCACCATGCTTGAAGTCTTGTATCATTAAGAATGCACATACGGCCACAACTTTAAATGTCAATATAAGGGTAGACATGCGAGTATTTCAATAATTTTTGCAGCTTACCATCACACTATGCATACAATGTGGTGTTGAAATAATGACATTTTTATTATGAGTTCCATTAAATGCATCAATGCATGGCTTTGAGTTACAAAAGAAAGGCTGCATAATGCCAAAGGAAAGTATCAGCTTACTAAGGCCAATCAATCAAAAGAGGTATACCATTTAATGTACTATCTATCTAGTAGGCTGGATAAGTGGACACTTCTTTTTTAACTTAAGATATGTTGTGTAAAATATGTTGGTATGTGTTGAAAAGGAACTATCTTATTCAGAGGTGAGTGAAGCCATAAGAAATATTTTGAATGGGTGAAAATTGATGAAAGTCAGGTAATTGAGCCAGCATTATGTTGACAAATGGGTTGACAGTTTGGATGTTATCAGCGCAGGTGATGGATATCAGCCTCAGGTTCTTTTCAGATCTAAGCACTTTAAAATGATCTATGACACCACCTCAGCAGTATGGAGACCTTGGGTTCATAAGACATTTATGTACATCTTACAGTATACAAATGGGTCAGAAAAGTAAAAGCCCAAGGGATCCAAGGGAAAGTTGGAAGTTGGATCCAAAATTGACTGAGTGGCAGGAAGCAAAGGGTAATGGTTGACAGGTGTTTTTGTGACTGGAAGCCTGTTTCCTGTGGGCTCCGGAGGGCTCAGTACTAGTCACTTGCTTTTCATGGTATATATCAATGATTTGGACATAAATTGAGCGGGGCATGATTAAGAAGTTTGCAGATGATATAACAATTGGCCATGTGGTTGATCATGAGGAAGAAAACTGTAGACTGCAGGAAAATGTGAGGATGTTCGCTGATAACAATACATGATAATAATACGATGTTCAGTTCAATTTGCAACTCCTCAGCTAATGAAGCAGTCCATGCCCACATGCAGCAAGACTTGGATAACATTTAGGCTTGGGCTGATAAATGGAAGTAACATTCGTGCCACACAACTGCCAGGCAACGACCATCTCCAACAAGAGAGAATCTAACCATGTTCCTTTGACATTCAACATTGGCATTATCAATGCTGAATCCCCCGCCATCAACATTCTGGGGATCACCATTGACCAGAAACATAACTGGAACAGCCACATAAATACAGTGGCAACAAAAGCAGGTCATAGCCTGGCTATTGTGCACAGAGCAACTCACTTGCTGACTTCCCAAAGCCTGTCCACCATCTATAGGCACAAGTGAGGAGTATGATGAAATACTCTCCACTTGCCTAGAAAAGTGCTCTCAAACAACATTCAAGAAACTTGACACCAACCAAGGCAAAACAACCCGCTTGGTTGGAACCCCATCCACAAACTTGCATTCAATCCCTCCACCACTTGTGCACCTTGATAACAGTGTATATCATCTACAAGATGCATTGCAGCAACTCGCAAAGCCTCCTTCGACAGCACCTTCCAAACTCTCAACCTCTACCACCTAGAAGAACAAAGGCAGCAGACACATGAGAACACCACCATCTGCAAATTCCCCTCCAAGTCACATACCATCCTGACTTGGAACTATATTGCTGTTCCTTCACCATAGATGGGTCAAAATCCTGGAACTCCCTCCCTAACAGTACTGTGGATGTACCTACATGGACTACAGCTATTCAAGAAGGCAGCTCACCACCACCTTCTCAAGGGCAATTAGGGATAGGCAATAAATGCTGGCCCTGCCAGTGATGCCCACATCCCATGAATGAATTAAAAAACCAATGGGCTGGCCAGGTGGGCCGAAAGGTGACAAATGGAATTCAGTCTGGAGAAGTGTGGAAGGCAAACAATGCCACAATATACACAATAAATTGTAGGATACTGAGAAATGTAGAGGAACAGAGGGCCTTTGGAGAACAGGCCCACAGATTGCTGAAGGTAGCATGACAGGTAGATAAGGTGGTTAAGTAGTTATGCGGGATACTTTCTTTTATTCGCTGAGGCATAGAATCTAAGAGGAGGGAGGTTATGCTGGAACTGTATAAAACACAAATTCGGCCACAGCTAGAGTACTGAGTGCAGTTCGGGTCACCACATAACAGAAAGGATATGATTACACTAGAGACGGTACAAAGGAGATTTATAAGGATGTTGCCAGGAGTGGAGAATTTTAGCTATGATGAAAGATTTGATTGACTGGGGTTGTTTCCTTTGGAACCGAGGAGACTGAGAGGAGATTCAATTGAGGTGTATAAAATTATCAGGTGCCTCGATAGAATGGATAGCAAGGGCCTATTCGCCTGAGCAGAGAGGTCAATAACCAAGCGGCATAGATTTAAAGTAATTGGTAGAAGGGGATCTGGAACTCACTGCCTGAAAGAGTAGCAGAGGCAGAAACTCTCATCTCATTTAAAAAATAATTGGATATGCACTTGAAGTCATCTCATTTAAAAAATAATTGGATATGCACTTGAAGTCCCTTAATTTACAAGGCTACATGCCAAGAGCTGGAAAGTGAGATTTGGCTGGATAACCCTTTTTCGACCAGCAGAGACACAATGGGCCGAATGGCCTCCTTCTGTGATGTAAATTTTCTACATTGCCTCAAACTAAAAATTTTGAGAGCCAACAAGTTCTTTAGCAAGTGCGATGTAGGCCTATTTTCGGTACCTCTGTCCCATCTGTGGAAAAGATCTAGCCTAAACAAGAAGAAGTCCTGCTGTTAGTTCTACACTTCAACTTTGTGCAGTGGAGAACTGAAAGTGACCACCACCTCCAGTCTGAAATTTTAACCACCAGTAATCTAGAACACCTCAACAAGTTCAAGACTACAAACACCACGGCCTGCACCTTTAAAAAGTAGTACTTAGAAGATTCAACAGGTTTATTGTAAACCATGAACACCTACCACATCTTGAACTCTTACCCTTTACCTTGTATCTATCTTCTCTTGAGACTGCATATGAGAGTGAATGCTTGCATATGTGGTGTTGCAAACATTTCGGGGAATGAATATTGTTCAATAAATAATTAATCTTCTGTTTTAAAACTACAAGAAAACCTGCTGTTTATTTGGCAAGTAAAACCCTCAAGGGCTAATATATAATTTAGAAAAAAACACAATAGCAGTCAGTTGGGAGGTGAACAGTGGTCACCACCAACACCCCTTACCATCTGTCCATAACACAACGATTAATCCTTCAGTGAAGATTTTGCTACAAGGTGGTTGAGTTTGCCTATGTCGCAGGCTCATCAATGTTAACAGCTTAGAGGGCAGGCCACACTGAAGTTTGCAATGGAAGTCCTTCCTCCGAGTTTGAATAAGTTACTGACACACGAGAAACCTGCTCAAACAGCTAATTACATTGTGTTCGAGGTAATAAAATTCAACTGGGCAACAGCACTTAAGAGCTATTGCTCGCCATTAAAGAGAAAGTTATGGATGTAGGAAACACTGTTACCTTTGATGCTGAAGATTTGGAAGTCCAACTCTAAGAAATGCACCCAAAGGAGGGTGAGCCTTTGCACTGAAGGCCACCCTCCAGTAAAAGCAGGATGGAACCTGTATAGTGGGAGGTCACTGTCTGAGTCCATATGGTCAGCAAGCTCTTCTGTATCTTGTATCTGGCTGAAAATTAGCAAAATGTTTTCTGGTATTAGGAAGAAAATTAAGTATTTTTCTCACTTTTGTACCTATTCCTTGTGAGACAACCACCATAGGACAAACCTAAGTTGGGAAATATTGCAACCTCTCAGAGGTACCATTTTAATCTTTATACATGACTATTTTTCTTTTCACACAAATGCTTGTTTTCTTGCAAGTGAAGGTGGCAAGCGAGGAAGAGTAAACAGATGTTCAGGTTTCCAGGCTCTGCTGTTAGGAGACTTCTCAGTACAGGCAGCAGATATGGATGCAGAGGTTAGCTCTGGCCTGTTAAGAGTCATGTTTCCTCTCTCTCATAAAAGTGAGCACTTTGAACTGCTACAGAATGAAGGCATGATCACTACATCCTGTATGGTGCGCATAATGTTTCTTTTTTACGATCAGATCCCTCCTGAAGATTAACTGAAGGCAAACCTTTTCTGTTCATATAGGTCATAGGGTTAATATCAGTGTGATGTCCTCCAGAATGGAGTGAGGTTTAGCCCAGTAAGGTATAAGATATGTGAGAGACTGAGAAAGCAGCAGCAGACTGTTGAACATAAAGGTTTTTTTATTCTGTTTCAGTTTCACTTTCCTTTTGCCAGCATGTATGTTCCACAATATCCCCAAGTGGACACAATGCATAATGCAATTGCAATTTCAAAACACTACAACACTACAATGAGGAGCTTGATGTCCACATTGTTGTTATCTTCGATACCTTATGCCCAAGGAATTCCTGACAACTGGTGAAAGGTCTGCACCCTGTCTAGCTAATCCCTCCTTTCCATAGGAAAAGTGATGAAAAACATCCCTCTTGCAAAAATAGGTCCTGAAATTAAAACAGGCTACCACTGTCACCCGCTGTAACTTTGTCAGGTGAATGGTGTATACCATTCTGAAATTACCGACAGAACACTTTCAAAATCTTCGGGCCAAAATGTTCAGCACTTCTTAATACATACATGCACTGAAAACTACCTGATGTAACCGGTGTGTTCTGAAGGATCTATCAGTATGAAAGTTTTATGCTGTGGTAATCTTCCATTCCACAGGAATGGTCCCTGTAACTGATGTTGTCTGCAGGATTTTGTGCAGTAGATGGTATAACACTGACTTCATAGCGGTTAGATAAAACTGAGTGGCTTGCTAGGCCATTTCAGAGGACATTTAAGAGTCGACCACATTGCTGTGGGTCTGGAGTCACATGTAGGCCAGACCAGGTAAGGACAGCAGATTTCCTTCCCTGAAGGACATGAGTGAACCAGATGGTTTTTTTACAACAATCGCCAATGGTTTCATAGCCATCATTAAATCCGCTCTTGCTGATTCCCCGCTTACCAATACCAATTCTCACCAGAAGTGACCTATGTTATGGATTATATCCATCCATATGTGTATCAGGAATACCTGCTCATCCCTGACATACAGCAAAGAGGCCCAGCAAGCACAGGGGATAAAATACATAGGCTTAGGCATAATTTTCAACAATGTTAATATTTATTTCATTTAAACTAGGGCAAGGAGCGGGGGAGGGGGAACGTTATGCTGCCAAACTCTGCTACAGACCACCAGCAATTCTACTGGATTCCCTGGTGCAGCCAGGTAGCCCAGCAAAAGTATGCAAATGGTTCTTGGGCCAGAAAATAATCTGGGATTTAAGGCATATTCCTACGGCAGGTGTAAGTCCCACCACGTCTCACTTCCGATAGAGTAATGGCCAAACAGAAGATCCAAGTGTTATCCAATACTTTTGTCTATGCCTGCAAAGACAAGGAAGGAAAGCTGCTCATATTGCTTTCCAATGCTTCCCACAGTGGTTCATTGAAAAACACACAAGAGTGGTTCAGTGTAGACTCACTTGACTTTTTTTCTGCCTTGTTGGGAGCTACATGGTCACACTTGGTGCTATGCTACAACATCATCTAGGTTCAACTTACCTTCCTGTTATTTTCTTGGCCACTGCAAGGTAATGAGAGTGAATCCCACATCTTCTCTCTAGGGTGTACCTCTACAGTTTGAGAGCAATATCAACTCCATATTTTAGTTAATAACATACCACTTTGAAGTGGAGCCACATCACATGACTGATGGGAGAGTGCTTCTACATTTTGGGAAGGCTTGCTTCAACGGAAGAGCCTGCTATAGTTTCCCTCACCCAAGCACTTATCGTTCTTATTGAACCATAAAAGAAATCTCATACCGACAGGCTTTTCCTGATTCTAGAACTGACAGTGAGCAACAGTAAATGAAAGCCCGCTGTCATTGAATGGGTTGATTTGTGGTCATCTATCATTTTGACCAGTTGGGGCCTTACACACAAGGATAAGCATTTGTGACCCTCGAATGAACTTTACATACACTCATAGTAAATGGGAAAAATGTGTCTATAAATGTTTCATTTTATTCAATGTGTAACTGAATTGGAGCTTGCCTCCAAGAAGTACAGATAACATCACTAGTTGAACATGAACTTCTATTTAAAATTTTTTAAAAGTGGCATTTATTATTTATGAAAACAAATGTTCCCAATTGTCTTCTGTGAGAAAATGGCGTATGGAAATAATGAAGTATTATTGAGCTTCACAATTTCAATGAAAAGCTCTGAGCTTGATCATAGGAGAATGGCAGGAAAATAATACTCAGAATAATACGGGTTTCAGGAGACTGCTTTGCAAAAGAAAATGCCCAACAATTAGCTATTCTTTCTCACACCCTCATTCTTTTGGATGTACTCATGCAAACAGTAATCGTTTATTTTCTAAAGGAAATCCCATGGAGTTCTGTACATGGCCTATCAGTTAGTCTCAATTTGCTTTTTAGCACTGAGTACGTGCAATGAATTCAGAGGTTTTGAGAATCAATTTCTCACATTTAGCCCTGTTTATACAATAATAGATAACAGACCTTCACACTCAAGACTATTGCTCTCTTCAGCTGTATTCTCTGCACAAATATGTGAGACTGCACTGAACCCACACTGAAAAGATCAAGTTTCAGTTAGAAATGAGATGACTGAAATGTTCAGCATCATTTGAATAGCTGCTGGTCAGTCAAAATTAGAAAATGATATGGAGCCAGCAGACTCCAAAAGCTTTTGGTAAACAATGACTTACAAAGTAAAACCCAAGACTGTCTGGAGATACTATATCAAGGAAAATTCAGTTAAAGATGAGTCAAGCTGTTCCTCTTTGACTTCTTTATTTAATCCCTAGCAGAATTTCAAGCACGTTGCTGACTATAGCAGGAATTCTGATACAATGATGACAATTTTTTAATCTTTCATGTAATGTAGTTTTGTCAAAACGGCAGGACCAATTTTAATTTCCTCCACCTGACATAAAGAGGGCAGTACTGTCCTGAACATAGAGTTGGGTTGCCGCTATCTTGGGTAGGGTCCTAATATGGGCAGCCAGTTTCAGGTGGGAGGCTACTTGTAAGATACATATTGGAGTGCTAACCCGTACATTGAACCCCGTTTGCAATTATGAGGCACAAATGGGTGGAGCATGCCCAATTGTAGTGGGGAGTGAGCAGCCGAACCAATGGTGTTAAAGGGATCGCAGGAAACCGCTCACAAAACAACCCAGGAAACCTTTGTTCTTTTAATGGAGTCAGGAGGAGCAAGAGGACTCACGAAAGACTCCAGGCCACTGCCGAACTGGCCAAGTCCTCACCCAGGGACTGCCTACCCCTCTCTCAGGACTTGACTATCAACTGGCTCAGCATGGGATCCAAATCATTTCCCACCCTCCCCAAGTTGGCAGGGTGCCTGTTTGGTGCCGCAGCTTGTCTGCACCTAAAGTTGGCAAGAACAACCAATCTAACAGAAACCCTTTCTCTGGCAGTAGTTAAAATTATAAAGACACTGGACTTGTTTACAAAAGCAGTCAGATGGTGGGTTCTGAGAGAATGAGATCAAATAGACTGAACCTAAATCTTGCTTGTGATCTTGTGATGTGAGAGATAATTCTGTCAGCCACTGTTTTGCATTCTTATTTCTGTATTGTGCATTTGAATAAATATCTAAGGAGACACAGTTTCCATGAAAAACTTTTTGAAGAGGAGTTTAACCCTACCTGTCTTGCTGAAACTGGGTAGGTGGGCAGTTAAAATGTCCAGGTTACTTATGCAGCAGATAGGCACCCAAATACCGCTGTTTCCAATTTTAACAAACACTTCAGGTTAAGTCACCTGCCCAAAGCCAGCAAGGTCCTAATTCACATATGGTAATCCGGGTCCAGTGACATTACCAATCCCTGAGTGCTATTTTAACTTCAGCCTGAGCAGTCGCTACTCAGCAATTTGTTTTGGACATCACTGGTCAGAGCCCAGCAATAGTTCATCTAGTGAGGTAGAGACTGATAATCTGGTCTTTTAATTCTATAAAGGTGCCTTTTTTGTAGAGTTTATCTTTTCTAACACAAACAAATGTTCTACATTTCCTGCATTTCCTATATTACAACAGCGACTACACTTCAAAAGTACTTCATTGGCTGTAAAGCACTTTGAGAAGTTCGGTAGAACATACCAGTTACATCAGTCCTAATATGTTTTGGTCATTAAAATTGCTGGACAAGTATATTAAGTCTGATAGGGTTAAAGAAGGGAGGAGAAAAGTAAAGATTCCCAAGTATATTTTATAATATAAGAAACTGACTGTTTGAAAGGCTACATTTTAATAATTGTGGGGAAATTTGTACTTGGGGTTCAGAGGATTCAAAATCTGATTTATATGGAAAAAAGGCAAGGATGAATTTTGACAAGGGTCTCCCATTCAACACTGTAACTTTGTCGTAAGGGCCATGGAAATCCCAGAAAAATGGCGGACAACCTAGAGAATCCACAGTGAAATTCACCACAGCGGAATCCGAATGAGTGGCTAGTTACTTTTGTAACATCATGAAACCAGCCAGATCTGAAAACACAGCTCCGCCAGGGATCACACACACACTTAGCTCCAGAATGCCAGCAATTGCATGAGGGAAGGAAATCTGCTGTCCTTACCTGCTCTGGCCTACATGTGACTCCAGACCCACAGCAATGTGGTTAACTCTTACATGCCCTCTGAAATGGCCGATCAAGCCACTCAGTTGTACCTAACCACTACGAAGTTAATAAAAAGGAATGAAACTGGACGGACCACCCGGCATCAAACTAGGCACCGGAAACGACAACGGCAAACCCGGCCCTGTCGACCCTGCAAAGTCCTCCTTACTAACATCTGGGGGCTTGTGCCAAAGTTGGGAGAGCTGTTCCACAGACTAGTCAAGCAACAGCCTGACATAGTCATACTCATGGAATCATACCTGACAGACAATGTCCCAGACACTGCCATCGCCATCCCTGGTATGTCCTGTCCCACCGGCAGGAGAGACCCAGAAGAGGTGGTGGCACAGTGGTATACAGTAGGGAGAGAGTTGCCCTGGGAGTCCTCAACATCGACTCCGGACCCCATGAAGTCTCATGGCATCAGGTCAAACATGGGCAAGGTAACCTCCTACTGATTACCACCTACCGCCCTCCCTCAGCTGATGACTCAGTACTCCTCCATATTGAACACCTCTTGGAGGAAGCACTGAGGGTGGCAAGAGCACAAAATGTACTCTGGGTGGGGGACTTCAATGTCCATCACCAAGAGTGGCTCGGTAGCACCACTACTGACCGAGCTGGCCAAGTCCTAAAGGACATTGCTGCTAGACTGGGTCTGCGGCAGGTGGTGGGGGAACCAATTGGAGGGAAAAACATATTTGACCTCATCCTCACCAATCTGCCTGCTGCAGAAGCTTCTGTCCATGACTGTATTGGTAGGAGTGACCACCGCACAGTACTTGTGGAGACGAAGTCCCGCCTTCACATTGAGGATACCGTCCATCGTGTTGTGTGGCACTATCACCGTGCTAAATGGGATAGATTTCGAACAGATCTAGCAATGCAAAACTGGGCATCCATGAGGCGCTGTGGGCCATCAGCAGCAGCAGAATTGTACTCAACCACAATCTGTAAACTCATGGTCCAGCATATCCCCCACTCTACAATTACCATCAAGCCAAGAGACCAACCCTGGTTCAATGAAGAGTGCAGGAGGGCATGCCATGAGCAGCACCAGGCATACCTCAAAATGAGGTGTCAACCTGGTGAAGCTACAACACAGGACTATCTGCGTGCCAAACTGCATTAAGCAGCATGCGATAGACAGAGCTAAGCGATCCCACAACCAACGGATCAGATCTAAGCTCTGCAGTCCTGCCACATCCAGCCGTGAATGGTGGTGGACAATTAAACAACTAACTGGAGGAGGTGGCTTCACAAATATCCCCATCCTCACTGATGGGGGAGCCCAGCATTTTAGTGCGAAAGATAAGGCTGAAGCATTTGCAACAATCTTCAGCCAGAAGTACCGAGTTGATGATCCATCTCGGCCTCCTTCTGAAGTCCCCAGCATCACAGATGCCAGACGTCAGCCAATTCGATTCACTCCGCGCGATATCAAGAAACGACTGAAGGCACTGGATACTGCAAAAGCTATGGGCCCTGACAATATTCCGGCAATAGTACTGAAGGCCTGTGCTCCAGAACTTGCTGCGCCCCTAGCCAAGCTATTCCAGTACAGCTACAACACTGGCATCTACCCTGCAATGTGGAAAATTGCCCAGGTATGGCCTGTACACAAAAAGCAGGACAAATCCAACCCAGCCAATTACCGCCCATCAGCCTACTCTCTATTATAAAATAAAAACAAGAAATGCTGGAACCACTCAGCAGGTCTGGCAGCATCTGTGGAAAGAGAAGCAGAGTTAACGTTTCGGGTCAGTGACCCTTCATCGGAACTGACAAATATTTGAAAAATATTAGCCTACTCTCTATCATCAGTAAAGTGATGGAAGGTGTCATCAACAGTGCCATCTAGCAGCACTTGCTTCACAATAACCTGCTCAGTGACGCTCAGTTTGGGTTCTGCCAGGGCCACCCAGCTCCTGACCTCATTACAGCCTTGGTTCAAACATTGATAAAAAGGGCTGAACTCAAGAGGTGAGGTGAGGGTGACTGCCCTTGACATCAAGGCAGCATTTGACCGAGTATGGCATCAAGGAGCCCTAGCAAAACTGAGGTCAATAGGAATCAGGGGGAAAACCCTCTGCTGGCTGGAGTCATACCTAGCGCAAAGGAAGATGGTTGTGGTTGTTGGAGGTCAATCATCTGAGCTCCGGGACATCACTGCAGGAGTCTCTCAGGGTAGTGTCCTAGGCCCAAACATCTTCAGCTGCTTCATCAATTACCTTCCTTCGATCATAAGGTCAGAAGTGGGGATGTTCGCTGATGATTGCACAATGTTCAGCACCATTCGTGACTCCTCAGATACTGAAGCAGTCCGTGTAGAAATGCAGCAAGACCTGGACAATATCCAGGCTTCAGCTGATAAGTGGCAAGTAACTTTAGCGCCACACAAGTGCCAGGCAATGACCATCTCCAACAAGAGAGAATCTAAACATCTCCCCTTGACATTCAATGGCATTACCATCGCTGAATCCCCCACTATCAACATCCTAGGGGTTACCATTGACCAGAAACTGAACTGGAGTAGCCATATAAATACCGTGGCTACAAGAGCAGGTCAGAGGCTTGGAATCCTGAGGTGAGTAACTCACCTCCTGACTCCCCAAAGCCTGTCCACCATCTACAAGGCACAAGTCAGGAGTGTGATGGAATACTCTCCACTTGCCTGGATGGGTGCAACTCCAACAACACTCAAGAAGCTCGACACCATCCAGGACAAAGCAGCCCGCTTGATTGGCATCCCATCTGCAAACATTCACTCCCTACACCACCGGCGCACAGTGGTAGCAGTGTGTACCATCTACAAGATGCACTGCAGCAATGCACCAAGGCTCCTTAGACAGCACCTTCCAAACCCGTGACCTCTACCAACTAGAAGGACAAGGGCAGCAAATACATGGGAACACCACCACCTGCAAGTTCCCCTCCAAGTCACTCACCATCCTGACTTGGAACAATATCGCCGTTCCTTCACTGTTGCTGGGTCAAAATCCTGTAACTCCCTTCCTAACAGCACTGTGGGTATACCTACCGCAAATAGACTGCAGCAGTTCAAGAAGGCAGCTCACCACCACCTTCTCAAGGGCAATTAGGGATGGGCAATAAATGCTGGCCTGGCCAGCGTCACCCACATCCCATGAATGAATAAAAAAAAATCGATGATAAGCCAGTTACTCCTGTCCCTACACAAAGTTGGTGTAACAGGATCAAATTATGTGCTGTTGGTTCATTTGCTTTAAAGGTTAGCCTTGTTGAACATTGTGAGATCAGCCCATGTAAATAAAACATCAGAACTCCCTGCGAGCATCACACCTTGTTCAGGAAGCTTGCTAATGGGACAATCCTTAAAAAGCTGCGGGAAAGCTAAAGGGATATAACCATTTAAAGGTAGACGAGCTATATATTCTTTATAAATGCTCAAAATACATTTTAAAAGGTTAGCAGCCTTTGCAAAGACTGTGGTCTGGATTTAGTTCCCATCCCAACATCAGGTTCCATGGCAGGAGGGTGGGGTGATTCCGGAGAATTGGAGCGGCAGCAGCCACCACGGAACCTGACACCAGGATTGCCGGGCCCAATCTTCCGGGCGGTGGGGAAGCTCCATGGCAGCCCCTCCACTGCTTTGCGACGAGACCTGAGTTAGCATATTTAAATTACATATTTGCACTGTTATGATGGTCCTTCTATATTTTTTGTTAAGCTTTTTTTTTGAGGACTCATGTATTTTTGAATTATGGACATTGTTTTATTTGGGAAAACTGAAAAGGATTCCATGGATTTTTTGTTCCACTGGGGTTATTGAAAGGATTCTGAGAGGTCTTGTTTGAAAACAACATTTACTGGACGTCAGCTATCTTCAGATAAATACCCTGCAGGGGTTTTGTGACCTGGGGGAAATGTTTATAGAGAAGTGACAGGTCAAAATTTATAAGGGTCAGGAGGCTTGACTCTTGAGATATTGTTTTTGGTATCTCTTTGGACAGAATTTTGGGGTGTGAACTGTTTTGAAGACAGTTGGAGAAAACCAGCCAAGAGAGCAGCCACCATCAGCTTACCATCTTCCATTTCTTTGAGAACTTCCTGAGAATCTAGTATAAGAAATAGAGAAACCGATGCTACATTTCTCATGAAAAGCCTGGCAGAAACCCCTGATGGTGCATTTCTCCTGGCAAGCCAACCAAATTGATCTTCAATGTCGCCTGAAAAGAACTGTTCTAAAAAGATCCCAGTGACAGCCATATATGCATATTTGGGACACCAAATCAAAAAGTGACAACTGACATCTTTCCATATATTCTCTTTTTTCTTCAAGAACAAGCAAGTGTTTGGCCAAAGTATTCTTTTTTGCCTTTTGTTTCATAACATTCAACATTTAGGAAGGACAAGCAAAAAGGAAAAGGAGGTGGTGTGCTAATAATAAGGGATGGGATCAGTACATTAGTAAAGGAGGATCTCAGATCATAAGAACAAAATGTGGAATCTGTTTGGGTGGAGCTAAGAAACAGCAAGGGGAAGCAAACATTGGTAGGAGTTGTTTATAGGTTACCAAACAGTAGTGGTAGTGTGGGGCATGGTATTAATCAGGAGATTAGAGAAGCATGTGGCATGGGTAATACAGTAATCATGGGTGTTTTCAATCTGAATATGGACTAGGTAAACCTAATGATCCCTATTGCTGTGGAGGACAAGTTTCTGGAGTGTGTTAGGGAAGGTTTTCTAGAGTAGTATGTTGAACCGACTAGAGAACAGGCTATTTTAGATCTCGTGTTATGTAATGAGAAAGAGCTAATTAATAATCTAGGGATGAGTGATCATAATGTGAGAGAATTTTACATTATGTCTGAAAGTGAGATATTTCAATCTGATGCCAGGGTGTTAAATTTGAACAAAGGAAATTATGAAGGTATGAGGGGCAAATTGGCTGAGGTGGATTGGGAAAATACATTAAAAGGTATGACAGTACATCGGCAATGGATAGTCTTCAAAGAAATATTACATTGTTTACAGCATCTATACATTCCTTCATGACGCAAAAACCCCAAAAGTAAAGGCAGTCAACTGTGGCTAACAAAGGGAGTTAAGGATTGTATAATATTAAAAGAAAAGGCCTATAAAGTTGTCAGAAATAGTAGTAAACCTGAGGATTAGGAGAATTTTAGAATACAGCAAAGGAGAGCCAAGAAAGTGATAAAGAATGGGAGAATAGAATATGAATGTAAGCTAGCAAAAAATATAAAAACAGACTGTAAAAGTTTCTAGAGCTAGGTAAAAAGGAAACATCTGGCTCAGACAAATGTGGAGCCATTACAGGCAGAGTCGGGAGAATTTATAATGGGAAATAGAGAAATGGCAGAAAAGCTAAATGATTACTTTGTGTCTGTCTTCACTAAAGAAGATACAAGAAATCTCCCAAAATTAGAGATCCAAGGGATTAGGGGGAAAGAGGAATTGAAGGAAATTAGTATCAGTAAGAAGGTTGTATTAGAGAAAATAATGGGGCTGAAGGTTGATAAGTCCCCAGGATCTGATATTCTACATCCAAGAGCGTTGAAAGAGATAGCTATGGAGATAGTGGATGCATTAGTGATCATCTTCCAAAATTCTATAGATTCTGGAGCGGTTCCTGCAGATTGGAAGGTCACAAATGTCATCCCACTATTTAAGAAGGGAGGGAGAGAAAAAACAGGGAATTATAGACCTGTTAGCCTTATAACAGTCATTGGTAAAATGCTAGAATCTATTCTAAAGGATGTGATAAATGGATGCTTGGATAATAATGATCTGATTGGGCACAGTCAACATGGATTTATGAATGGGAAATCATGTTTTACGAACCTGTTGGAGTTTTTTGAGGATGTTACTAACAGAATTGATAAAGGGGAGTCGGTGGATGTGGTGTACTTGGATTTTCAGAAGGCTTTTGATAAAGTCCCCCACTGTGACTCGTGGGGTACAGCAGGGATCAGTGCTTGGGTCCAGCTGTTCACAATATCTGACAATGATTTGGATGTGGGGACCAAATGTCGTATTTCCAAGTTCACGGATGACACAAAACTAGGTGGGAATGTGTTTTGTGAGGAAGATGCAAAACGGCTTCAAGAGGATTTGGACAGACTTAGTGAGTGGGTAAGAATGTGGCAGATGGAATATTATGTGGTAAAGTGTGAGGTGATCCACTTTGGTAAGAGGAATAGATGTGAAGAGTATTTCTTAAATGGTAAGAGATTAGAAAGTATCGATGTACAAAGGGACCTGGGTGTCCGTGTCAATAAGTCCCTGAAAGTTAACATGCAGGTGCAGCAAGCAATTAGGAGGGCTAATGGTATGTTAGCCTTTATTACAAGAGGATTTCAGTACAGGAGTAGTGAAGTCTTGCTTCAGTTGTATAGAACCTCGATTAGACCGCACTTGGAGGACTGTGTGCAGTTTTGGTCCCCTTACCTTAGGAAGGACTTTATTGTCATAGAGGGAGTGCAACGAAGATTCACTCTACTTGTTCCCAGGATAGCGGGACTGTCCCACGAAGAGAGATTGGGGAAACCGGGCCTGTATTCTCGAGAGTTTCAAAGAATGAAAGGTGATTTCATTGAAACCTACAAAATACTGAAAGGGTTAGACAGGGTAGATGCAGCTAAGATGGTTCCTCTGGTTAGGGAGTCTAGAACCAGGGGACACAATTTCAAAATAAGGGGGAAACCACTTAGGACAGAGATGAGAAGAAATTATTTTACTCAGAGGGTTGTGAATCTTTGGAATTCTCTACCCCCAGAGAGCTGTGGAAGCTCAGTCATTCAGTATATTTAAAGCAGAGATTATAAGAACATAAGAACTAGGAGCAGGATTGGTAGGAGTGACCACCGCACAGTCCTTGTGGAGACGAAGTCCCACCTTCACACTAAGGATACCATCCATCGTGTGTGTGGCACTATCACCGTGCTAAATGGGATACATTTCGAACAGATCTAGCAATGCAAAACTGGGCATCCATGAGGCGCTGTGGGCTATCAGCAGCAGCAGAACTGTACTCAACCACAATCTGTAACCTCATGGCCCGGCATATCCCCCACTCTACCATTACCATGAAGCTGGGAGACCAACCCTGGTTCAATGAAGAGTGCAGGAGGGCATGCCAGGAGCAGCACCAGGCATACCTCAAAATGAGGTGTCAACCTGTTGAAGCTACAACCCAGGACTACTTGTATGCCAAACTGCATAAGCAGCATGCAATAGACAGAGCTAAGTGATCCCATAACCAACGGATCAGATCTAAGATCTGCAGTCCTGCCACATACAGTGGTGGTGGACAATGGTGGTGGACAATTAAACAACTAACTAGAGGAGGTGTCTTCACAAATATCCCCATCCTCAATGATAAGGGAGCCCAGCACATCAGTGCGAAAGATAAGGCTGAAGCATTTGCAACAATCTTCAGTCAGAAGTGCCGAGTTGATGATCCATCTCGGCCCCCTCTTGAAGTCCCCAGCATTACAGATGCCAGACGTCAGCCAATTCGATTCACTCGCGTGATATCAAGAAACGAGTGAAGGCACTGGATACTGCAAAGGTTATGGGTCCTCACAATATTCCGGCAATAGTACTGAAGACCTGTGCTCCAGAACTTGCCGCACCCCTAGCCAAGCTGTTCCAGTATAGCTACAACACTGGAATCTACCCGGCAATGTGGAAAATTGCCCAGGTATGTCCTGTACACAAAAGGCAGGACAAGTCCAACCCGGCCAATTACCGCCCCATCAGCCTAAGCTCTATCATCAGTAAAGTGATGGAAGGTGTCATCAACAGTGCCATCAAGCAGCACTTGCTTAGCAATAACCTGCTCAGTGATGCTCAGTTTGGGTTCCGCCAGGGCCACTCAGCTCCTGACCTCATTCCAGCCTTGGTTCAAACTTGGACAAAAGAGATGAACGCCAGAGGTGAGGTGAGAGTGACTGCCCTTGACATCAAGGCAGCATTTTACCCAATATGGCATCAAGGAGCCCTAGCAAAACTAGAGTCAATGGGAATCAGAAGGAAAACTCTCTGCTGGTTGGAGTCATACCTAGCGCAAAGGAAGATGGTTATAGTTGTTGGAGGTCAATCATCTGAGCTCCAGGACATCACTGCAGGAATTCCTCAGGGTAGTGTCCTAGGCCCAAACATCTTCAGCTGCTTCATCAATTACCGACCTTCAATCATAAGGTCAGAAGTGGAGATGTTCACTGATGATTGCACAATGTTCAGTACCATTCGTGACTCCTGAAATACTGAAACAGTCCGTGTAGAAATGCAGCAAGACCCGGACAATATCCAGGCTTGGGCTGATAAGTGGCAAGTAATATTTGCGCCACACAAATGGCAGGCAATGACCATCTCCAACAAGAGAGAATCTAACCATCTCCCCTTGACATTCAATGGCATTACCATCACTGAATCCCCCACTATCAACATCCTAGGGGCTACCATTGACCAGAAACTGAACTGGAGTAGCCATATAAATACCGTGGCTACAAAAGCAGGTCAGAGGCTAGGAATCCTGCGGCAAGTAACTCACCTCCTGACTTCCCAAAGCCTGTCCACCATCTACAAGGCACAAGTCAGGAGTGTGATGTAATACTCTCCACTTGCCTGGATGGGTGCAGCTCCAGCAACACTCAAGAAGTTCGCGATCATCCAGAACAAAGCAGCCTGCTTGATTGGCACACCATGCACAAACATTCACTCCCTCCACCACCGGTGCACAGTGGCAGCTGTGTGTACCATCTACAAGATGCACTGCAGCAACGCACCAAAGCACCTTCCAAACCCGCGACCTCTACCACCTCAAAGGACAAGAGCAGCAGATGCATGGGAACATCACCACCTGCAAGTTCCCGGCCAAGTCACAAACCATCCTAACTTGGAACTATATCGCCGTTCCTTCACTGTCGCTGGGTTATAATCCTGGAAATCCCTTCCTCACAGCACTGTGGGTGTACCTACCTCCCATGGACTGCAATGGTTCAAGGCAGCTCACCACCACCTTCTCAAGGGCAATTAGGGATGGGCAATAAATGCTGGCATAGCCAGTGATGCCCACATCCCATGAATGAATAAAAAAAAAGGAGTGAACTATTCAGCCCCTCGAGCCTGCTCTGCCATTCAATACGATCATGGCTGATCTCATCTCGGCCTCAATTCCACTTTCCTGCCCGTTCGCCATAACCCTTCAACCCCCATTACTAATTAAAAATCTGTCTATCTCCTCCCTAAATTTACTTAATATCCTGGCATCCACTGCACATCGGGTAGTGAATTCCACAGACTCACGACCCTTTGAGAGAAGTAATTTCTCCTCACCTCTGTTTTAAACCTTATCCTAAAACTATGACCTCTCATTCTAGATTGCCCCACAAGAGAAAACATTCTGTCTATGTCTACTTTGTCAATCCCCTTAATCATCTTATATATCTCAATTAGATCTCCTCTCATTCTTCTAAACTCTAGAGAGTAATGGCCTAAACTGCTCAATCTCTCTTCATAAGACAAACCCCTCATCTCTGGAATCAATCCAGTGAACCTCCTCTGAACTACCTCCAATGCAACTACATCCCTCCTCAAGTAAGGGGACCAAAACTGTACGCAATACTCCAGATGCATTCTCACTGATGCCTTGTACGGTTGCAGCAACACTTCCCTACTTTTATACTCTATTCCTTTCACAATAAATGCCAAAATTCCATTTGCCTTCATTATTACCTGCTGTACCTGCAAACTAGTTTTCTTCGATTCATGCACGGGGACACCCAGATCCCTCTGCACCGAAGCATTCTGTCGTTTCTCTCCATTTAGATAATAATTTGCCTTTCTATTCTTCCGAACAAAATGGATAACCTCACACTTATCCACGTTAAACTCCATCTGCCAAATTTTGGCCCACTCACCTAACCTATCCATATCCATTTGTAAATTTCTTATTTCTTTCTTGCAACTTACTATCCCACCTATTTTAGTGTCATCTGCAAATTATCTATAGTGCCTTCTATCCCTGCATTCAAGTCATTAGTATAGATTGTAAATAGTTGGGGCCTGAGGACTGAACCCTGTGGCACCCCACTAGTTACATCTTGCCAACCAGAAAAAGAGCCATTTATCCCAACTCTCTGTTTTCTATTGGTTAGCCAATCCTCTATCCAAGCTAATAAATTGCCCCGAACCCCATGTGATCTTACCTTGTATATTAACCTTTTGACAGATTTCTAAATACAAATGACATAAGGGGATACGGGGAAAGTATGGGGAAAAAGGGATTGAGGTGGATGATCAGCCATGATCATATTGGTTGGCGGGGAGGCTCGATGGGCTGAACGGCCTACTCCTGTTCCTATGTTCCTAACATAGCTCTGCAGAAAAAATCTCTATTTTTCGGCTAACTGGTGTGTGTGTGTGTGTGTGTGTGTGTTTAAGGTAAAAGGGAACTTTCATATTTCAATCTGTGTGTTAATGTTTTGTCTCATCGTGTCTTGTTTTAGAATAACCTGATAATTTTGTTGTTTATTAAAGAAACCTGGTTAGTGCCTTTTACTCTGCAATAAAGAATAGAGTTTATGATTGACTGCATCGGTAACTGGGTAAACATTTAGATATATGTTGTGACCTGTGGAGAAGTGGAACTGGAAAA
Organism: Heterodontus francisci; assembly: GCF_036365525.1. NCBI lineage: Eukaryota > Metazoa > Chordata > Chondrichthyes > Heterodontiformes > Heterodontidae > Heterodontus > Heterodontus francisci. Next base: position 165,228,028 of record NC_090375.1, on the reverse strand, counting down.
AAACAGTGCACCTCTCCCATCTCAGATGGAATAGCACTTTGATGGGTATGGAGGGGGTGCGGGGGGAGGGTGGTGGGAGGGCAGAAGGGGTGAACTCTGCCTTATGTTGTGCTGTTTGCAGGGCTGGCAGCCTTTTAAAAACTGCGCCAGCATCTGCTCCCACAACAGGTGATGCCATGAATGGCATTGCCAAAGTTGCCACATCACATGATTGGGGGCAGATGGCCACCGTGAATATATAAAGTGGCTGTCCGCTGCGTAATCGCGGCTGCGCGGGTCCTGTGGAGGATGGCCGCCATGTTCTGCGCCTGCCGCCAATCCCAGCGATGGGACTACAAAATTCTGTCTGTGGGAAGGGAAGAAACCCTTGAGTTTTGTACCATGCCCTACAAGAAAACCTCCATGTGCCCCTGGCTTCCACCACTCCCCCGATCTTCTGGAACACCCAAACCACCACTTACCTGACTGTCGGGTTTTGGCAGGACTCAAGAGTATAAATATGAAAATGAAACCCAAGATTTAAAATCTCTTCAGGTCTTGGCATGTGAGTCTGTCACTTACACTAGGTGCCCTCACGCACCAATCCCACCCAGAGTTAAAATCAAGCCCAAGTTTACGCAACCTGTCCTCATAGTTTAATCTTTTAAGCCCTGGTATTAGTCTGACAAATTTGTGCTGTACTCCTTCCAAGGCCAAATTACCTTTCCTAGGTTCACTGGCTGAAACTGTACGCAGTTCTCCAATTGGGGACTGACCCATCTGTACAGCTAAAGCATTATTTCGTACTTTTTGTATTCTAACCCCCTTCTTTATTACCTCCTGTACCTGTAAACAAATGATGTGTGTACATGGACACCTAAACCCCTAAGCGCCTCCACAGCTCCTAGTTTCTTACTATTACAAAAATATTGCAATTTGTCTTTCTCAGATTCAAAGTGGATGATCCTCCAAATTGAACTCTGTCTGCTGGACTTTTATCCAATTCTTTAATCTTCCTATATCCCTTTGTAACTTCCTGCCCCCATTGCACAGTGTACTGTGCCTCCTAACTTAGTGTCACCTGCAAACTTGAATACACAACTCTGTTCCTTCATTCAAATCATTAGTATATATGGTGAAAAGCTGAGGCTCCAGTACAGATCCCTGAAGAACACTACCTTTCACCTGACAATCAGAGAATGTTTCCTTTATCCCTCCTCGCTGTCTCTTCACTCCCAACCAATTATCAACCCACATTACAAGGTTACCTCGATTCCATATGCTTTCAAATTTGATAATCATTTGTGCAGAAAGGTATGAAAAGCTATCTGAAAGTCCAGTGACTTCTTGAAAATATTCAATCAAATTTTTCTGACATGTTGTGCCATTCACAAATTGATGCTGACTTTCTATGATCAACTCATACCTGCTCAGTGATTCTGGTGGGGATGGAATTTTAACACGGATGAGCTATACTGAGATTGGGAGTGGATGGGAGGGTGAAATCCAGCAAAATTCCAAAGCCAGCTACAATATTTTATTTACAGAGACACACATTACATATCATGCACCTGAAGATCTATTCCCCACAGTTTCAGCCTGCTCCTATATATAAGCGCACAGGTGAATCCTCAGTTAATGCCCACCACCTGAATACAATTAAACACCCAATTACTCAACTATTAACAATCTATGTGTTAGAGGTTTGCAGGTCAGGTCTTCACTTTAGCACTCTGATGTATCAAATCAACATGGGCACTGCTTACACTGTGTTACTTTGGACCTCAGATGAGGACCAGGATCATCAGCAGCCACAGCACCATCAGCAGAAGCAGCAACTGCAGCCTCAGCAACAGCCTGTTCTCTACAGACTTGCAGCTTCAGAGGAGAGAGGGGATCATCAGAGAAGTGCAGCTTGCAGCACACAGTGTCTAGAGATAGAGGATAAGTTTCCTCAACATGTGCATTTCCTCAACAGCAGTGTCTCAGGAGGTGCATGGTGTCACATCAGGTGGTGACAGACATTTGCAGGCTGGTGGAACAAGACCTACTGCCAACTGGAACTGCTGGCCACGCTTCATCAGTGGCTGTTAATGTCACCATCGCCCTCAAGGTTTATGTCTCTAGGTACTTCCAGGGCACTGCCAGAGACAGTACAGGACCTCACAGTCAGTGGCACACAAATGCGTAAGACAGGTGACGGCCAACAATTATGCCAATTTTTCTTGCGATTAAGCCAGTCAGAATGAATCGGTGCTCGGGTTTACAGCTCTGGCTGATGTCCCACAGAGACAGGGCATCATCGGCTATGCACATGTGGCAATTAAGGCACCCATTGATCACCCAAGAGTGTTTGTCAACTGCAAGGGCTTTCACCCCATCAATGTGCAGCTGGTGTGCATCCACAAAAAGATCTTTCGGCAGATAGCCAGATGATTCCCAGGCAGATGCCCATAACGCTTTCATCTGTGGCAATCCAATCTCCCTCATCCCTTCTCACCTGGGAGCAGACTTACCGATTGGCTGCTCAGAGACAAGAGATACCCACTTAAAAAAACATGGCTAATGACATCTGTAAGAAACCCAAGCAATGAGGCCCAGGAGAGATACAATGACTGCCATATCAGCACCAGATATATCATTGAACAAGCCTTTGGCATACTGAAGGTGTGCTTCAGATGCCTGGACAGACCTTGAGGCACCTTGTAGTACGCACCAGCCGGAATGTCCAGAATGGTTGTGGTGTGCTGTATTCTTCACAACATTGCCCAGCAGTAATGTTTATACCTGCAGGAGGAACAAGGCACAAAGCCGAGAGCCTCTTGAGATGATCTTAAGGTGGAAGAGGAGGAGGGTAGAAGGAGGAGGCTTAGAAGGTGATGTGGGTATTGCGCTATCAGCGGCGTACATTGCTGCCTGGAATGCACTTATTATTAGGATTATCAGTAGGTTACTCCAGTGAATCCATCTAACAACCACATGCAAAAGCAATTTTTGCCACCCTTGCGTCAATATCACTGACACAAAGCAGTCCTGCAAACATCTCCAACCACTATTTCCTTTCCAAAGTCCCTGAATTAATTGCCTCTCAAAAGATTTTGCCCATTTTTCCCACAACACCATGCTTGAACCTCTACAATCAGGTTTTCATCCTTCCTAGAGGACTGAAACAGCCCTATTCAAAGTCTATAAATGGAATCCTATGTGACCAAGACAACGGTGCACTATCCCTCATCATCCTTCTTAGTCTGTCTGCAGCCTTTGAAACAGTCAACCACACCAGATGTGTTGAAAGATTGTGATGCCATAGTCGAAGAGTTGTTATGCAGTGTGTAAAATGCGAAGTATGGGAAAGTGAGGGTTGCAGCAGTGGGGTGCAAGTGAGTATGAGGCAACTTGAAGTGTGGTGCAGTGATTGTAGGAGAATGGAGGAAAGCAGGGGACGGGACTATTGTGAGTAGTGAGGCTGGAGGTTTTGGAAGTGTGAGCAGAGAGTAAGGGAGACGTGTTCTTATATTGATAGCTGATGACGTCATTGCACTTTTTGTGGTATTGTTGCCATGCCCTGGAAGCTAAGCTCCTGAATTTGACATCCTCTGCAACTTCTTCAACTTCTTCTCACTGATAGTGTACTCCTGGAATACCAGTGAAAACCTGAATGGCTTTCTGACCCCTGGGAGGAGCAGGATGTCCCTTCTCTGTCCTTTGCCTGGGAGTTAATTGATGAGTAGATGCCTCTTAATAGCATTGTCGGTGACTTCTTCCGTCATTTGCCACATGCTTGGGAATAGGATGTTAGGGTAGTAATTGGCTGAGTTGGATTTGTCCTGTTTTTTGTGGACAGGGCATACCTAGGCAATTTTCCACAATGTTGGGTAGATGCCAGTATTGCACCTCTACTAGTACAGCTTAACTAAAAGTATGACTAGTTCTGGAGTACAGGTTTCAGCAGTAGAGCCAGGATGTTGGCAGGACCTATAGCATTTGCTGTGTCCAGTGTACTCAACCATTCCTTGATATCATGTAGAGTAAATCAAATTGGCTGAAGAGTGGCATCTGTGAAGGTGGACCCTTACGAAGAGGCCATAAAGAATAATCCACTCAGCAGTTTTGGCTGAAGATATTTGCGAAGCATTGTCTTTTGTATTCACGTGATGGGCTCCACCATCATTGAAGATGGGGATGTTTATGGAGCCTCCTCTTCCTCTGGTTCATTGCTTAATTGTCCACCACCATTTACTATTAAATATGGCAGGGTTTCAGAGCTTTGGCCTAACCCATTGGTTGTGAGATCACTTAACTCAGCTATAGCATATTGTTTTTGCTATTTGGCACTGATGTAGTCCTGTGTTGCAGCTTCATCATGTTGGCACCTCCTTTTTAGGTATGCCTGGTGTTGCTCCTGGAAAGCAATTCTACAGTCCTCATTGAACTAGGCTTGGCCATCTAGTTTGTGATGGAGAAGGGAGGGATATACCAGGCCATGAGATCAGAGATTGTAGCGGTGTACAATTTTGTTATCCCCTGTTAAGCCTGACCTAAAATGAAGGAAATTCCAATGATCTTGATTTGTTGGTCTCTACTCAGCCTGTTTCACTGCAGATGCATACTGTTCATATGAAAGCACAAAGCCTCAACAGCTATACCAATCTTTAGCACTTTTGGAAAAAGGTTAAGATTACAACTACAGAGATGAAGGACTACTGAGATAAAGGTCTTCTCCCAGGTAGTGTCTTAATAAAGGTGGAAAAAGGGAAGGTCAAGTGGGAAGCAAAAATATGGGAATTTCTATTATTGGGAAATCAAACCTGAATTCCCACCACTCCATGCACCTATTGTCTCCTAAAGCCCACACACAAGCACTTATAGACTCATAGAATGATAAAGCACCGAGGAGGGCCATTCAGCCCATCATGCCTGGGCCAGCTCTTTGAAAGAGCTATCTAATTATTTCCACTCCCCTCCCCTTTCCCCATAGCCCTGCAATTTTTCTCCCCTCCAAGCAATTATCCAATTCTCTTTTGAAAGTTATTATGAATCTGCTTCCACCACCCTTTCAAGAACAAAGAACAAAGAACAAAGAACAGTACAGCTCAGGAACAGGCCATTCGGCCCTCCAAGCCTGCGCCGATCTTGATGCCTGCCTAAACTAACACTTTCTGCACTTCCGGGGACCATATCCCTCTATTCCCATCCTATTCATATATTTGTCAAGATGTCTCTTAAACGTTGCTATCGTATCTGCTTCCACCACCTCCCCTGGCAGCAGGTTCCAGGCACTCACCACCCTCTGTGTAAAAAACTTGCCTCGCACATCCCCTCTAAACTTTGCCCCTCGCACCTTAAACCTATGTCCCCTAGTAACTGACTCTTCCACCCTAGGAAAAAGCTTCTGACTATCCACTCTGTCCATGCCGCTCATAACTTTGTAAACCTCTATCATGTCGCCCCTCCACCTCCGTCGTTCCAGTGAAAACAATCCGAGTTTTTCCAACCTCTCCTCATAGCTAATGCCCTCCAGAACAGGCAACATCCTGGTAAAACTCCTCTGTACCCTCTCCAAAGCCTCCACGTCCTTCTGGTAGTGTGGCGACCAGAATTGCACGCAATATTCTAAGTGTGGCCTAACTAAGGTTCTGTACAGCTGCAACATGACTTGCCAATTTTTATACTCTATGCCCCGACCGATGAAGGCAAGCATGCCGTATGCCTTCTTGACTACCTTATCCACCTGCGTTGCCACTTTCAGTGACCTGTGGACCTGTACGCCCAGATCTCTCTGCCTGTCAATACTCCGAAGGGTTCTGCCATTTACTGTATAGCTCCCACCTGCATTAGACCTTCCAAAATGCATTACCTCACATTTGTCCGGATTAAACTCCATCTGCCATTTCTCCGCCCAAGTCTCCAATCGATCTATATCCTGCTGTATCCTCTGACAGTCCTCATCACTATCCGCAACTCCACCAACCTTTGTGTCGTCCGCAAACTTACTAATCAGACCAGCTACATTTTCCTCCAAATCATTTATATATACTACAAACAGCAAAGGTCCCAGCACTGATCCCTGCGGAACACCACTAGTCACATCCCTCCATTCAGAAAAACACCCATCCACTGTTACCCTCTGTCTTCTATGACTGAGCCAGTTCTGTATTCATCTTGCCAGCTCACCTCTGATCCCGTGTGACTTCACCTTTTGCACCAGTCTGCCATGCGGGACCTTGTCAAAGGCTTTACTAAAGTCCATATAGACAACATCCACTGCCCTTCCCTCATCAATCATCTTCGTCCCTTCCTCAAAAAACTCAATCAAATTAGTAAGACACGACCTCCCCTTCACAAAACCATGCTGTCTCTCGCTAATAAGTTTGTTTGTTTCCAAATGGGAATTAGAATTAGAACATTACAGCGCAGTGCAGGCCCTTCGGCCCTCGATGTTGCGCCGACCTGTGAAACCATCTGACCTACACTATTCCATTTTCATCCATATGTCTATCCAATGACTATCCAAAGAGATACAGATTTCAGGGGCTTCATATGTACTAGCAATTGCAAAATCCTGTCCCGAATAATCCTCTCTAATAGTTTCCCTACCACTGATGTAAGGCTCACCGGTCTATAATTTCCTGGATTATCCTTGCCACCCTTCTTAAACAAAGGAACTACATTGGCTATTCTCCAGTCCTCTGGGACCTCACCTGTAGCCAATGAGGATGCAAAGATTTCTGTCAAGGCCCCAGCAATTTCTTCCCTTGCCTCCCTCAGTATTCTGGGGTAGATCCCATCAGGCCCTGGAGATTTATCTACCTTAATGCTTTGCAAGACCTCCTCCTTTTTGATAATTAAATGACTGAGACTATCTGCACTCCCTTCCCTCGGCTCATCATCCACAAAGTCCTTCTCTTTGGTGAATACTGATGCAAAGTACTCATTTAGTACCTCGCCCATTTCCTCTGGCTCCACACATAGATTCCCATCTCTGTCCTTGAGTGGGCCAACCCTTTCCCTGGTTACCCTCTTGCTCTTTATATATGTATAAAAAGCCTTGGGATTTTCCTTAATCCTGTTTGCCAATGACTTTTCATGACCCCTTTTAGCCCTCCTGATTGCTTGCTTAAGTTCCTTCCTACTGTCTTTATATTCCTCAAGTGCTTCGTCTGTTCCTCGCCTTCCAGCCCTTACGAATGCTTCCTTTTTCCTTTTGACTAGGCTCACAATATCCTGCATTATCCATGGTTCCCGAAACTTGCCAAACATATCCTTCTTCCTCACAGGAACATGCTGGTCCTGGATTCTAATCAGCTGACGTTTGAAAGACTCCCACAGCCGCCCCCAATCTAAATTCTTCAGTTCCTGCCTAATATTGTTATAATTAGCCTTCCCCCAATTTAGCACCTTCACCCGAGGACTACTCTTATCCTTATCCACAAGTACTTTAAAACTTATGGAATTATGGTGACTGTTCCCGAAATGCTCTCCTACTGAAACTTCGACCACCTGGCCGGGTTCATTCCCCAATACCAGATCCAGTACGGCCCGATCCCTCGTTGGACTATCTACATATTGTTTCAAGAAGCTCTCCTGGATGCTCCTTACAAATTCTGCCCCATCCAAGTCCCTAGCACTAAATGAGTCCCAGTCAATATAGGGGAAGTTAAAATCACCTTTACATCTTTCCAAAATCTGTCTACATATCTGCTCCTCTACCTCCCGCTGGCTGTTGGGAGGTCTGTAGTAAACCCCCAACATCGTTACTGCACCCTTCCTATTCCTGAGCTCCACCCATAATGCCTCACTTCATGACCCCTCCGAGGTGTCCTCCCGCAGTACAGCTGTGATATTCTCCTTCACCAGTAATGCAACTCCCCCACCCCTTTTACATCCCCCTCTATCCCGCTTGAAGCTTCTAAATCCTGGAACATTTAGCTGCCAATCCTGTCCTTCCCTCAACCAAGTCTCTAATAGCAACAACATCATAGTTCCAAGTACTAATCCAAGCTCTAAGTTCATCTGCCTTACCTGTTATACTTCTCGCATTGAAACAAATGCACTTCAGACCACCAGTCCCACTGTGCTCTGCAACATTTCCCTGCCTGCTCTTCCTCTTAGTCTTACTGGCCTTATTTACTAGTTCCCCCTCATTTATTTCACTTGCTGTCCTACTGCTCTGGTTCCCACCCCCCTGCCACACTAGTTTAAACCCTCCCGAGTGACGCTAGCAAACCTCGCAGCCAGGATATTTGTGCCCCTCCAGTTTAGATGCAACCCGTCCTTCTTGTACAGGTCCCATCTGTCCCTGAAGAGATCCCAATGGTCCAGATATCTGAAACCCTCCCTTCTACACCAGCTGTTCAGCCACATGTTTAGCTGCACTATCTTCCTATTTCTAGCCTCACTGGCACGTGGCACAGGGAATAATCCCGAGATTACAACCCTAGAGGTCCTGACTTTTAACTTTCTACCTAACTCCCTAAACTCCCCCTGCAGGACCTCGTCACTCTTCCTGCCTGTGTCGTTGGTACTGATGTGTACCACAACCTCTGGCTGTTCACCCTCCCCCTTCAGAATGCCCCCTGTCCGTTCAGAGACATCCTTGACACTGGCACCAGGGAGGCAACATACCATCCTGGAGTCTCTTTCACGTCCACAGAAGCGCCTATCTGTGCTCCTGACTATAGAGTCCCCTATAACTATTGCTCTTCTACGCTTTGTTCCTCCCTGCTGAACAACAGTGCCAGCCGTGGTGCCACTGCTCTGGCTGCTGTTGTTTTCCCCTGATAGGCCATCCCCCCCAACAACATCCAAAACGGTATACTTGTTGGAGACTTGTTCGTACTTAAATGTGGCATTAAGAGGAAAATTCAGATAATGCATTCTTATTCATTTTACTATTTTTAAATTTAATTTGGCATTTTAAAACTAAGGTAAAGTGATTTCCTCTTCAATTTAATGCAGAGCTTCATCAGCCCAGAACTCACTGATTACTGGAAGATAAATGAAAGTGATAAAAAAACTGAACTTTAAATCCAATACTGCATGAGTTTATATATATATATATATATATACCTTAAAATGATTACAGTTGCTGTGTGAACCCGCTGGCTCACATACAACGGCCACTTGGGTGAGGTAACAAAGGCTTCTCAGTACTCCAGCAAGGATTCAATGCCTTCAGGCTGCAGGGGAGAAAGTTAGGGAAAAATTAACGGTGTTACCTTTCATTGGACTCACACAAAAGCTTCAAACAATTTGATGGATCTTTTGCTAAAATATTAGCTCATTGCATAGTTTTGTTGTTATAACTGAAGAATTATCTCGTAATTTAAGCAAAGGTGACAGACAAGGTGGAATTTAAAAAGTTGTTACTATAAATATTTTTACTGTCATCACTCTATTTGACAGTAATGCGAGTTTACGTGAACTGGAGTTGTTGCTTGGGGATGAAGTCTTGGTGCTAATCTCCCCTCAGGGCTCTCAAACTCGGTCACTAATCACCTTGATTTTAGAATCCAGACTCCTCACACAAGATCTATGTCATTTAGAAGAAATATTAATATTAGCCTTTCTACCAGTTACTTTCAGTCAAGAACATAGCATCAGCACTTTATTTGGGTTGTTATGAAGCTGCAATTGGCAAGAATTTTTTTTTAATCACTGTACAAAAATGTTCACTATATCCTCAATTCAAAATACTTTGCACAGTTGTGAAGATTTTAACGGAAAAAATAAGCTGCCAGTAGGTACAAATATTTGAGGTAAAACTGTCTATTCAAACACTAAATTTGTGGTGTGAAAGGGTTATTTAGGTGTTGATTTTAACTGGAAAAACAGAGAACACAAATTAACACTGAAAGCCACGTAAAACCCTCAACTTTATGCTAAGAGCGCATGAAAAGCAGGAAAGATAGAACTAGGGAAGGTTGTTCCATCAACCAACCCCAATCCTTTCACAGGAGCCAGATAATCTGTCCTACTGAGAAAGTGCTGCACTGTTGGAGGATGCAACTTTCAGAGGAGGCATTTAATCCACCTGTTCAAGTGGACATGAAAGATTCCATGACTTATGTTGCCTGTTCCAGCCTTGAATGACCCTGAGGTGTAAAAATTCAGGGCAACAGTGACATTTACAGCCAGGGGTCATGAATTGTGTGCCCCAGTGCTGGGCTGTTGCTGCAACAGGTGACTTGGTTCTGCCACAGTCTCCCTTGTGAAGCACAGCCCCTGGACACACTGCTCTTCAGTTAAGCTGAGGTACGGCACTCTATTCTGGAACACCTGTGTGGTGTAAGACCTCCTGCACTTGCACTTCCTTCACCTTCTTTCAGCAGCTACAGGTCTCTGCTCTCTTCCTTGCTGCTGTCCTTGCTCCTCAACCTCCAGCCCCAGTGGCAGACTGAGCAACATCCCCATAATGTCACCAATGATGAGCTGAAACTTTTGCATACAATTAATACTGAAATTCGAAAACGTCAATGTCCAAGAGGTTGGAACACAACGAAATCAGACACAAAACCTAAGAGAAGATCTACAAATGCATGAACAACCTAAAACAATGAATTAGGCATTTATCTGAATGAAACAAAGGATCCCTATAATGCTGCTGCAGCCTGCTTCCTCACTGTTGGTGCCAAAAACTACTGGATAGGCTTAAGAATGATCAAATTCAGTGGTCACACCATTTAACCAGCAAAGAACCCTTATTTTACTACTTTAATGAGGCTCCTGATGCATTCAAGCAACCGCCGAAACAAGTATTTTAAAATTAATTTATGCAATGTGGATGTCACTGGCAAGGCCAGCATTTATTGCCCATCCCTAATTGCTGGCTCAGCCTGCTCTTTTGGAGCTGGCTTAGCCATGGGTTGGGTTACTACATAGGCAGGAATGCTTCCAGGGACTTCCTCCTGTACTTGTTCTGTCTAGCTGGCCTCATTTGGCTGGTCGAAGACCACTAGAGCTACAACCACTTTATTTCCAGCCAAATTATTACCTAGCAGCAAATCTATTCCAGCCACAGGCAGACTATGAACAATTTCGACTGTAACTGGTCCAGATATGAGGTCACACGGCAGATGGACCTGATACAAAGGCACTGACATGTAGCCTCCTTTGTTACTTTCAGTGTCATGCAGACCCCCACCTGCCAAGAATGAGGGATATTAATTTTGTCATAGAAACATTGATTTTAAACTGTTGCTGGAGTGAAGGAAGGACTTGTTAAAAAGAAATCACCAGAACTTGGCTGGAAAAATATTTGCATACTAACAGACAGTGCTTGGAAAGACAAAGGACTATTCCCTGGTGCATTTAACCCAAAGTGGACTGTGATCATCAGATATTGAAGGTGAGGAAGCTGACATTCCAGGATGTTTGCTAAGATAGCAGAATCCACAAACGGAAGTGGTCAAACCAGCTGGTCACATGTCTGACCTGCTGGACAACCTGGGTTTTTTTGAATTGTGCCACAAAGAAAGGCAGAAGGCAGTTGAAAGTGGAACCTGGAACAAGGAAGCCTCTCTCTCTCTCTCTCTCTCTCTTTCACTTTCTCCCAAGCCAATGGACCCACAGAAGACACGTAAACCTCAAGAGAGAAAAGACTCCGACCTCGAAACAAGTTGAAGGGTGCACTGGACCCAACGAATTGCAAGCCTGACTGGCAACCAAAGACTTCACAGCAAACTCAAAGGACAGTAAAATAGAAACCCATCTCTTGCCTCAAACTTTTCCCCTTTATTCTTTTCTACTTTTCTGTCTCTATCTGCGTGTGTGTTTATCACATACGTACGCTAGCGTGGTCACGGCACATATTTGTAGTCGTAACCAGACTAGAGTTTAAGATGAATAAACTTCTACCTTTCTTGTTTAAAATCTAAGAAAGCCTGTCTGAATTGATTTCTTTGCCTTACAATTGGAAAGTGGTGAACAAGGATTCACGAAGGGGGAGCTAAGACACGGTGTTTTTTTTTCAAATTAAAGCCTGTTATAGTTAAACCAGGCAAAGGCTGAGAGGGAACCCCCTAGACCCCACTCACCTGGTCGTAACACCAGTCTGATGGAACCTTTCCAGAATCTAGTGAATTTTGAAAAATTAACACTGACACATCTACTACCTCATTAGCCACCTCTTTTAAGACCTTAGGATGAAGTCTATCAGGATCTGGGGACTTGTCAGCCCGCAGCTCCATCAGTTTGCTCAGTACCGCTTCCCTGGTGATTGTAATTTCACCAAGTTCCTCTCTTCCTTCCACCTTCTGAATTACAGCTATTACTGGAATTTTTTTGTATCCTCTATAGTGAAGACAGAAGCAAAATATTTATTCATTTCATCTGCCATTTCCTTATTATCTACTATTAACTCACTCTTTGGAGGACCAACACTTACTTTACTTACTGTTTTCCTTTTTAAATACCTGTAGAAACTCTTGCTGTCTGATTTTACATTTCTAGCTAATTCTTTCAAATTCGATAAAGGTTTGGGAAGATCTTTCCTAGCATTTTGAAACTGTTGTCGATAGGCTTCAGGAACTAACTCATATATATTTAATACTGCAGTTTTAGTCTGTTTGTAATAGAGGGAGCTTTCTTCTGATAACATGGACTGAGCTTCACGAGCTCTACCTGCCCATTCACTTTGTAAGAGGAGGGTCCAATATTCTTTCAGCCATTTTAGCCTGTTAGCTATTTTCTCAAAGGAGACAAAATAGGACGCGACCTCTTCCTCGTCAAATTTTGGCCCTAGCCATGAGTGGCTTAATACTTCAAAGGTTTGCTCTGAATTGGGGATGAGGTTTGAGTGGCTGGTGACATTCTCACCTTGTGCTTGTAGCCTTTCTAATTCAACCTTCTTTGCCTCTTAATCTCTTCTCTGCAATTGTATTTCCTCTCTTTTCAACTGAGACTCTCTTTCCTTTTGAAACTGAAACTCTCCACTTTTTCCTTTTGAAACTGCAATTCCCTTTTCTCTTTTTCCTTTTTTAATTCCAATTTTCATGTTTCTAATTGAATCTTAGTTAAAGCTATCTTTTTGGTTTCAGATTTCATGCTTGCTTCTTATTTTTCTGGGGTAAGATTAAAATGGCTAGCTAGATTCTTAAGGATTTCAGGTTTCTTTGTTTTGTGTTTGAATGTGACTCCCACCTGGGCAGCTACAGCCTTTAAACCTTCCATACTTGATTGGATTTAACCGATCATGGGATTTGCCTCAATGCTCTACAAACTCGTCAACATTAAATGTGGCCATGTTTTTATGTTTCTAACACCGTAGAGAAGAAAAGAATGATACGAAAAAACCTGTTTGTTCAATTTTCCACTGTTTTAGAGGTCAGGTTTCTTCCCATTTCCAAATCTATTGTTTAATCTCATTGTTCAAAAATCTCAGCTTTGAACCCCCAATTTGTTACATACAGGCAGAAAGAGGTGTGAGTGGTTCCCACTGTTCACTTCCCAACTGACTGCAATTGTGTTTTGTTAAAAATGGTGAGTCAGTCCCTGAGTGTCTTTTAGGGTCAAATAAACAGACAAATGATAGGTTGTCTTGTAGGTTAAAAAAAGATAAATATTTTTACACAATTCCTGAAATGGTCACAACCTCATCCATACACATATTCACTCACACACACATGCATAAGGATAGATAGATAGAGAGAAAAGGGTAGGTAATAGAGAGTCCAAAGTGAGGTAAGTGTTCGTGGTTTACAGTAAATCTGTTCAATCTTCTGAGGAAGGATGTCTTTTTTAAAGGTGCAGGCCTGTGCGTTTGTAATCTTGAACTTGTTGAAGTGTTGTAGCGTTCTACTGGTTACAACTCAGCACAAAGTTGGTAGTATGGATGTTGTTACATTTACTGATGGAGAGTCTTGAAGTCACTTTATGAAGTCTCTGCTGTGGTGGTTGTTCAGTTACTGTTCCAGCAGGGTTCTTCTTGCTTGGCTAGATCTCTCTCACAGCCTCTAACTGGACTGTTTTCTGAAGATGCTGGCTTGATCTCCCCCATCTCTCCAGAGGGTTACCTTTTAAAGTAAAAACCCATCACATTAGAATTTCTGTTAGGAGACACATGGCCCTCTCCCCTGGTGTGACCACACAATGGACCATGATGTAGAGACCATGGCTATCGATTGATATCTGAATGGGGACCAATCAGTTAACATGGTACCATTTCACACCCATTCATTTTGGTTTGGGCTGTGAATTCATCTGTCTCCAGAATTCTCTGTTGCTTTATGCATGTTGATGAGAGTCATTAACATGCAATAATGCTCTTTTCAATTTCAAAGGGGTTTTCCTGGAGCTATAATCAGACAAGGTTAACGAGGTCCAGCTCTGCAGACATGTTTGTTGATTTCCAGGACTGTAGGGGTCACATGACCACTACTCCATTTTTGACTGTGGTACAAGCGTCCATGTTCTTGTGGTTTTGTTTAACAGCTGACTTTTTAATTCATAATTCTTCCATTTCATTGTTTATTTCATCACAGATCCTTCTCTGCATGACACATTTATATATTTATAAAGCTCAACAAAAGCAGTGATGTTAGCCCTGATCCTTGGGGGTCACCACTGTCTACCACCCTTCAGTCTGAAAAACAACCATCTACCACAACTCACTGTTTTCTGTCTTTAAGCAAATTTTTTATCCAAGCTGACCCTGACCCTTCTATTCCATGAACCTCAATTTTGTGAAGTAACCTTTTATGTGTTACTTCATCAAACACTTCCTCAAAGTCTTAAGAGACAACATCCATTGTTTTCCTTTCATCAACCTTCCCTGTTACTTCATCAAAAAATTCAATTAGATTAGTCAAGCACAATCTGCCTTTTACAAATCTGTGCTGGCTGTCCAACCTCTCCAAGTACCTCTTGTTTCTTTCCCCTGATCATTGTTTCTAAAACCTTACCCACACCTGATGTTAAACTAACTGTCCTGTAATTACTGGAAATGTCTTTACACCCTTTCTTGAATAAGGATGTCACATCTGCCACTCTCCAATCTTCTGGCACCTCCCCCATATCTAGGGAAATTTGGAAGATTATGGCAAGCCCTTCTGCTATCTCCACCCCCACTTCCTTTAGCAACCTGGGATGCAAGCCATCAGGCCAGGCAACTTATCCATTCTAAGCATAGCCAAACTTTCCATTGCATCCTTCCGATCAATTTTTACCCCATCCATTACCTCTAACATCTCTCTTTCTACCGATATTTTATCAGCATCATCTTCCTTAGTAAACAACGATACAAAGTACGCTTTAAGGATTCGAGCCTTGGCCTGCACCTCCAAACATACATCACCCTCTATTGCCCTAATATTGCCCACCCTACCTCTTACGACCCACTTACTATTTACATGCCAGTAGATGATTTTTGGGTTCCCTTTTATGTTAACGACCCTTCTTTTCTCATATTCTCTTTTCACCAGTCTTATTTTCCTCTTCACTTCCTCTCTCAACATAATGTTTTAGTTCTGGTTCTCGCCTGAAAAATTCACCTGACAAGCATCATACATCATCTTTTTTGGTTCATCATATTCTTTATCTCCCTCATCATCCAAGGAGTCCTTGTTGGAATGTACTTAACCTGTTTCTGAATTATTTCTTCCTGAAAGATCACACATTGTTTTGGATACAGTTTTTTCCTGTCAATCTTTGATTCCATTTTACCCTGGCTAAATTCCCTCTCAGTGCATTGAAGTTAGCACTCTTCCAATTTAGAAGTTCTGCTTTAGATTGTTTCTTGCTCTTCTCCATCACAAATCTAAATCTTATGATACAATGATCAATCTTAACCAAGTGTTCCCCCACAGACACTGGGTCCACATGGCCCATCTCATTCCCCAGCACCACATCCAGCAATGCCTCGTTCCTAGTTGGACCCAGAACATACTGGTCAAGGACGTTCCCCTGAATGCATTTCAGAAATTCCTTTCCCTCCTTACCCTTTACTCAAACATCATCCCAATCAATATTTGGGTAAGTAAAGACCCCAGTATCACCATGCTACAGTTTTTCCACATCTCTGTGATTTCCCTGCAGATTTCTCTCTCTCTCTCACTATTTGGAGGCCTATAGATGATCCCCAGTTATCATAACCTTTTTGCTCATTATTGATTTGCGCCACACAAGTGCCAGGCAATGACACTAAAATAGGCGGGATAGTAAGTTGCAATAAAGAAATAAGAAATTTACAAATGGATATGGATAGGTTAGGTGAATGGGCCAAAATTTGGCAGATGGAGTTTAACGTGGAAAAGTGTGAGTTTATCCATTTCGGTGGATAGAAAGGCAAATTATTATCTAAATGGAGAGAAACTTCAGAGTGCTTCGGTGCAGAGGGATCTGGGTGTCCTTGTGTATGAGTCGCAGAAAACTAGTATGCAGGTGCAGCAGTTAATAATGAAAGCAAATGGAATTTTGGCATTTATTGCTAAAGGAATAGAGTATAAAAGTAGGGACGTGTTGCTGCAACTGTACAAGGCATTAGTGAGACCACACCTGGAGTATTGTGTACAGTTTTGGTCCCCTTACTTGAGGAGGGATGTAGTTGCATTGGAGGCAGTTCAGAGGAGGCTCACGAGGTTGATTCCAGAGATGAGGGGTTTGTCTTATGAAGAGAGATTGAGCAGTTTAGGCCTTTACTCTCCAGAGTTTAGAAGAATGAGAGGAGATCTAATTGAGGTATATAAGATGACGTAGAGAGGATGTTTCCTCTGGTGGGGCAATCTAGAATGAAAGGTCATAGTTTTAGGATAAGGGGTAGCTGATTTAAAACAGAGATGAGGAGAAATTACTTCTTTCAAAGGGTCGTGAATCTGTGGAATTCACTATCCTAGAGTGCGGTGGATGCCGGGACATTGAGTAAATTTAAGGAGGAGATAGATAGATTTTTAATTAGTAATGGGTTGAAGGGTTATGGAGAATGGGCAGGAAAGTGGAGCTGAGGCCAAGATGAGATCAGCCATGATTGTATTGAATGGCGGTGCAGGCTTGAAGGGGCTGAATTGCCTATTCCTGCTCCTAGTTCTTATGGTCTAATGATTATCTCAAACAAGAGATAATCTAACCATCTCCCCCTGAATCCCCCACTATCAACATTTTTTTTTATTCATTCAGGGATGTGGGCGTCGCTGGCTAGGCCAGCATTTATCGTCCATCCCTAATTGCCCTTGAGAAGGTGGTGGTGAGCTGCCTTCTTGAACTGCTGCAGTCCATTTGGGGTAGGTAGACCCACAGCGTTGTTAGGAAGGGAGTTCCAGGATTTTGACTCAGCAACAGTGAAGGAACGGCGATATAGTTCCAAGTCAGGATGGTGTGTGACTTGGAGGGGAACTTGCAGGTGATGGTGTTTCCATGCATTTGCTGCCCTTGTCCTTCTAGTTGGTAGAGGTCGCAGGTTTGGAAGGTGCTGTCCAAGGAGCCTTGGAGCATTGCTGCAGTGCATCTTGTAGATGGTATACACTGCTGTCACTGTGCGTCAGTGGTGGAGGGAGTGAATGTTTGCAGATGGGGTGCCAATCAAGCGTGCTGCTTTGTCCTGGATGGGGTCGAGTTCTTCAGTGTTGTTGGAGCTGCACCCATCCAGGCAAGTGGAGAGTATTCCATCACACTCCTGACTTGTGCCTTGTAGATGGTGGACAGGCTTTGGGGAGTCAGGAGGTGAGTTACTCGCCGCAGGATTCCTAGACTCTGATCTGCTCTTGTAGCCACGGTATTTATATGGCTACTCCAGTTCAGTTTCTGGTCAATGGTAGCCCCTAGGATGTTGATAGTGGGGGATTCAGCAATGGTAATGCCGTTGAATGTCAAGGGGAGATGGTTAGATTCTCTCTTGTTGGAGATGGTCATTGCCTGGCACTTGTGTGGCGCGAATGGTACTTGCCACTTATCAGCCCAAGCCTGGATATTGTCCAGGTCTTGCTGCATTTCTGCACAGACTGCTTCAGTATCTGAGGAGTCATGAATGGTGCTGAACAGTGTGCAATCATCAACGAACATCCCCACTTCTGACCTTATGATTGAAGGTAGGTCATTGATGAAGCAGCTGAAGAAGGTTGGGCCTAGGACACTACCCTGAGAAACTCCTGCAGTGATGTCCTGGAGCTCAGATGATTGACTTCCAACAACCACAACCATCTTCCTTTGCGCTAGGTATGACTCCAGCCAGTGGAGGGTTTTCCCCCTGATTCCCATTGACCTCAGTATTGCTAGGGCCCCTTGATGCCATACTCGGTCAAATGCTGCCTTGATGTCAAGGGCAGTCACTCTCACCTCACCTCTTGAGTTCAGCTCTTTTGTCCATATTTGAACCAAGGCTGTAATGAGGTCAGGAGCTGAGTGGCTCTGGCAGAACCCAAACTGAGCATCACTGAGCAGGTTATTGCTAAGCAAGTGCCGCTTGCTGGCACTGTTGATGACACCTTCCATCACTTTACTGATGATTGAGAGTAGGCTGATGAGGCGGTAATTGGCCGGGTTGGACTTGTCCTGCTTTTTGTGTACAGGACATACCTGGGCAATTTTCCAAATTGCAGGGTAGATGCCAGTGTTGTAGCTGTACTGGAACAGCTTGGCTAGGGGTACGGCAAGTTCTGGAGCACAGGTCTTCAGTACTATTGCTGGAATATTGTCAGAGCCCATAGCTTTTGCAGTATCTAGTGCCTTCAGTCGTTTCTTGATATCACGTGGAGTGAATCGAATTGGCTGAAGTCTGGCATCTGTGATGCTGGGGACTTCAGGAGGAGGCCGAGATGGATCATCAACTCGGCAATTCTGGCTGAAGACTGTTGCAAATGCTTCAGCCTTATCTTTCGCACTGATGTGCTGAGCTCCCCCATCTTTGAGTATGGGGATATTTATGGAGCCACCTCCTCCAGGTAGTTGTTTAATTGTCCACCACCATTCACGGCTGGATGTGGCAGGACTGCAGAGCTTAGATCTGATCCGTTGGTTATGGGATCACTTAGCTCTGTCTATCTCATGCTCCTTATGCAGTTTGGCACGCAGATAGTCCTATGTTGTCGCTTCACCAGGCTGACACCTCATTTTGAGGTATGCCTGGTGCTGCTCCTGGCATGCCCTCCTGCACTCTTCATTGAACCAGAGTTGGTCTCCTGACTTGATGGTAATGGTAGAATGGGGGATATGCCGGGCCATGAGGTTACAGATTGTGGTTGAGTACAATTCTGCTGCTGCTGATGGCCCACAGCGCCTCATGGATGCCCAGTTTTGCATTGCGAGATCCATTCGAAATCTATCCCATTTCGCATGGTGGTAGTGCCACACAACACGATGGACGGTATCCTCAATGTGAAGGCGGGACTTCGTCTCCACAAGGACTGTGCGGTGGTCACTCCTACCAATACAGTCATGGACAGAAGCATCTGCGGCAGGCAGATTGGTGAGGACGAGGTCAAGTATGTTTTTCCCTCATGTTGGTTCCCACATATGCTGCCGCAGACCCAGTCTAGCAGCTATGTCCTTTAGGACTCGGCCAGCTCGGTCACTAGTGGTGCTACCAAGCCACTCTTGGTGATGGACATTGAAGTCCCCCACCCAGAGTACATTTTGTGCCCTTGCCACCCTCACTGCTTCCTTATTGTGTTGTTCAACATGGAGGAGTATTGAGTCATCAGCTGAGGGAGGGCGGTAGGTGGTAATCAGTAGGAGGTTACCTTGCCCATGTTTGACCTGATGCCATGAGACTTCATGGGGTCCGGAGTCGATGTTGAGGACTCCCAGGGCAACTCCCTCCCTACTGTAGACCACTGTGCCGCCACCTCTGTTGGGTCGGTCCTGCCGGTGGGACAGGACATACCCGGGGATGGTGGTTGCAGTGTCTGGGACATTGTCTGTAAGGTATGATTCCGTGAGTATGACTATGTCAGGCTGTTGCTTGACTAATCTGTGGGACAGCTCTCCCAGCTTTGGCACAAGCCCCCAGATGTTAGTAAAGAGGACTGTGCAGGGTCGACAGGGCTGGATTTGCCGTTGTCGTTTCCGGTGCCTTGGTCGATGCCAGGTGGTCCGTCTGGTTTCATTCCTTTTTATTAACGTTGTCGTGGTTAGGTACAACTGAGCGGCTTGCTCGGCCATTTCAGAGGGCATGTAAGAGTTAACAATATTGCTGTGGGTCTGGAGTCACATGTAGGCCAGACCAGGTAAGGACAGCAGATTTCCTTCCCTCTAGGACATTAGTGAACCAGAATGGTTTTTACAACAATCGACAATGGTTTCATGGCCATCATTAGACGAGCTTTTAATTCCAGATTTATTAATTAAATTCAAATTCCACCTGCTGTGGCGGGATTCGAACTCATGTCCCCAGAGCAATACCTGGGTCTCTGAGTTACTAGTCCAGTGACAATACCACTACGCCACTGCCTACCCCCTATACATCCTATGGATTACCATTGACCAGAAACTGAACTGGAGTAGCCATATAAATACCATGGCTACAAGAGCAAGTCCGAGGCTAGGAATCCTGCGGCGAGTAACTCACCTCAAAGAACAAAGAACAAAGAAAATTACAGCACAGGAACAGGCCCTTCGGCCCTCCAAGCCTACGCCGATCCAAATCCTCTATCTAAACCTGTCGCCTATTTTCGAAGGGTCTGTATCTCTTTACTTCCTGCCCATTCATGTATCTGTCTAGATACATCTTGAAAGACGCTATCGTGCCCGCGTCTACCACCTCCGCTGGCAACGCGTTCCAGGCACCCACCACCCTCTGCGTAAAGAACTTTCCATGCATATCCCCCCTAAACTTTTCCCCTTTCACTTTGAACTCGTGTCCCCTTGTAATTGAATCCCCCACTCTGGGAAAAAGTTTCTTGCTATCCACCCTGTCTATACCTCTCATGATTTTGTACACCTCAATCAGGTCCCCCCTCAACCTTCGTCTTTCTAATGAAAATAATCCTAATCTACTCAACCTCTCTTCATAGCTAGCGCCCTCCATACCAGGCAACATCCTGGTGAACCTCCTCTGCACCCTCTCCAAAGCATCCACATCCTTTTGGTAACGTGGCGACCAGAACTGTACGCAGTATTCCAAATGTGGCCGAACCAAAGTCCTATACAACTGTAACATGACCTGCCAACTCTTGTACTCAATACCTTGTCCGATGAAGGAAAGCATGCCGTATGCCTTCTTGACCACTCTATTGACCTGCGTTGCCACCTTCAGGGAACAATGGACCCGAACACCCAAATCTCTCTGTACATCAATTTTCCCCAGGACTTTTCCATTTACTGTATAGTTCACTCTTGAATTGGATCTTCCAAAATGCATCACCTCGCATTTGCCCTGATTGAACTCCATCTGCCATTTCTCTGCCCAACTCTCCAGTCTATCTATATTCTGATGTATTCTCTGACAGTCCCCTTCACTATCTGCTACTCCACCAATCTTAGTGTCGTCTGCAAACTTGCTAATCAGACCACCTATACTTTCCTCCAAATCATTTATGTATATCACACACAACAGTGGTCCCAGCACGGATCCCTGTGGAACACCACTGGTCACACGTCTCCATTTTGAGAAACTCCCTTCCACTGCTACCCTCTGTCTCCTGTTGCCCAGCCAGTTCTTTATCCATCTAGCTAGTACACCTTGGACCCCATGCGCCTTCACTTTCTCCATCAGCCTACCATGGGGAACCTTATCAAACGCCTTACTGAAGTCCATGTATACGACATCTACAGCCCTTCCCTCATCAATCAATTTTGTGACTTCCTCAAAGAATTCTATTAAGTTGGTAAGACATGACCTTCCCTGCACAAAACCATGTTGCCTATCACTGATAAGCCCATTTTCTTCCAGATGGGAATAGATCCTATCCCTCAGTATCTTCTCCAGCAGCTTCCCTACCACTGACGTCAGGCTCACCGGTCTATAATTACCTGGATTATCCCTGCTACCCTTCTTAAACAAGGGGACAACATTAGCAATTCTCCAGTCCTCCGGGACCTCACCCGTGTTTAAGGATGTTGCAAAGATATCTGTTAAGGCCCCAACTATTTCCTCTCTCGCTTCCCACAGTAACCTGGGATAGATCCCATCCGGACCTGGGGACTTGTCCACCTTAATGCCACCTTGTCCACCTCCTGACTCCCTAAATCCTGTCCACCATCTACAAGACACAAGTCAGGATCGTGATGGGATATTCTCCACTTGCCTGGATGGGTGCAGCTCCAACAACACTCAAAAAGCTCGACACCATCCAGGACAAAGCAGCCCGCTTGATTTGCACCCCATCCACAAACATTCACTCCCTCCACCACCGACGCACACTGGCAGCAGTGTGTACCATCCACAAGATGCACTGCAGCAACGCACCAAGGCTCCTTCGACAGCACCTTCCAAACCTGCGACCTCTACCACCTAGAAGGACAATGGCAGCAGATGCATAGGAACACCACCACCTGCAAGTTCCCCTCCAAGCCACACACCATCCTGACTTGGAAATGTATTGCTGTTCCTTCTCTGTCACTGGATCAAAATCCTGGAACTCCCTTCCTCGCAGCACTGTTGGTGTACCTACACCCCAAGGACTGCAGCGGTTCAAGAAGACAGCTCACCACCACCTTCCCAAGGGCAATTAAGGATGGGCAATAAATGCTGGCCTAGCCAGCGACGCCCGTATCCCATGAATGAATAAAAACAAATCAACTCTAAAAAAATGGATTCTGTCTTTGCCCCCTCAAGGATATCCTCCCTTTCCAACACTACAATGTCATCCATAATCAGTGCTGCAACCCCACTTCCTTTTTCCCTTCCCTATCTCTTCTGAATACTTTGTATCCTTGAATATTAAGTGCCTCGCCCTCAGCATTTTTAAGCCACATTTCCGTTATTGCTACTACATCATATTCCCACTCATCTATTTGTGCTTGTAGCTCACCAACATTATTCACCACACTTTGTACATTTGCTTACATGCATTGGATCATTGTAAACTGTCTTTGTATTCTTCATCATGCTTCTTAGTCTGTTCCTATTTAATATGTTAATACTTCCTTCTCTCATACTGTCCAATGCTGTCACTCTTTCATGCACCTTATTCCTCTTTTCTATTTCTATAAACTGGTTCCCACCCACCTGCCAATTTAGTTTAAACCCTCCCCAACCACACTAGTGAACTTCCCCGCGAGGACACTAGTCCCAGTTCTGTTAAGGTGCCACCCATCACGTTTGAATAGTTGTCTTCTGCCCCGGAACTAGTCCAAATGTTCCAAGAATCTGAAGCTCTCCATCCTGCATTATGCCTCAAGCCATACATTGAGTCTCCCTAACTTCCTGTTTCTGCTCTCACTAGCACGTGGCACTGAGAGTAATCCAGAGATTACTCCCTTCAAGGTCCCACTCTTTAACTTCCTCCCTAGCTCCTGAAAATCTGACCAGAGGACCTCAATACCTGTTCTCTCTGTGTTGTAGGTACCAACGTTTACCACAACTTCCAGCTCACTCCCTTCCCCCTGCAGAACATTCTACACTCGCTTCATGATGTCCTTTACCCTGGCACCAGGAAGGCAACACACCATGCAGGAGTCAGGATGACAGTTACAGAAATGCCTGTCTATCTCCCTAATTATGAAATCTCCTAAAATGATTGCATTTCTGCACTTTGTTGTTCCCTCCTATACAATCCCTTGCCCATTGGTGCCATGATCTGGACTGCACTCCTTTGGGCATCGTCACTTCCATCAGTCTTTTTTTTTAATTCTTTCATGGGATGTGGGCATCGCTGGCAAAGCCAGCAGTTATTGCCTATCCCTAATTGCCCTTGACAACTGAGTGGTTTGCTCGGCCATTTCAGAGGGCAGTTAAGAGTCAACCACATTGCTGTGGGTCTGGAGTCACATGTAGGCCAGACCAGGTAAGGACAGCAGATTTCCTTCCCTTAAGGCCATTAGTGAACCATTTGTGTTTTTACGACAATTGATGATCGTTTCATAGCACTATTACTAGCTTTCAATTACAGATTTTTATTATTAATTAATTGAATTTAAATTCCACCAGCTGCCATGATGGGATTTGAACTCATGTCCCAGACCTGGGCCTCTGGATTGCTAGTTCAGATGTCAAATATGACATCACCACTACGCTACCACCTCCACAAAGCTGAGTACCACTGTGAGAGTGGCATACAACCTGAAGACTCTTGCACCTCCTGCCTCTTCCTAATCTTCCAGTCAGTCACCCATCTACTATCCTGAACTCTCACTGTCTGTGTGGTGACCACCTCCTGGAACGTACGATCCAGGCAACTCTCATCTTCCCTGATGCTCCGCAGTGACTGCAGCTGCCTCTCAAGCTCAGAAATCCTGAGCTCGAGCTTAAGCAGCTGGAGACACTTCTTACACATATGGTCCCCCAAAGCACATGAAGTGTCCTGAAGTTCCCACATGGCACAGGAATTGCAAGCAGCAGGTTTCAGCTGCCCATCCATGATCCAAGAAAACATCTGTATTCTCTCTTTAAGATCTAGTTAATACCCTCATATAAACTATCAATTTTAATTAATTTCTCTACACCTGCTCTGTGAAAATGCTCTTAATAGTAATTTCCTTACTGTTATACTTAGCCCAATTTAAATTAATTAGTTTAACTAGTTAAGCTGTAAATTTAATTCAGTACTTCATAGTTTCCCAGGCCTAGTTTAAACCACTGCTCTCGTTTTTAAAAAAAAACTAATATTCACCAAACAATTACCTGCCTGCTGTTCTCTGACGCCACTCCTTATTTCTTTGGAAATACACTGATCAGGATCCCACTGTTCCCTCGCTCTCTCTGTCTTTACTCTGTGCTGCCGCTGCTGAAGTCTCTGATCAGGACTGCACATAAGACATTTGAAAAAGTTCCTCATAAAAGACTGTTAGTTAAGGTTGACGTTCATAGAATTGAAGGCAAATTATTAACCTGGTTAGGAAATTGACTCAGCGGAAGGAGACAGAGAGTAAGGATAATGGGCAGGTAATCTAATTGGCAGGATGTGACTAGTGTTATCCCGAAGGACCTGTGTTCGGCCTCAACTATTCACTGTATTCATTAACCACTTAAATGATGGGATAGAAAGCCATATTTGCAAATTTGCTGATGATACAAAGTAGGTGATATTGTAGTAAGTATAAATAGAAGCATAAAATTACAAAAAGATAATGATAGATTAAGTATATGGGCAAAACTGTAGCAAATGGATTTCAATGTAGGCAACTGTGAGGTCATCCACTTTATAACGAAAAGGGATAGAGCAGGGTACTTTCTAAATGGTGAAGAGCTAGAAACAGTGGAGGCTCAAAGAGACTTTGGGGTCCAGGTACACAGATTATTAAAATGTCGGGAACAAGTACAGTTTACTCTCTATTTTATCCTTTTTTATCAACTTTTTGGTGGCCCTTTGCTGGTTTCCAAAACACTCCTAATCCTCAGACTTGCTGCTCTTTTTGCAACATTGTAAGCCTTTTCTTTTAATTTAATATTATCCTTAACTTCCTGAGTGAGCCACAGATGGGCCTTTCTGGCTAAGTTTTTGTTTTTCAAACGAATGTATTTTTGTTGAACATTTTGAATTGTTTCTTTAAAGGTTCATTTACCACCATACCTTTGAGTCTATTTACCCAATTGACCTTAGCCAGTTCTCCCCTCATGCCTACATAATTGGCTTTGTTTCAGTTTAAGATTCTTGTTTGTGATTGGAGCATGTCACTTTCAAACTTAATATGGAATTCAGTGGTATTATGATCACTGTTTCCCAGGGAATCTTTTGTTATGACACTAATTAACCCTGCTTCATTACACAATACTCGATCTAAGATAGCTGTAACCCTAATTGGCTCCACAACATATTGCTCCAAGAAACTATCCCAAAAACATTCTCCAAACTCATCTTCTGGACCACTCTTGCCAATTTCATTGTCTCAGTCTGTATGAAGACTAAAATCATCCATAATTATTACATTGCCTTTGTTACAAGCTCCAATAATTTATTGTTTAATGCTCTGTCCAATGGTATAACTACTGTTAGGGGGCCTATAAACTACTCTCACCAGTGTTTTCTGATTCTTGCTATTCCTTACTTCCACCCATACTGATTCTACTTCATGATCTTCTGAGGCCAGATCCTTTCTCACTAATATCCTTATGTCATTCTTTACCATCAATGCTACCCCTCCTCCTTTGCTATTTTGTCTGCCTTTCCGAAATATTGTGTTCCCTGGAATATTCATTTCTCAACCTTGATCACCATGTAACCATGTCTCTGTAATGGTGATTAGATCTAAATCATGTACCTCTATTTGTGCCACTAGTTCATCTATCTTATTGCAGATGCTTCACACACTCAGATATAGAACCTTTAATTTCATTCTTTTGCATCTATTCCCTTCAATGACCTTATTTGCTGATGTACAATTTTTGTTAAACTCTCTGTGCCTTCCTGTCCCATTCTGCTTGTCTTTACCCACAATGCTATACTGTTCCAATGCCTTGGCTTTTCTCTTTGGATTTCTAAATCTCACCTCTCCCGAAGCCCCCACCCCCCAGCTCTGTTAGTTCGCAACATCTAGTCTTATCTGCTGGCTCACTCTTGAGTTTGTATGCACTGTCCCTTCATGTCACACCCTGATTATCACTATCCTTATTGCTATCTTGCTCTCTTGCCTTCGCCTCTGTCTTTAAATTATCACATCTTCCCTCACTTGATCCCTTGCCTCCACTATTTAGTATAACTACTGCATAGTCATATGACTCGCCAGAATACTGGTCCCAGCACGGTTCAGGTGTAGATTGTCCCAACGGTACAGCTCCTACTTTCTCCAGTACTAGTGCCAGTGCCTCATGAATCGAAACTCATTTCTCCCACATCAATCTTTGAGCCACGCATTTAACTCACTAATCTTATCTCTAAAAGGTAATAACCCAGATATTATTACCTTTGAGGTTCTGCTTTCTAATTTAGTCCCTAGATGCTCATTCTCCCTATGCAGAACGTCGTTCCTCATCCTATCTATATCATTGATACCCACGTGGACCACAATAACTGGATCCTCCCCCTCCACTACAAGTTCCTCTCCAGCCTCGAGCAGATGTCCTGAACCCTGGCATCGGGCAGGCAACACAGCCTTCTGGACTCTCGCTCTTGGCTGCAGAGAACGGTGTCTATCCCCCTCACTATACTGTCCCCTACGACCGCTACATTCCTATTTACTCCCCCCGCTTAAATGGCTTCCTGTACCACAAAGCCATGGTCAGTTTGCTCATCCACACTGCAGCCTTTGCTCTCATCCATACAAGCTGAAAGAACCTCAAACCTGTTGAACAACTGCAAGGGCTGAGGCTCCTCCACTTCTGCCTTCTCGATCCCCTTACCTGCCTCACTCGCAGTCACACCCTCCTGTCCCTGACCACTGACCAAATCCTATGGGGTGTGACTGCCTTCTGGAACAAAGTGTCCAGGTAACTTTTCCTCTCCCTGATGCATCGCAGTGGTTGTAGCTCAGCCTCCAGCTCACTGACTCTGAGCGAAGTTCCTTGAGCTGCAGACACTCACTGCAGACATGTCTGCCGTAGATCACACTGGTGTTCATGAGCTCCCAACATACTGCAGCTGCAATATAAACAGTCTCACAAACAGAGTGGTGACTTGTCCAAAGAATGTTTCCACTGTAGTGGTGCTTACACACACCAGACAGAGTGTCCTGCTACTGGTTAACAGTGTAAAGCTGGTGGAAAACCCAACCACTTTGCTCGTTTTTGTCATTCATCAGCAAGAGCAATACCAACAGAAGGATGCCAAGACTCCATACCACAGCAAAAGGGCAAGAGAATGTAGCCAATGTAGAGGCGGATGGCCCTGAATATACTTTTGTGCTCTCTGTCACACACAGCAATCAACCATGTGTGACAGTGATCACTGGCTGCTGGGACATAGATGCTCTCATAGACTCAGGAACAACTGTCAATGTCATGGGAGACAAAATATTCAACAAACTTCAGGATTGCCCATTCTCTACAAACCAGGGAATACGAAAATTTTCCCTTACAACAGTGACAAATCACTGAAAGTTCTCAGGACTTTTGAAACGCTAGTCTCATTCAAAGACATTACAACAAATGCGATATTCTATGGAGAATGTAACACACTTAGCAGGTTCCACACAGCAACAGATCTACACATGATTGCAGTCACATCCGCTATTCCTATGCATTACAACAACATTCTCAAACTATATGCTGACCGCTGCACTGGTATCAGCAAACTGAAAGGTGTTACATGCAAACTGCTTGTAGACCATAATGTGCCCCCAGTCGCACATCAACGGTGACAAATACCATTACACGTCAGGAAGCAGACAGAGAAGGAACTTAAGTGCCTACTTGACCTTGACATAATTGAGAAAGTTGGGGATGAACCTACCCCTTGGGCCTTACCCATACAAGTCATCAAAAAACCCAAGAGCAAGAACCAGATTAGAATCTGTGTTATAATAGTATAAAAGCAAAATCTTGCAGATGCTGGAAATCTGAAATAAAAACAAGACACGCTGGAAATACTCAGCAGGTCTGGCAGCATCTGTGGAGAGAGAAGAAGAGTTAACGTTTCAGTTCAGTGACCTTTCATCAGAACTTCATTAGAATCTGTGTTGATATACAATCATCAAACCAAATCTTACAACGAGAAAGATCCTTGTCACTGACAATCGATGATATCATAGAGAATGTGAGTGACGCTAAACACTTTACTAAACTTGACCACAATGCAGTCTACCATCAAAGCAAGCTTGTAGAAAAATCAAGATATCTTACTATATTCTCTACTCACATCGGACTTTTTCTGATACAAGAGGCTCAACTTTGGAGTCAACTCAGCAGCTGAGGTATTTCAGCAATTGATTCAATCTGCACTGCAAAGACTTGAAGGCACACTGAACATCAGTGATGACATTTTCATCTACAGTCGCACTGAAAGTGAACTCGAGACACGCCTACATACAAGCCTACAACATCTCAGAGACTGTAACCTCACCTTGAACAAAGACAAGTGCTTGTTCAATGAAAGCAGAATTAAATTCTTCGATCATGTGTTCAGTGGTGAAGGAGTATCACCTGATCCATGGAAAGTTGAAGCCACTGCAAACGCTGCAGATCCTACAAACGTGCACAAAGTCCAGAGTCTGCTCGGACTCATCACATACTATAGTCGTTTCATTCCTGACCTCACTACGTTATTCGCCCCCCTACATGATCTGACAAAAGAGATGACCACGTGGGAGTGGACTAAATCACACAAACAGATGGTACACCACATCACACAACGGTTGTCAGCAAGTTGCCGAGTGCCTTTTCAACCCTGAGAAAACCACCCAGCTCGTCGTGGTGCAAGCCCAGTTGGCTTAGGCGCAGTTCTCATACAGAAAGACAAGACAGGTAACCCATCAATCATTGCGATGGCAAACAGATCATTAACGCCTGTACAGCAATGTTATTTGCAAACAAAGGGAAAAGCACTCTCAATCACATGGGGTAACTTACACTTTCATCTCTATTTGTATGGAAGTGAATTTGAAGTAATTACTGATCATAGACACTCATTGAGGGAATCTATTGTCGACATAGCATATGAAGGTCACCAGGGAATTGTCAAAACCAAACAACTCCTTCAGGAAAAGGTATGTTCCCAGGAATTGACCACATGATGGAGCACAAAATCAATCAGTGACATTATCAAACAATGATAATGCCAAATCCTCATGATCCGCTTAAGATGTCTGAACTACCTCTAGGATCTTTGAAGTTAGCATTGATTTCGCAGATTCACCCACTGGTGAACACCTGCTTGTTGTCACTGACAACTGTAGCAGATTCCCAATCATGGAATTAGTTATATCATTTTCAATGAAAGCAGTCATCCAAAGCTTGACCAGATCTTCGCCTTAAAGCCTGGCTACCCGACCCGAACCCAACTAGAGCCGACAACATGTGTCGGGATCGGGTCGTGCCGGGTCGAAATTCCAAGTCCAGAATTCGGACTCGGTCGGGTCGGGCTGGCCACTGCTTTGGGAAGTCACGGGATCAGGCTTACCCATGATTCCCCACTACCCCAGTTGCAGGAATAGACTGCTGCCGGGAACAGATGAAGGAGATTCGTATCGGGTCGGGTCGGGCGCGAAAAAAATTAAAGGGCTCGGACTCGGGTCGGGTTCGGGTTGGCTGTGGTCAGGTCGAGCCCGGGTCAGTTTTTAATTTTATACCCGGGCCAGGCTTCACTTCGCCTTGTTTGGAATCCCTCAAACGGTGAGAAGTGACAATGGACCCCCATTTCAACAGCGATGAGTTCAGTAAATTTGCAAACTACCTAGGGTTCACTTATTGAAAAATCACACCCCATTGGTCAAGAGCTAATGGAGAAGTTTAGAGATTTATGTGAACCTTGAAAAAAGTGATACGTACAGCTACAGCTGAGAGTATGTCATGGAAATGAGAGCTATATCGCTTTCTTCACAATTACAGAGAAACACCTCACTGGAAAACCTCCATTTACACTCACCTTAGCACATCCTATGTGCATACGTCTACCTGAGCTACCCTGCAGAGCTAATGACTAACATGTATGTGAACACGATGGAGTACAGAAGGACCGAATGAAAGTACATGCAGAGTGAAACATGAAATTTAGAGCTACTCCGCCAAAGCCAGGAGATAAAGTGCTGTGAAACATGATGGTGATGTTGGAAAGCTAACAACCCCCTATGACATCCAACCATTTGTTGTGACCAACACAAATGGATCAATGATCACTGCTAAGCCTGGTTCACAAATCATCACACGAAACACATCATTCTTTAAAGCACTGAAAACACCACTCGTAAGCATTGAATCCAATTCCGACATTGACATCTCAGATGAAGAACATGAGCTAAATGAGACTACACCTAATTTAGATGATATCTTACTTGTAAGAGAGAAAGGCCACCATACTTAAGTGTTTATTCACAAAGGGAATTATTTCAGTTGGTGAACAAATCTTTCATCTTACTGTATATGACTGAGTGCATTGTTAAATCAATACAAAAGTTCGAATGTGTAATAGTGTTATTGGCGAAGTTATGCTTAAATTTATTGTTTACACTTTTAGAAACAAACCATTGAAACATGCTATGCCTCTCATTTACTAAGAAGGGGAGGGATGGAGTGTTTTGAAAATTGCATTGTGCATTTTTTCCACTTAAGGCTACCATACACACATATACCAGCAGAGAGTGTCTTTAAAGGAATAAAGGAAACCACAATTTTAACAGCATGCAGTAGTTCTGTGTCTTACTAACTCTGACTGAATATTACTGTTTAGTCCCCAGAACATCACAACAAGGACATGAGGGTAGACTTTCATTTGTACCACCTGGGCATATTTCATTGCCTGGGTGGGGTGCAGAATAAAATATCAGGGAGGGAAAAATGCACACCAATTACAGATCTTGCACAATTTTCCCTCCATTTAAATTAGTGGCAGGAAAATCTGACAGGCTTTTATTACAGGATGCATTCCTTGTCTGCTGATTTTTCTCTCTCTGTTTTTCCCAGGTGAATAATTCACATCCTGATGATAGGGAAGAAACCCATGACCAGCCCTCACCACCCCGCAACACCGAATCTTGTCTATGATGCACCAGGGAAGGCCGGGACCTCCCTGTGATATGTGAGATCACACACAACTCTGATTTTCAAACCTAGCACTGGGAAGAGCAGTTGCCTCGACTTTACTGTGCAAAGCCTGCATGTATTTCCAGGATCACATTGTCTAGAGAGCTGGTGACTCAAGTCATGGAGATGCATAAGCACTCTTACTGGAAAGAAGTGTACTTATTTTCAAGAATTCACGTGGAGTGACGAAGAATCACTGACTTGGCCATGTATATCAATTAGATTGATGAAAATGTCCATGAAACTGCACAGTGAATAACATAGTCTGCAGACAGGATTTTTAAATGTATTGATCTTTGATTTGCTTGAAGTTTTGGCCAGCTGCCAAAAAGGAATGTGGTATATATGGAGGCTGCCTTTTTATAGCAGATGGTAAAACTTAGCAGGACACATATCTGCATGCAGTGCGTTCTCGTACCGATGACTAATTACACCACAGATTTGCTGTTTGACCTGGCTCATACCCTTCACATTGATTTACTCCTAGAAATTGCAGGAAGGTCAGGAGTCAGCTCCGTACAATAGTACAGCCAGGAATCACATACATTGCAGCATGGTGTGAGCTTTCAGCAGGTTAAAACTGGCTACTGACACGTTTTCCCAGAAGCATTTGATTAAATGGGATTAACTAAGTTCAACCATCTTCCTATTCATAAACCCTTCATGAGTTTAAACTATTAAAAATCCTATTGTGTTTATGAAATAAGTAATTTTTTATTTTTTCATAGGGTACGAGCATCACTGGCAAAGCCAGCATTTGTTGCCTATCTCTAAATGCCTTTGAGAAGGTGGTGGTGAGCTGCTTTCATGAACCACTGCAATCCATGTGGGGTAGGTACACCCACAGCGCTGTTATGGAGGGAGTTCCAGGATTTTGACCCAGCGACAGTGAAGGAACGGAGATATAGTTCCAAGTCAGGATGATGTGTGGCTTGGAGGGAAACTTGCAAATGGTGATGCTCCCATGTATCTGCTGCCCTTCTCCTTCTAGGTGGTAGAGGTCGCAGGTTTAGAAGGTGCTGACAAAGGAAGCTTGGCAAGTTGCTGCAGTGCATTTTATTTATTTTTTTATTTAGAGATACAGCACTGAAACAGGCCCTTCAGCCCACCAAGTCTGTGCTGGCCATCAACCACCCATTTATACTAATCCTACAATAATCCCATTACCCTCTCATATCCCCACCTTCCCTATATTCCCCTACCACCTACCTATACAATGGGCAATTTATAATGGCCAATTTACCTATCAACCTGCAAGTCTTTGGCTGTGGGAGCAAACCAGAGCACCCAGCTAAAACACACGCGGACACAGGGAGAACTTGCAAACTCCGCACAGGCAGTACCCAGAATTGAACCCAGGTCGCTGGAGCTGTGAGGCTGCGGTGCTAAGCACTGTGCCACTGTGTATAAGGTACACACAGCTACAACTGTGCGTCAGTGGTGGAGGGAGTGAATGTTGAAGGTGGTGGATGGGGTGCCAATCAAATGGGCTGCTTTGTCCTGAATGGTGTCAGGAGCCCCTCTGGCTCCAGAAAATTCAGCCCATGGATTAGATTCTTGAAAGGGGTAATGTCTCTATTGGTGGCAATTCCTTTATGGACCTAGATTTCGCAGATGATGTTGCCCTTTTGGCAGAAATTACAGCCATTCTTGGCTCAACACATGAAATCTTTGTGAAGGAGACTGGCCGCTGGGATTGCAGGTCAATTGGAATGAAACAAAAGTTCTAGTCACTTAGTCACTTACTCCTGTTTCTGTCTAAACTAGAGATTGTAGGTAAGTCTTTGGAATGCGAGGAGCAATCATTGATTCATGAGTCAAGTCAAAGCACTTCTGAATTGGGCCAATGCATCAGGTGATGACAAAAACATATCGATATTGCAACTCCTGCTCCCAACAAAACCTTGCCTGCATAATACTTGCATTACTGCAATTCTTCTGTCGGCTGCAGAGATTGGCACAGTTTTGAAAACAGACCCAGCACAAATTCATTCAGCAGACCAGTGGTGCCTGTGCAGCATCTGGTGTATTCTGTTCTGTGACTGTGTCACCAACAGTCAGGTCTGAAAGATGACTGCCTAACTCCCCCAAGTGCCACAATTTCCAAAAGGCATTTGGAATAGTCATAGAGTCATTTGCAGCATAGAAGGAGGCCATTTGGTCCATCACGTTCATGCCGGCTCTCTGCAGAGCAATCCAGTCAGTTCCACTCCCCCGCTCGATCCCTGTAGCCCTGCAAGTTTATTTCCTTCAAGTGTCCATCCTATTTCCTTCTGAAATCATTGATTGTCTCCGCTTCCATCACTCTCATGGGCAGCGAGTTCCAGGTTATTACTACTCGCTACATAAAAAAGTTCTTTCTCACATTCCCCCTGCATCTCTTGCCCAAAACCTTCAATCTGTATCCCCTAGTCCTTGTACCATCAGTTAATGGGAACAGTTTTTCCTTGTCTAATCTTGTACACCTCTATCAAATATCCCCTCAATCTTCTTTTGCTCCAGGGAGAACAACCTCAGCTTTTCCAACTTAACCTTGCGGCTAAAATCCCTCACTCCTGGAAGCCATTCTGGTAAATCCCCTCTGCATCCTCTCAAGGACCCTCACATCCTTCTTAAAATGTGGTGACAAGAACTGGATGCACTACTCTAGTTGGGGCCTACTCAGAGCTTTATAAAGGTTCAGCATAACTTCCCTGCTTTTGTACGCAATGCCTCTATTTATGGAGCCTAAGATCCCATATGTTTTACTAACCACTCTCTCAATATGTCCTGCCATCTTCAAAGATTGATGCACATGCACCCCAGGTCCCTCTGTTCCTGCACACTCTTTGGAACTGTACCATTAAGTCTGTGTTGCCTCACCCTATCCCTTCTGCAAAAATTCATCACCTCACACTTATCTGTATTAAATTCCATCTGCCACTTTTCTGCTCATTCTGCTAACTTATCTATCTCCTGTTGCAAGTAATTTGCATCATCCTCACTGTTTGCCACTCCAAGTTTGGTGTCAATGACAAATTTTGAGATTCTATTCTGTTTTCCAAGATCCAAGTAATTTATATATGACAAAAAAGTCAGTGGTCCCAGCACTGACCCTTGGGGAACACCACTGTCTACCATCCTCCATTCTGAAAAACCACCATTTACCAAGATCCACTATTTTCTGTCCTTAAGCTATTTTTTTATCCAATTGGACACTCACCCTCCTATTCCATGAGCCTCAAGTTTGTGAACCAGCATTTTATGTGGTACCTTATCACAAGCTTTCTTAAAATCCATATAAACAATGTCCACTGCATTCCCTTCATCAATCTTCACTGTTACTTCATCAAAAAATTCAATTAGATTAGTCAAGCATGATCTGCCTTTTACAAATCCATGCTGGCTATCCTTAATTAACACGAACCTCTCCAACTGCCTGCTGATTTTTTGCCTGATTGTTGTTTCTAAAACCTTATCCACCACTGAAGTTAAATAAACTGGACTGTAGTTGCTAGGACTGTTCTTACACCCTTTCTTGAATAAGTGTGTCACATTTGCTACTCTCCAATCCTTTGGCACCTCCCTCGAATCCACAGAAGATTGTAAGATTATGGCAAGCCCTTCAACTATCTCCACCCCCACTTCCTTTAGCAACCTGCGATGCAAGCCATCCGGGCCAGGTGACATATCTACCCTAATTGCATAGCCAGCTTTTCCATTTATCATTGTTTGGACATGTGGCCAGGCTCGACCGGTCACATAACACCTCCAAGGCAATCAGAGTCTGTCCTCCAAAGACCTGGACACACTAGAAAGTCAGCTTTAGCTGCCTCGGGCTCTCTCCTACCCCTTCTCACCCAGGAGAACCTGTTGAAATCCCCCCTTCACGATTTACCTGAGGGCCAGTGGGCAGCTTCCATGATGCCCAGTCTTCACCTGCCAGCAACCTGTCAGCTGCATCTTATATCTGTTTCAGGCGGCTGCTGGCTGTCGGATGCAAGTGAGTCCTGAAGATTCCTATCAATGGGTCCCCACGGAGTCTCTGCGCTGGCCTACTTATGCATCCCTCTGGCTTCCTAGCCAAGGATTAAAATTCCCTCTTATATGTGAAGTGAAAACCATACCAAATAATGCAAATTTGTGAGATCTTCAAGCTGATTGGTAACAAGGAGTTTTCCAGATTAAGGACATCTGATATATGAATGATGCCCTGATGGTTACCAAAGTAACACTTCTTGGAAAAAACAGTTTAGGAAAACAAAGAGCAAATTCTGACGCATGACTACCAATATTTATCTCAAATTTCATCAACCAATCAGCTCACATGGTGCTCAGTCTAGTTAGTAATACAGATGCATACTTACGCAGTGGGTCTAACCCAGGATTAAATTAGTTGCTGTAGTCTCTCGCACACAATGCTCAGGAATTTCAGCTTCAGCTTTGCTGGTGAGCATCAAGAGATTCCTCACCCCCCTCATGAGCTGGGGCACAGCATTTCCTGATATGCATTCCTAACACACATGTACTGTGAGCAGGAAATCTTGGCCTGCAGGTTGGACCCTGATCTTGCTGACATTAGGACAGATTTCCCAGTTATTCCACGTGGCTTAAATGATTGCCCGAGCAAAGCACATGGAGGAAAATGTGGTGGAGTGGATTGCACCGTCATAGTAGAGTCTGGACAATTTCCCTCTCTGTGGATTGTGACAACGCAAACACAGTTAACAGGAAATGCTGCCTCATTGAGTTTCTATCAATATATTGTCTCCCTCTGCTGGTTTTCAGGATGAATGCAGTTCGAAAAATATTTCGATTGAACATCTGACAAAGGATGGTAAATTATCATGGACTTATTCATATTAAGATGTAGAAAGTTGGCATGAATGCATATTGTCTACTAATTTTATTCTAAATGGCTTTATTATTTACATCAATTGTCACCTCTGTCTTGACTTATAATCTAAAACGTAAATAATCTAAAATACATCACACTTTCAACTTATTTTAAATAATAAGTTAAAGCACACATCTGCCACTGCTATCTCCTTGAAGATACGGATTGCTTTTCTGAGAATGTGGCTGGTACTGGCACATTCATGAGCAGCAAAGTTATGGTCGACTTACATAGAACATAGAACAGTACAGCACAGTAAAGGCCCTTCGGCCCACGATGTTGTGCCGAACCTTTAACCTACACTAAGATCAAACTACCTACATACCCTTCATTCTACTATCATCCATGTACCTATCCAAGAGTCGCTTAAATGCCCCTAATGTATCTGCTTCTACTACCACCGCTGGCAGTGCATTCCATGCATCCACCACTCTCTGTGTAAAGAACCGACCTCTGACATCTCCCCGAAGCCTTCCTCCTATCACCTTAAAATTATGCCCCCTGGTGATAGCCCTTTCCACCCTGGGAAAAAGTCTCTGGCTATCCACTCTATCTATGCCTCTCATCATCTTGTACCCCTCTATCAAGTCACCTCTCATCCTTCTTCATTCCAATGAGAAAAGCCCTAGCACCCTCAACCTTTCTTTGTAAGACATGCCCTCCAGTCCAGGCAGCATCCTGGTAAATCTCCTCTGCACCCTCTCTAAAGCTTCCACATCCTTCCTATAATGAGGCGACCAGAACTGAACACAATATTCCAAGTGTGGTCTAACCAGGGCTTTATAGAGCTGCAGCATAACCTCGCGGCTCTTAAACTCAATCCCCCTGTTAATGAAAGCCAACACACCTTCTTAACAACCCTATCAACTTGGGTGGCAACTTTGAGCGATCTATGGACATGGACCCCAAGATCCCTCTGTTCCTCCACACTACCAAGAATCCTGTCTTTAAGCCTGTATTCTGCATTCAAATTCGACCTTCCAAAATGAATCACTTCACACTTTTCCAGGTTGAACTCCATCTGCCACTTCTCAGCCCAGATCTGCATCCTGTCAATGTCCCGTTGCAACCTACAACAGCCTTCCACACTATCCACAACTCCAGCAACCTTCATGTCATCGGCAAACTTGCTAACCCAGCCTTCCACTTCCTCATCCAAGTCATTTATAAAAATCACGAAGAGCAGAGGTCCCAGAACAGATCCCTGCGAACACCACTGGTCACCGAGCTCCAGGCTGAATACTTTCCATCTACTACCACCCTCTGTCTTCTATGGGACAGCCAATTCTGTATCCAGACAGCCAACTTTCCCTGTATCCCATGCCTCCCTACTTTCTGAATGAGCCTACCATAGGGAACCTTATCAAACGCCTTGCTAAAATCCATATACACCACATCCACTGCTCTTCCTTCATCAATGTGTTTTGTCACATCTTCAAAGAATTCAATAAGGCTTGTGAGGCATGACCTGCCCCTCACAAAGCTATGCTGACTGTCTCTAATCAAACTCTGCTTTTCCAAATAATCATAAATCCTGTCTCTCAGAATCCTCTCCAATAATTTGACCACTACCGACGTAAGACTGACTGGTCTATAATTCCCAGGGTTATCCCTATTCCCTTTCTTGAACAAGGGAATAACATTTGCCACCCTCCAATCATCTGGTACTACTCCAGTGGACAGTGAGGACGCAACGATCATTGCCAAAGGCGCGGCAATCTCTTCCCTCGCTTCCCTTAATATCCTTGGGTATATCCCGTCTGGCCCCGGGGACTTATCTGTCCTCATGTCTTTCAAAATTTCCAGCACATCCTCCCTCTTAACATCAACCTGTTCAAGCATATCAGCCTGTTTCACGCTGTCCTCACAAACGACCAGGTCCCTCTCACTAGTGAATACTGAAGCAAAGTATTCATTTAGGACCTCCCCTACCTCCTCTAACTCCAGGCACAAGTTCCCTCCACTATCCCTGATCGGCCCTACCCTCACTCTGGCCATCCTCTTGTTCCTCACATAACTTTGAACGCCTTAGGATTTTCCATAATCCTACCCGCCAAGACTTTTTCATGTCCCCTTCTAGCTCTCCTAAGTCCATTCTTCAGTTCCTTCCTGGCTACCTTGTAACCCTCTAGAGCCCTGTCTGATCCTTGCTTCCTCAACCTTAAGTAAGCTTCCTTCTTCCTCTTGACTAGCTGTTCCACATCTCTTGTCATCCAAGATTCCTTCACCCTACCATCCCTTCCTTGCCTCATTGGGACAAACCTATCCAGCAGTCGCAGCAAGTGCTCCCTAAACAACCTCCACATTTCTGTCGTGCATTTCCCTGAGAACATCTGTTCCCAATTTATGCTCCCCAGTTCCTGCCTAATAGCATTGTAATTCCCCCTCCCTCAATTAAATATTTTCCCATCCCGTCTTCTCCTGTCCCTCTCCATGACTATAGTAAAGGTCAGGGAGTTGTGATCACTATCATAGAAACAAAAAAGTTACAACAACAACTTTAATTTATATAGCGCCTTTAATGTAACAAAGCATCCCAAAATGCTTCCCATGAGCATTATAAAACAGTTTGACACTGAGCCACAAAAAGAGATATTAGGTCAGATGACCAAACGCTTGGTCAAAGTGGTAGGTTTTAAGGAGTGTCTTAAAGGAGGAAAGCTAGGTGGAAAAGCGGAGAGGTATAAGGAGGGTATTCCCGAGTTTGCGGTTGAGGCAACTGAAAGCGTTGTTACCAATGATTAAAAACCTGATTTGCATTCCTAACATGCATGTGCTGTCGCAGGAAATCTTGGCCTGCAGGTTGGGCCCTGAACTTGCTGACATTAGGATAGATTTCCCAGTTATTCTGCATGGCTTAAATTGCTCACCTGAGCAAAGCACGTAGAGCAAAATGTGGTGAGGAGGATTGCACTGTCATAACAGAGCCTGGACAGTTTCCCTCTATGTGAATTGTGACGATTAAAATCCGGGATACACAAGAGGCCAGAATTAGAGGAGTGTAGATATCTTGGAGGGTTGTGGAGCTGGAGGAGATTACAGGAAGCCATGGAGGGATTTGAAAATAAGGATAAAAATTTTA
Organism: Heterodontus francisci; assembly: GCF_036365525.1. Lineage (NCBI taxonomy): Eukaryota > Metazoa > Chordata > Chondrichthyes > Heterodontiformes > Heterodontidae > Heterodontus > Heterodontus francisci. The sequence continues at coordinate 165,188,395 of NC_090375.1, read as the reverse complement.
AAATCATGATGTTGCTTGACCAGCAGCCAATGTAAGTCAACAAGCACAGGGGTAATAGGGGAATAGGACTTGGTGTGAGTTAAGACACGGGCAGTAGAACTTTGGATGACCTCAAGTTTACAGAGAGTTAGAATGTGGGAGACCAGTCAGGAGTGCATTGGAGTAGTCAAGTCTAGAAATAACGAATGAGGGTTTCAGCAGCAGATGAGCTGAGACAGGGTGAAGTCAGGCAATGTTACAGGAAAGCACTACATTTTCTATTAATCATATTCGATGTGGGTTTTAATTTAAAACACAGAAGGCAGGAGACTAGGAGAGAGCAGCACACAGTGTGGAGAAGTGCTGAGGAGCAAAGCTGAACCATCTTAATTCAGAAGTGCCATGTAGATGATCAACCTTGGCCTCCACCTGAGGTCCACAGCATCACAAATACTGGTCTTCAGCCAATTCAATTCATACCAGGTGATATCAAGAAATGGCTAAGCGCACTGGATACAACAAAGGCTATGGGCCCTGACAACATCCCAGCAGTAGTGCTGAAGACTTGCACTCCTAGTTAAGCTGTTCCAGTGCAGTTACACTGGTATCTACCCGGCAAAGTGGAAAATTGTTCAGGTATGTCCTGTCCCCAAAAAGCAGGTGTTATGGACAGATGGGAGATGGTGGTGGGTGACTTCCACTTTTCACCTCTCAACTGACCACAGACAGTTTTATTTTAAATAGTGTTTTAGTCCCTGAGTATTTTAAGGGTCAACTAAACAGACAAACGACAGTTTTTCTCATAGGCTTAAAAATGAAAGATAACTACTTATTAAACAATACCCAAAAATGTTTGTAACCTCCCCCACTTACACAGGTACACACACAAGAAAAGATGGAGATTAAAAGATAGCATGCATTTAAGTTCGATTGTTGTAAAAAGAGTTCACTTTGAAACCTTCTTGGTTTTCCGGGAGGAATTTTAATAGCGTTGCAGGCCTGATGTTCCTTTTCTTGGTTCACTGAAGTATTGCAGATTCCTTCGTTTAAGACTCAGTCAACGTTGATGGGCAATCATGTTAAAATTTCTCAGATGGGGAATTTTCAAGGTCATCTTTTCTTTTCAAGTCTCTGCCTTGGTGTTTCAAAATGTTACAGGCGGGTTCGCTTCTTGGCTGGAATGGATCTCTCAGCTTCTGGCTTTCTCTCTCTCTCTTACTGTCTTTCAGAGCTCTTTAAGAAAAAACATTATCAGGCTGGGTTTCAGACAGGTAAATATAGATGCTCTCCCCTGATGTGTTCATACAATGTCTTTGACATTGGGGTTTGAATGTGACTTATCTTGATAAAGTGGTGTTATTTCCCACCTATTATTTTGGCTTTGCATCCGGAGTCACCCAGTCTGTGAAGGTCTTTGTTAACCCAAATCTTAAAGATAGCAGGCATTTAGCATTGAATGACCTGTTTAACATTTTAATGTGCTTTCCCCAGAGTAAGTCCAGATGTGATGATGGGTTTAGTCTCCAACAGTCACAATGTATATTTGCAGTACAGGAGGGGTTACCTGACTTCTTATTCCATCTTACCTGCAGCAATATTGTCCATTTTCTGGAGTTTAATTCAGCAGTTCATTTTTACAGTTCATTATTGCTTCCGTTCATTTTAGTTCATAATTGTTCCTTTCATGAGAGAGACACAGAGCAAATTCAATTCAGCCAATTACCGTCCCATCAGTCCATTCTCAATCATCAGCAACGTGACGGAAAGTGCAGTCAACAGTGTAACCAAGCAGCACTTACTCACTAATAACCTGCTCACCAATGCTCAGTTTGGCTTCCACCAGGGCCATTCGGCTCCAGACCTCATTCCAGCCCTTGGTCCAAACATGGACAAAAGAGCTAAATTCCAGATGTGAGCATGACTGCCCTTGACATCAGGCAGCATTTGACTAAATGTGCCATCAAGGAGCTCTAGTAAATTTGAAGTAATTGGGAGTCGGGGAACACTCTCCACTGGTTGGAGTCATACCTAGCACAAAATAAGATGGTTGCAGTTGTTGGAGGTCAATCATTTCAGCCCCAGGACATCACTGCTGGTGTTCCTCTGGCCCAACCATCTTCAGCTGTTTCATCAATGACCTTCCCTCCAACATAAGGTCAGAAATGGGGATGTTCGCTGATGCTTGCACAGTGTTCAGTTCCATTCACAACTCCTCAGATAAGGAAGCAATTCATGCCTGCATGCAGCAAGACCTTGACAACATTCAGGCTTGGGCTAGTAAGTAGCAAGTAAATGTTGCACCATCAAGTGCCAGGCAATGACCATCTCCAACAAGAGAGAGCCTAGCAACCTCCCTTTGACATTCAATGGCATTACCATTGCAGAATCTGACACTATCACCATCTTGGGGGTCACCATTGATCAGAAATGTAACTGGACCAGCCACACAAATATAGTGGCTACAGCAACAGGTCAGAGGTTGGGAATTATGTGGTGAGTAACTCACTTCTCGATTCCCCAAAGCCTGTCCACCATCTACATGGCACAAGTCAGGAGTATGATGGAATACTCCCCACTTGTCTGGATGAATGCAGCAGCAACAACACTCAAGAAGCTCAAAACTATCCAGGACAAAGCAGCCCGCTTGATTGGCACACTATCCATCACCTTGAACATTCAATCCCTCCACCACCGGCAAATCGTGGCAGCAGTGTGCACCATGTACAAGATGCACTGCAGCAACTCACCAAGGCTCCTTCAACAGCATCTTCCAAACCTACAACCTCTACCATCTAGAAGAACAAGGGCAGCAGGTGCATGGGAACAACGCCACCCACAAGCTCCCCTGCAAGCCCCACACCATTCTGACTTCGAACTATATCACTGTTCCTTTACCGTCACTGGGTCAAAATCCTGGATTCCCTCTCTAACAGCACTGAGTGTGCCTACACCAAATGGATTATAGCAGGTCAAGACGGCAGCTCACCACCACCTTCTCAAGGACAATTAAGGATGGGTTGGCCTTGCCAGTGGCACCCACATTGCATGAACAAATTTCAAAAATTGGCTGTGTGTAGAGGCCAAGGAACTGTGCGCTGAATGGGCTGAGAGGAAGAGTACAATGAGCTGGCCTAGGGAGAGAAGTACAGGGGGATGGGGAGTGTACCACAGTAGGAGCATGAGAAGTGGAGTCCAACAAAGGAAGGGAGCATGATAAAGCATTTTAAAATTTAATCTGTTGGACATCAATAATGAAGTAGGAATTCACTTATTTAATAGCACCAGGAACACAGAAACACAACAACAATGGTAACAGCAGCTCGAAGAAAAAATAAATCTCCTAGATCCAATTTACAATCAGTAAGTTGTATGTGGCCCAAATTATTTTTGTTTGTTCAATTTGGATCTTTAAGGAACAAGAAATTTTAAAAAGATGTGCAGCAAGACTGATCATTCACAAAGCAAGAAATGACTTCCTGTTTGTAAACCCCGCTGCCGTAGTCCACCACTGTGTTAAGCTGGAAGAGGGAGCTGTTTTCTACCACAGTGACATATACAGAGTGACACTAGTGGATCCTGTAACTCACAACTTGATAGAACCTTTTCACCCTGACACCTGGGGGATTCAATGAAAGTTAAAGCCTAGACGTCTGTCATAAGAACAGGTTAACAAATGGGAACAGACATGGAGACATTTCAATTAGTCAAAAAAACTCTATAAATTCCGTCACTTTTTAAATTTT